>NC_141824.1:5780330-6380330 GCF_982586985.1 Callionymus lyra
CACAAAAGACTAAGAGCACGCAGATGCGGAATGGTTGGAAAGAAAGCCACAGGATGTTTGGGAAATGTTGCGTGTTGATCTTTATAATAATAATCTCTATTTATATAGCGCCTTTATAGACCAGGGTCACAAAGCGCTTTGACAGCCATTCACTCCGAAACTGCCATCAGGGTAAAGTGTCTTGCTCAGGGACACAACGAGCTTGTCTGGAGCTGGGATTGAACCTGCAACCTTTTGGACTGCAGGCAACCACTTTACCATCTGAGCTATGACGCCCCTTATGACCTCCCTCTGACCTCGGTAAGCACTGATCACGAATCAGATCCTGTAAAGAATCAACATTTGTGTTACTATTATTATAGATAAATAGTTTAAGGAAAGAATATACAACGTCGGATGAAATCCTTTGAACATTCATCCATTTTTTTCAGATGCAGGCAGAACCTCTGACTACTTGGTTTCACATTCTTACATCAAAAATCAAGTCATTTATATCAACAACTGTTGCATCTCACATCAATGTTGACAGGCTCGATGGTGTTGATATGGACGTTGGGTGCGGACGACGAGCGGTCCCGCTGCCCAAACTGGTTACGGTGGTCTTCCTCATTGGGCCGGAAACTAGGTGGGATGGGTATGGACTTGGACGGGGACACAGTGGCGTGGCATATGGATCTGGAAAGGTTTGAAGCCATCAATAAGAGAGAGCACAGAGACGAACACGCAGAAAGGGAGAGAGCGGGGATTACCCTGTGGAGTCTGATGGGGGGAGTGAAGGACAGACTTCGGACACGGGGGTCGTCCCTTCTGAAGAAACTTCCTCCTGAGTGAAGGGGTGGTGCTCGAAGAACTTGGAAACTAGCAATAAGCTTGAACCACAAAAGAAAATGTTATTAAAATCAAGTTTAAATGAAGGTTTTTTACTGAATGTTATCCTGCTTATATATGAATCTATAACTGCACACATGTTTATAGATGCATCAGGTTAAAAACAATACTTTCTTCATATTAAATTGTTAATTATTTAGACGCGCTTAAACTGACCATGACCTCAGTGAAGAGTCAACACTTTAAATCACAGCTTAATTTAAGATTTTGTACAACTTCTCAAGTGACACAACTTACTGTAACTGGTCGTAGTTGACACACATAAGAGGAACCTCGGTGCTGCAGCGCTGGTGGAACTTGTACCCCCATGTCTGGCAGCGGAACCCCTGGAAAAGCAGCTTCCTGCAGAAGTCGCAGAAGGCCAGAGTGAAGAAAGTCTTCCTCACCTAAAACTGATCAACTTTAATGCCTAAACAATTTAGAGTCATGAAGATGGAGGAGAACTTAGGTCTGTATCTGATGTGCTGATAAAGTACAATTTATAGTAATAATACCTTTCATTATTAGTCATTATTATTAATGATTTGAACTGATAAACATGTACAGACTCCAGTCAAGCTGTTTTTTTACTAACTAACTAGATTCATATCATATTAAATATAAGGAATAAGTTACTAACACACATTGGACAGCAGGTGGCAGTGTCATTTCAGAGATTGCTTGCACGACATTATAGTGTTTAGGTTTTATATGATACAACTTTTAAAATACATAATGGAATATAACAACAAAAAAGTGTTCCTTGCTACAGACTTTTGTGTTTTTAGTATTAATATGGAACCTTGCAAACATAAGTGAAGTCAATCGCTCACACACGACTGACCACAATGCATCTGATTACAATAATTCAATAATGCTGTTTCACTTTCAAGGGCCACAAACATGTTTTCAATACAAAAATAAACCTTTACTTTGGGATACTTTTGTGTTTTTATGTGTGTAATTCATTGCTTCTTGGACAGATCCGTTTAGTCTGTCAATTTCAACAAAGACTAAGACATATGAGCTTCAGTCTTTACATTAAAATGAAAATACTTGTTTGTTTTTGTTAAAATTAAAAAAGACAATTACAATAAAACTTTCCTTGATAGTTTATTGTCTTGAACACAACAACCACTCTGATCATATTCCTCTCAAAACTGCACAAGGAAGTAAAGAAGGATCATCAATGACAGAGAACATATGAAGTGAATCATTATTCTCTGTCTGCTTCACACTCAGGAAGGAATATCACAACTCTTCATCATGGTTAGTGACACCAAACACTTTACAAACACATTTCTTAAGTTAAGAACTATAGAAATGATCCCTGAAAGTATAGTATTAACTTAACTCTGCACCAACATCACACTCCATCCTCACACCAAACTACTAAAGTGTTGGTTAATTAAAAACATTTTTCATTCATTAAATTGCAAGTATATGAGCAAAAAAAGACTGTGTTTTAGAGTAAATACAAACATGAATGTAAAATGTATCTAAAAATGTAACTGACACTCCACAGTGACATTTACAGGAAGACTATACATTCATTAAAAAACACAATCAAGAAATACCTCATGAGAAGTGTTTGTTTATGAAACAAATTTAAAAAAAGGTATTTGAATATTAATTTGGATTAAATTATATTTTACAAATAATTTTACTTTCTTTCTTTCTGAAATATTGTTCAAGTTATCTTTTTGTCCATTTTTAGTGTCTGTATGAAAAAAAAATCCAACAGTTGATCTTTGTCTTTTATTAAACTGCACTGTCAGTGAAGACATGTGACCATGTGATGTAGTTTCATTCTTTGACTGACAGCAGTTAAGACTATACTTTCAGGGATCATTTCTATAGTTCTTAACTTAAGAAATGTGTTTGTAAAGTGTTTGGTGTCACTAACCATGATGAAGAGTTGTGATATTCCTTCCTGAGTGTGAAGCAGACAGAGAATAATGATTCACTTCATATGTTCTCTGTCATTGATGATCCTTCTTTACTTCCTTGTGCAGTATTGAGAGGAATATGATCAGAGTGGTGATTGAATGTCAAAGTTAAACATAAACAATAAGCATTGTCAGGAGCATCTGGGTGAACATCAATGTGATGTTGTGAAGAAGCTCTCAATAGAACCTGATCAATTTACTAAATAACCCCCACAAACAGAGACATTTCTAAAGAATTCACATTTTAAACAAAGGGGTCAAGCATTCTTCCGTGATTTGGACCCGAAAGACGTGTTTCGAAGGACAGAGAAAACACCTGTAGCGGCGCAGACAACGAAGCTAGGAGCCAACATGGCCGACATGGATCTCATCCTGCAAGAACTGAGAGGGTTCTGACAGGAAAGTAAAACTCAATTTCAATCATTAAAAGAAGAGATGTCGGAGCTAAATACAAGGATGGAAGAGGCAGAGGGACGGATGGTGACGGCAGAAGAAAGGCTTCAGAACGTCGAGGAAGTTTATACGGAGATGCTAAAGCTACACGCGAGAGTCGAGGAGAAGATGGTGGACTTGGAAAGTCGATCTAGAAGAGAAAAGAAGAAAAGAATACGGATCTATGGCGTTCCGGAGGAGGCTGAGGAGTCATCCTCCATGATAACTTTTGTGGAGAACTTGCTTCGTGAAGGACTTGGGATGACAGAAAGCAGAGGAGCTGAGGATGGAGAGAGCGCACCGGTCCACTAGACCTCCATCATCGTCAAGTTTCTGAGTTTCTCAACGAAAGAGTCGATTCTTCCCAAGGTGTGGCAGAGCAGAGGATTCTCCTGGAAATCTAACCAAATAAACATGGATCAAGATTATCCTCCAGCCATCATCAAACAGCGGTGCGAGTATGCAGAGGTGCGCAAAGTCCTGAAGGAAAACCAAGTTCAATTTCAGACTCTCTTCACGGCCAGACTACGAGTGAAATACAAAGACGGAACCAGAACCTACGCTACAGTGGAGGAAGCAACGGAGGATCTGAGAAAATGGAGATACGACGTCACACTTGCATGTCAGTTCCTGAGACCCTCCTTTGAGAGTTACTCAAGTTGTTTATTAAGTTGAATGTAATATTGAGTTTGTTAGATTTTCAGCCTATGTTTATTTGTTTTTGGTTTTTGAGGGGGGAGGGAGCATACCAGTTTTGTGAAATTGTTCAAAAAGGACACCAGTAATGGATAAAAGATCAATAAATATTGTTTTGTTCAATATTAACGGCGTACTCAACGCAGTTAAAAGGGCGAAGATATTGTCAAAAACTTGAGAAAGATAAAATGCACATTGCTTTCTTACAAGAAACACATCTTGATGACATAGAACATGGTAAACTGAATAAATCAGGATTTAAACACGTCTATTATGCTTCTCACAGTTCAGGAAGAAGGAGGGGAGTGACAATCCTCATAAATAACACAGTCAATTACCAGCACATCTCAGAGTATAAAGATAATGAAGGTAGATTAATAACAATTACAGGTAAAGTTGAAGATGATTTGGTGAGTTTCTTTAACGTGTATGTTCCACCTGGGAGTGACTAGTCCTTCTTTAAACGTTTACTTGAAATAATGACAACAAAAAGCCAAGGGATGTTGATTTGTGGGGGCGACTTCAATCTTCGACTTAACCCCAAAATGGACTCATCTAATGGCAAGTCAGACACAAGAAACATCAACAATAAGTTCAACAATATTATGGAAGAAGTGGGAATTATTGATACTTGGAGAGAGTTGAACTCAAAAAAAATCGAGAATATACACATTACTCAGCAGCTCATAATGTTTACTCTCGTGATCTGTTGTTATCTGTGAAACAGGCCCTAGTAGTGTTTCTGACCACGGTCCTGTCTATATGACGTTTGTCTGGTCAAAAGCTTAGATCTACAGTTTGGAGACTAAATTCAAAAATTTTAAATAGCCACGCTATTAAAGATAAACTGAAAGCTGAAATTGAAGATTATTTAGAATTAAATGATAAAAAGGAAGTATAACCACCAATATTATGGGATGCTCTAAACAAAGGCTGTGTTGAGGAGTAAAATAATTTCTATCTTTTCATAGGAGAAGAAACTCAGACTCAACAAGAACTTATGGAATTAGAAGACAAACTGAGGACAACTCAAATGAAACTCTCTCAGTCCTTAGATGATGACACTCAATTGAAAGTTCAAAAACTAAGAAAAGAAATAGATGAAATAAATACACATGAAATACAAAAAAAACTACTTTCCACCAAGAAAAAATACTATGAGGCTGGTGGAAAATCTATGAGGCTCCTGTCCTACAAATTGAGAAAACAGCAAGCTGACCGGTCTATACACAAAATCAGAGACCCCACAACTAAAAAAGTGGAAACTAATCAACAAAACATTCAGAAATGTTTCTTAAAATGTTATGAAAAGCTCTATTCTCAACCTCAAACAGCTAATGTCCACCAGATTGACAAATTATTATCCCATATTGAGCTTCTAATGGTTAACAATGAACAAAACTAAAAATTAACATAAAAAATGAACTTTGATCAGCAATTAAAAGATTAAAAGGAGGGAAATCCCCCGGAACAGATGGATTTACCTCCGAGTGGTGCAAAATAATGCAAGATCAACTAACTACTACACTCCTGAGAACATTTAACTGGGTTTTAGAACATAAAGTTGTACCTCATGGAGCGAGGCGATCATATCTGTCATTCCCAAAGAAGGGAAAGATAATATGGAATCTGGGAATTACTGTCCAGTGAGCGTTTTGAACATTAATCATAAACTGTCCACCTCCATACTAACAAGAAGAATTGAACCAATCTTACCTAAATTAATTCATGAGGACCAGACAGGCTTTGTTGGAAATAGACAAACTCAAGATAGCATCAGGAGAGCATTACACATTATAAGACAAGCTGGGAATCAAAACTTGGAAACGCTGTTACTGAGTCTGGACGCAGAAAAGGCGTTCGACTCGGTAAGTTGGTCATTTTTATATAAAGTTTTATCAAAATTTGGGTTTCATGAAACTATAATTGATACCTTTGCAGCATTGTACAAAACACCAATGGCTAGAATTAAATGAATGGAGATTTAACAAAATCATTTGTTCTGAAGAGAGGAAACTGACAGGGGTGTTGTGCGTCACTATTGTTTGCCATTTTCATAGAACCTCTGGGTCAATGGATAAGGCAGAGGACAGAAATCCAAGGAGTCATGATGTCCACGGGGGAGCAAAAGCTTGCGTTGTTTGCTGATGATTTATTGTTGACCATAACACAACCTTCTCAGACACAAGTGATGGAGATGCTAAAAGAATACGGTCTATTATCAGGCTACAAAATTAATATTGATAAAATCAAGTTCTAACACTGAACTATGACCCACCATGAAAAATCAGGAATATGTATAACTGGAAATGGGATGCAAAACTCTAATATTTAGGGGTGTCACTACCTAGAGACTTGCTGAGACTGTATGACCTCAACTATGGACCTTTGAGTGAAAGAATTAAGTTGGATTTACAAAGATGGGCAACTATACCATATTTAAATCTTCACTCAAGGATAGACTCCATCAGGATGAATATTCTGCCGCGAATATTATATCATTTTCAATGTCTCCCGGTCAAAATTCCATCAAAACAATTTATAGAATGGGACAGATTAATTTCAAGATTTATGTGGGAGGAGAACAAACCCAGGGTCAGATATAAAACACTGCAATTAAGTAAAGAGAAGGGAGGTATGGGCCTGCCCTGCCTTCAACATTATTACCATGCAGCACAGTTGAGGCCCTTAATCTGTCTCTGTTCAAGATCTTACACTGCAGGTTGGAAGAACTTGGAAGGTTCTAGCGTAAATGGTGTTCCATTGATTGCTCTCATAGCAGAGAACAAGCTACAGGATGAAGTGAAGGTTGCAGATCATACTTTTACTACTTACTCCTTTTTTACTACTATACTTTTTAAGGATTTTCCTAAAATCTTGGCAAGAATTGGTCAAGTCCTGCCACCTAGGGGATTCCCCGAGGATCTTGAGGTGGTGTGCTTTTGACTCTGATTTTGTGCCCAATAAAAGGGACGGCAGATTTAAGACTTGGATCTCAAAAGGTTTAACTGATTATCAATCATTTATTCACAAAGGGAATTTTCAGAGTTTTGAAAACCTTAAGAAAAAGAGGATTTTTACAGATACTTACAAGTCAGAAATGATTTTAATCAAAATTTGAAAAAGCCAATTGATGCATGTGGAAAAGGATTACTAGAGATTTTCATTTCATTATTGGAGGCAAATAATAGCAATAAAATAGTATCTAAATTGTACAAAGGAATTCGACAATCTAAACAAGAGAACACAGGATATATAAAGCAGCGATGGGAAAAAGATGGAGATATATCAATCACAAATGAGAGCTGGGAAAAAAATGTATCATCTACAATGGTTTTCAACAAGATCAAATACATGGCGGGAGTTCTGTTGGAAGAATATTATTCCATTTTTTATCACACCCATTCAAAAATACACATGGGCACGGATGAAGCATGTTGGAGACTTTGCGGGTATAATGGAGCAAATCACTGGCATGTGTTTTGGAGCTGCAGTGGAATCAAAGCTTTTTGGACAGAGATCCACAGCCATTTAAACAACATTTTTGGTGTGAATCTTCCCTGTAAAGGTGAAAACATGTACCTGGGTGACTAACCAATAGAAAACTGTAATAATGGAGACAAGAAATTGCTTTTCATATTGTTGGCAGCAAGTAAAAAATGTATCACGAGGAAGTGGTTACAAGTTGAACCACCCACGACAGAACTGGATAGACATCGTTTACGACATCTATAAGATGGAGAAGTTATCCTTTGCACTCCAAACAGATATGAACAAGTTCTACAAGATATGGACCAAATGGACAGAATATGTCAAACCAATTAGAAGCAATTTAATTAAAGGAAATATGTCATTTTATTTTCCATATTTGCCCTGCTTCAATGCATTTATTGATTTTCTTTTTTTCTTGAAAAATATAAGTATTTTGTAAAGTAACTAGTTTGATGGGTATGCTCCCTGGGGTGTGTTTTTTTTAATATATTTTATTTTATTATTATTTCGCATTTCTTCATATATTTCATCTTTCTTTTCCACTCAATACTTTATACTTGAATGTACCATTTTGTTCTGAAAAATTAAATAAATTAAAAATAATCCTTTAGTATCGGTGGATCCAGATGGTAATGCACAACAAACTCCAACAACAACAAAACCTCATAGGCAAAGATTAGAAGAAAAAGTTCAAGTTAACACTTAAATTCTTTAAAAAAGTTTAAAATCAATCATTGTGGACAACTTGTGTTATAGTAGCTCTATTTTAAAAAGTATTTCAGCACCAACTGTATTTAAATTGATGTCATGTCATTTCCCAACTTTTAATGAACGACTTTAGAATGACCTTCAGTGGAGAAACAACACAAACTTTCACCAAGGAAGGTCACATTACTTCTTCCCAAGTATTTTATTTAAACCGAAGAACTTTGATGTTTCTTGGGCTGGAGTCGAACCCACAACTGGATCACAACCACCAGAACAATTGTACTGAAAGCAAGAGTGTTCTGAACTTGACAATCCTTGAGCAGTTCTATCTAGATTACATTTGAAATGGTGTCTCAAAGCATTTGTTTCGTTTCTCGACAATCGATTAAATGATTTGTTCCAAAAATTGATTTTTTTTTACTCATGAATTGAGCAGAGTGCAGGAGCAGAAAATTCAAATGCCAAACAATTCATATACAAGGGCCTTAAAAGATCTCCATGATCCAGAACATCACTAGAACTAAATGATAAAAGTTGAATGCAAACTTTTTTATTTATTCAGATTAAGACCCTGTAAATATTTACAATTGGTTTAATCTTCAATCAACATGTTCATTTAAATTACAAGGTAAAGCTCTGTCTAAATACAGCAGTGATACAGGAGGGATTGATTTTGTCTTGACCTTTATTTTTCATTGTTTTATGTGTTTTTTTGTTTCTATATGTTCACTCTGTTGTTGTTGTTTCGTTTGTATTGCGATAGATTAATTTTCTGAATTTACTGTCTCTTGAAAAAAAAAGAGCATATACGTAACATTGCTGTGTCTGCATATTTACATAGTTGCCTTTACATCAGACCAACATTGCCTGGAATGCCTGTATTGCATACTTGTGCTCGATAAAAATATTTTGAATTTAAAAATTAATATCACGCTCCTCAAAAATTTATCAGCAGGATCCTACATACATAGAACACATTTAATACTTCAGACAGATCTGAGTTCTGAGGAGAAACATGTGTGATTTTTAACTTCAGGTCTGTTTGCTAGAACAAGATCTAAGGTGTGGTTGAAACAGTTAGTAGGTTCATGAACAAAGTGAAAGACAACAATTGATTCTATGATGGAATTTAACCTGGTAGTCAAGCTTTCGTGAACCATATCCACATGGATGTTAAAGTCATTCATTCATGATTCAAGCACCAGGCTGCTGAGAGAATAATGATTCACTTCATATGTTCTCTGTCATTGATGATCCTTCTTTACTTCCTTGTGCAGTATTGAGAGGAATATGATCAGTGGATTTGTGTTGTGCTAAATGGTAAAAGCAGTAGGTGGCGCCATCAGTTTAAAAATGATGTAATGTTTCATTAGAAACAATTGTTCAAAACAAAGTAAGAGACGGCTATCTAGTTGTCTCTGAAAATAATGACACTGCTTCATGAAGCTTCATAAAACCTTCACTACCAATTATAGATCAGTGGTGCTTGTCTGTAATGTCTGGCTTGTGTTGAAGCCTTGATGAGAGGAATTGTTCTGGAATAATATTGTAAGAGCTTCTAGAACGCTCGTAGTTTACTGTCTATGATATTTAGCTGGAGTACCTTTGGTCTATATCGGTTGTTATTGTTTAAAAGGCTGCTGCAAATGAGAGTAAATTCTTGTCGTCGTGGCTTCAGTACAAGAGAGATGTTACAGACGAGCGCCACAGAGGTTTGGCTTTTTTTAGTCTCAATTTCAACAAAGACTAAGTTTCAGTTGTGACATAAAAATTAACATACATTTTTGTCTATAACTCAAAAAAGGAAAAGTTTTAAAGAGAGCTAGACTAAACTCTCCTTGATAGTATATTATTTTGAACCAACAACCACTCTGATCATATTCCTCTCAATACTGCACAAGGAAGTAAAGAAGGATCATCAATGACAGAGAACATATGAAGTGAATCATTATTCTCTGTCTGCTTCACACTCAGGAAGGAATATCACAACTCTTCATCATGGTTAGTGACACCAAACACTTTACAAACACATTTCTTAAGTTAAGAACTATAGAAATGATCCCTGAAAGTATAGTCTTAACTTAACTCTGCACCAACATCACACTCCATCCTCACACCAAACCATTACAGTGACGGATGCATAGTTTTTGAATTTTAAAATGTTACTGTCATTCATTTGATTTCAAAGATATGAGACTAGAAAACATACTTCGTAGTTTCACGGTTTATACACAACATGTATTTATAATCAAAAGGTTATCTCTGTAACCAAGGTTCTACGATGATGTGTGACACTCTCTATATGATGATATATATGATTCTATGGATAACCTCTCTTGACCCTGACTCTGAAAAAGAACGATGCATTCACCAATGCTTTCCATGTGACCTGCACTGAAACACACCAGTAATATATTCATGCAGCCTGGTGCTTGAATCATGTCAAGTTATAATTGTTGTTGACTTTAACATCCATGTGGATATGGTTCATGACAGCTTGACAACTACGTTCAATTCCATAATATATTCAATTGTCTTGATGGTTGACTGTTTCAACCACACCTTAGATCTAGTTCTAGCAAACAGACCCTGAAGTTAAAAATCACAAATGTTTCTCCTCAGAACTCAGTTAATCTGACCATTAAGTATTAAATTGTTAAAAACAAAGGAAGGAACGAAGTGGAGAGACTGCCATCTAATGGACTCTGAAAATAATGACACTGCTTCATGAAGCTTCATCAGAACATATCTGCTCTTCTGGTCACATCAGCCTGTCACAGAGATCAGGGATTAGTTTTGCTGGAGTTCCCTGTCAGAGACTCACACAATCCTCAGGTCTGGGTTTATTTCTTTTAAGTCTTTGTCAGTTTACTTCTCCTCTGGATCCACAACTTGAATACTGGGTATGATCTTTGACCTCTTGTGTCCCGGCAGCTCCAGGTTCTGCTCCGTGATGCTGCTTTCATCCTCAGAATCCCACGACTCTGAAGAGTCTATAGTCACTCTCAGACCCACTTAGTTCCACCAACGCCACCTCCTGAAGATGTTCACACAAGTCATGAGATTTAGAGTGAGCTCCACGTTTGAATTCAAGAACACAAATCAACACTAACCATCTCAACTCTTCCATCTGCTGCTTCAGTCTCTTGTCTTCTCTGCCATTTGTGGAAGGAAACTCTGCAGCCGGCTCAGAGAAACATCTGTATATATTGATGTATCAACTTTTTCTCACACCCCGAGTGGTTTGTAAACATGCAAGACGGACATAAACGATGTATTTCAAACAGGAAATTATACTTTTATTTTGTCCATCAGTCTGAGGCGACCTACCTGAGCGACGTGGCGGCAGATAAAGGCGAGGAGGAGCCGTGCAGAAGCTGACCCGTCCAGTGCAGCTGCCAGGACCAGACCTCAGCTCTGTCCTGTGACGACTGCAGAGCTAATGGCTTCAGCCACACACACACTCTGGAGAAGGAACGTTCACCATCTCTAAACGCTTTATCTGACTTGTCGTGAATCCAACTATGAACATGTGACTGAGAACGACTACGACTTCCTGTTGACGATCTATTCTATTTCCTGTGATTCTGGTGAAACGTGTGCCTGAGAATGTTTTCTGTCTGAATTGTGGAACTAAAGCATTTGCTCAGTCTTCACCAGGACCAGATTAAAAGTATCTTGTATCACAGTTGTCTTGGTTTGGACCTGCATGATGATGAACTCACGTTTGTAAATGACTTGTAACGTAACACATCCATATCACAGCAAATAAAAAAACACGTCTTGACCAGCGGTGGACAATTTATAATGAGGTCAAATTAAATACTGTTGACGAAACAAAATGTAGAATAAAAAACGAAATTAATCTAAACTGTGATCATTGCCATGACATTAAAACAACTATATCAGGTTATTTTATTATGCATTACAAACAATTGTAAACATTAAACAATATAGTTTAATACAAGGGAAAATACATTTGAACAAGAGTTGTGTTTGATGTTAAAATGAAAACGTTTTTTCAATTATTAACATTCTGACTTAGGTGAGCGACTCACAGCTAGGGGGCGATCTAGGTGGATTGTTGTGGTGTCCTCTTCCACGCTGCAAACAGAAAGCAGTTGAGTGCAGTGAGGGCGTGACACACAAGTCTCATAGAGGCACACCTGACTGGTGCAGGTGCTCGGGGGGCGGAGTCAAACATCCACACTGGGCGTCTCACCACACCTGTCCAAATGTGTCGTCAGTGTTGCACATTTGAGCTCTGGCGGGATCTAAGATGGCGGCACAGGTGTGGCGTGAGATCGGCGTCTCATGGTTGTGTAACCTGATGAAGTTTGACTTGAGAGAAGCAGGTCAGAGAGCAAACCTCCACAAACACATTCAGCCGACTCAGCAGGAAACTTTGAATCAAGTTTCTACATGTGAATTGTCGGCACAAGCTCTTCTGGATTTTTCTTCTACACAAAAGTGGACACAACTTATGTGCACCTGTTCAGCACAAGACGAGTTGATCAAAGCAATACAGTCATATTTAGGACATGAGTTGATCAGGAAACAGAAGGAGAGGTCAGAGATGTTGACCTTTCATAACAGCTGCACAAATGGATTCTTTCTGAGCCTCCACTGACCCTCAATGACAAGTGACTTTACTGAACATTTGGAGTCCAAACACATGTGGACGTTTTCTGTCCATTTATTTGAAGATCAAAACACACAAGAAATGAAGCAGCAGTTCAACTATGTTTGACAAGATTCTTCACCTCTGACATCACAACTGACGCTTCATTAACTAGTGTCTACACACCAGGAAGAAAACACACAAACTATTACATGAACACAAAACTGTCTGTGCGTGTGTGTGTGTGTGTGTGTGTGTGTGTGTGTGTGTGTGTGTGTGTGCGTGTTTGTGCATTTTTTGCTTTGGTAAAGCATGCGTGTGTGTGTTTGCAGTTGTTTGTGAGTGCATTTTTGTGTGTCAGAGATGCATGTGTGTGCATCCTTGTGTGATGGTGAAGCATGTGTGTGTTTGTGTGTGATTGTGAGTGAGTGCATTATTGTGTTTTAGAGAAGCATGTTTGTGAGTGTTTGTGTGTGTGCATTTATTTGTGTTAAAGTGAAGCATGTGTGTGAGTGTTTGTGTGTGTGCATTTATTTGTGTTAAAGTGAAGCATGTGTGTGAGTGTTTGTGTGTGTGAGTGTATTTGTGTGGTACAGAATCGTGTGTGTGCATTTATCTGTGTGTGTGTGTAGTTTTCATAACGGCTCAGATCACATGACATCCTGATGTGAGTTTCAAACACATTTCCAGTGAAGGAACAAAGATCAGCAGCTCTGACGTCTGCAGAGTCTCAGAAGAAAAAGACGTTTCTTGGTCGATTCCTCCTGAAACACGGAGACAGAAAAATGTATCAACTTGTAAAATCATGCGTGAAGTGAGTCTTGAAGAAAAGTGACAATTATCATCCACTGACTTTAGTCTCTGTCCACGGGCGGATCCTTCAGATGGTCCAGCTCCGAGCTGGGGGCCGCTGTAAGATCACAAACCCTGTTAGCTTGTGTGCTTCTCACCAGCAGATGAAACTAGTGTCAACACTGATGCTAGCATGCTAGCACTCTGTCACATGGTCAACATCTGAGCTGAGACAAGATCATGTACTTACAAGACGAGTCAGAGTCGCCTGAAATGGAAAGAAAGAGGACAAATTACACCTGAAGAAGATGAACATAGAAGAGTTCCTCTGACCTCTTCTCATCTCTGCTGACCTTCTTTGACCTTCTATTCTTTCTCTCCAGTATCTGGAGATGATCTGGATCAAATCACAAACTCTCACCTTTCTTCTTCTTCTTGTAGATGAAGTATCCAACCACTGTGAGCACCAGAGCGGAGGCAGCGACGGCGGCCATGATGATGTACAAGGTCAGGAAAGTCCTGGCTGTGGATGGAGAGCAAAGTAAGTGGAGACATGATCAGGTGACCAGTGTTAGAGACGTGGTGGGGCCTCATTCAGCAGATCCATGCTGACCACACCTGGACTCTCATCTGGATGAAAGAAACCTCTGGAGACACCAAGAAGGTTCTGAAGACTCTTACCGTTGGTCAGGATGTTTGACGGATCCAGTTTGGTGACCACGTCTTCCGGAATGCCGTCCAGTTGAAACACACACTCGTACCTGGACCAGTCGTCAGACGGGAGTTTCAGGTCCACCATGTTCTGGAAGGTTCCGTCAGGGTTGGGGAGGATCTCTCCGTGTTCCACGTCCTCGTGCAGCTCCTCTCCGTCTTTGGTCCAGAACAACATGGCTCTGTCGGGGTAGAAGCCTGTAGCGTGGCAGGTGACCGGAGAGCTGGCTGTCTTCTGGAGGAGAGACACTCGTGGACGCTCTGAAGGGAGAGACACCACACTTCAGAGAGAAAGTCAAAGGATGGACAGAGAATGAAGGAGAGGAGGAGGAGGGAGGACAGGGGTGGAGGTGAGGAAAAGAAGATAAGAGGAGAGAGAGAGAGAGAGGACATGAGGAGAGAGAGGAGGGAGAGAAGGAGGAAGGAGAGAAGAAGGAGAAGAAGGTCATGGAACTACCTGTTCTCATCAAGGTTTTGCTCCCAAACTTCACAAACTTCTTCAGTTCATTTGGACATTCCTGGGTGTAATAGAACTGATTATATTTCTTCATGCCTTCATCCTGGTCCCACTTGTGTTTGGTGATGACGGCCTGAGGACTCGGAGCGACCCAGGTCAGAGTCTGAAGGTCAAACACGATGAAGTCTTCTCCATCATAGCCGTACTGTTGGTGACCGTTGACCTCTTCAGTCTCATCGTCCCACTCACAACCGTCCATCATCTGAAAGATGTGAACACCTGAGAGAGAAACCAGAGTGAGACCTGATCTACTCCACTGTTTAATACTCCACTGTGATCTACTCCTCTGTTTCATACTCCACTGTGATCTACTCCACTGTTTCATACTCCACTGTGGTCTACTCCACTGTTTCATACTCCACTGTGATCTACTCCACTGTTTCATACTCCACTGTGATCTACTCCTCTGTTTAATACTCCACTGTGGTCTACTCCACTGTGATCTACTTCACTGTTTAATACTCCACTGTGATCTACTCCACTGTGTAATACTCCACTGTGATCTACTCCTCTGTTTAATACTCCACTGTGGTCTACTCCACTGTGATCTACTCCACTGTTTCATACTCCACTGTGATCTACTCCTCTGTTTAATACTCCACTGTGGTCTACTCCACTGTGATCTACTTCACTGTTTAATACTCCACTGTGATCTACTCCACTGTTTCATACTCCACTGTGATCTACTCCTCTGTTTAATACTCCACTGTGGTCTACTCCACTGTGATCTACTTCACTGTTTAATACTCCACTGTGATCTACTCCACTGTTTCATACTCCACTGTGATCTACTCCACTGTTTCATACTCCACTGTGATCTACTCCTCTGTTTAATACTCCACTGTGGTCTACTCCACTGTGATCTACTTCACTGTTTAATACTCCACTAAAATCTACTTCACTGTGTAATACTCCACTGTGATCTACTTCACTGTTTAATACTCCACTGTGATCTACTCCACCATTTAATACTCCACTGTGATCTACTCCACTGTTTAATACTCCACTGTGATCTACTCCACTGTTTAATACTCCACTGTGATCTACTCCACTGTTTCATACTCCACTGTGATCTACTCCACTGTTTAATACTCCACTGTGATCTACTCCACTGTTTAATACTCCACTGTGATCTACTCCACTATTTAATACTCCACTGTGATCTACTCCACTGTGATCTACTCCACTGTTTAATACTCCACTGTGGTCTACTCCTCTGTTTAATACTCCACTGTGATCTACTCCACTGTTTCATACTCCACTGTGGTCTACTCCACTGTTTCATACTCCACTGTGATCTACTCCACTGTTTCATACTCCACTGTGATCTACTCCACTGTTTCATACTCCACTGTGGTCTACTCCACTGTTTCATACTCCACTGTGATCTACTCCACTGTTTCATACTCCACTGTGATCTACTCCTCTGTTTAATACTCCACTGTGGTCTACTCCACTGTGATCTACTCCACTGTGATCTACTCCACTGTTTCATACTCCACTGTGATCTACTCCTCTGTTTAATACTCCACTGTGATCTACTCCACTATTTAATACTCCACTGTGATCTACTCCACTGTTTAATACTCCACTGTGGTCTACTCCTCTGTTTAATACTCCACTGTGATCTACTCCACTGTTTCATACTCCACTGTGGTCTACTCCACTGTTTCATACTCCACTGTGATCTACTCCACTGTTTCATACTCCACTGTGATCTACTCCACTGTTTCATACTCCACTGTGGTCTACTCCACTGTTTCATACTCCACTGTGATCTACTCCACTGTTTCATACTCCACTGTGATCTACTCCTCTGTTTAATACTCCACTGTGGTCTACTCCACTGTGATCTACTCCACTGTGATCTACTCCACTGTTTAATACTCCACTGTGGTCTACTCCTCTGTTTAATACTCCACTGTGATCTACTCCACTGTTTAATACTCCACTGTGATCTACTCCACTGTGATCTACTCCACTGTTTAATACTCCACTGTGATCTACTCCACTATTTAATACTCCACTGTGATCTACTCCACTGTTTAATACTCCACTGTGATCTACTCCACTGTAATCTACTCCACTGTTTAATACTCCACTGTGATATACTCCACTATTTAATACTCCACTGTGATCTACTCCACTGTGATCTACTCCACTATTTAATACTCCACTGTGATCTACTCCACTGTTTAATACTCCACTGTGATCTACTCCACTGTTTAATACTCTACTGTGATCTACTCCACTGTGATCTACTCCACTCTTCAATACTCCACTGTGATCTACTCCACTGTTTAATACTCCACTGTGATCTACACCGCTGTGATCTACTCCACTGTTTAATACTCCACCGTGATCTACTCCACTGTGGTCTACTCCACTGTGATCTACTCCACTGTTTAATACTCCACTGTGATCTACACCGCTGTGATCTACTCCACTGTTTAATACTCCACCGTGATCTACTCCACTGTGGTCTACTCCACTGTGATCTACTCCACTGTTTAATACTCCACTGTGATCTACTCCACTGTGATCTACTCCACTGTGATCTACTCCACTGTTTAATACTCCACTGTGATCTACTCCACTGTTTTATACTCCACTGTGATCTACTCCACTGTTGTCTACTCCACTGTGGTCTACTCCACTGTTTCATACTCCACTGTGGTCTACTCCACTTTGGTCTACTCCACTGTTTAATACTCCACTGTGGTCTACTCCTCTGTTTAATACTCCACTGTTGTCTACTCCACTGTTTAATACTCCACTGTGATCTACTCCACTGTTTAATACTCCACTGTGATCTACTCCACTGTTTAATACTCCACTGTGATCTACTCCACTGTTTAATACTCCACTGTTGTCTACTCCACTGTTTAATACTCCACTGTGATCTACTCCACTGTTTAATACTCCACTGTGGTCTACTCCACTGTTTAATACTCCACTGTGATCTACTCCACTGTTTAATACTCCACTGTGATCTACTCCACTGTGATCTACTCCACTGTGATCTACTCCACTGTGGTCTACTCCACTGTTTAATACTCCACTGTGATCTTCTCCACTGTTTAATACTCCACTGTGATCTACTCCACTGTGATCTACTCCACTGTTTAATACTCCACTGTGATCTACTCCACTGTTTCATACTCCACTGTGATCTACTCCACTGTGGTCTACTCCACTGTTTAATACTCCACTGTGGTCTACTCCACTGTGGTTTACTCCACTGTTTAATACTCCACTGTGATCTACTCCACTGTTTAATACTCCACTGTGATCTACTCCACTGTTTAATACTCCACTGTGATCTACTCCACTGTTTCATACTCCACTGTGGTCTACTCCACTGTTTAATACTCCACTGTGATCTACTCCACTGTTTAATACTCCACTGTGGTCTACTCCACTGTTTAATACTCCACTGTTGTCTACTCCACTGTTTAATACTCCACTGTTTAATACTCCACTGTGATCTACTCCACTGTGATCTACTCCACTCTTTAATACTCCACTGTGATTTACTCCACTGTTTAATACTCCACTGTGATCTACACCACTGTGATCTACTCCACTGTTTAATACTCCACTGTGATCTACTCCACTGTTTAATACTCCACTGTTTAATACTCCACTGTGATCTACTCCACTGTGATCTACTCCACTGTGATCTACTCCACTGTGATCTACTCCACTGTTTAATACTCCACTGTGATCTACTCCACTGTTTTATACTCCACTGTGATCTACTCCACTGTTTAATACTCCACTGTTGTCTACTCCACTGTGGTCTACTCCACTGTTTCATACTCCACTGTGGTCTACTCCACTTTGGTCTACTCCACTGTTTAATACTCCACTGTGGTCTACTCCTCTGTTTAATACTCCACTGTTGTCTACTCCACTGTTTAATACTCCACTGTGATCTACTCCACTGTTTAATACTCCACTGTGATCTACTCCACTGTTTAATACTCCACTGTGATCTACTCCACTGTTTAATACTCCACTGTTGTCTACTCCACTGTTTAATACTCCACTGTGATCTACTCCACTGTTTAATACTCCACTGTGGTCTACTCCACTGTGGTTTACTCCACTGTTTAATACTCCACTGTGATCTACTCCACTGTTTAATACTCCACTGTGATCTACTCCACTGTGATCTACTCCACTGTGATCTACTCCACTGTTTAATACTCCACTGTGATCTTCTCCACTGTTTAATACTCCACTGTGGTCTACTCCACTGTTTAATACTCCACTGTGATCTACTCCACTGTTTAATACTCCACTGTGATCTACTCCACTGTTTAATACTCCACTGTGATCTACTCCACTGTTTAATACTCCACTGTGGTCTACTCCACTGTTTAATACTCCACTGTTGTCTACTCCACTGTGGTCTACTCCACTGTTTAATACTCCACTGTGGTCTACTCCTCTGTTTAATACTCCACTGTGGTCTACTCCACTGTTTAATACGCCACTGTGGTCTACTCCTCTGTTTAATACTCCACTGTGGTCTACTCCACTGTTTAATACGCCACTGTGGTCTACTCCACTGTGGTCTACTCCACTGTTGAATACGCCACTGTGATCTACTCCACTGTTTAATACTCCACTGTGATCTACTCCACTGTTTCATACTCCACTGTGATCTACTCCACTGTTTAATACTCCACTGTGGTCTACTCCACTGTTGAATACGCCACTGTGATCTACTCCACTGTTTAATACTCCACTGTGATCTACTCCACTGTTTCATACTCCACTGTGATCTACTCCACTGTTTAATACTCCACTGTGATACACTCTACTGTTTAATACTCCACTGTGGTCTACTCCACTGTTTAATACTCCACTGTGATCTACTCCACTGTTTAATACTCCACTGTGATCTACTCCACTGTTTAATACTCCACTGTGGTCTACTCCACTGTTTAATACTCCACTGTGATCTACTCCACTGTTTAATACTCCACTGTGATCTACTCCACTGTTTAATACTCCACTGTGGTCTACTCCACTGTTTAATACTCCACTGTGATCTACTCCACTGTTTAATACTCCACTGTGGTCTTCTCTCCTTCTCTGAACTTGTATGATCTACTCCAGTTTCCTCCTCTGATCTACTCTGTATACAAGATTGATGGTTCAGGATGTAAAAAGGTTGAACATGATTCAGTTTAAGGTCAAACATTGATTTTAAAGACAACAAACCTCCAGTTTGGTTGAATCTCTGTTTTACTATTTCAATGTTGATCTTGTGGAGCTGCTGTTCATTATTTAAGATATTTGTGTTTCTCTCCCAGTACTGAGGATCATCTGCTGTGACCTGGATCATCCAGTCTTGTTTGGGTACATTTCTCCTGGTGTTGCTGTCGTAGTGTTCCACTTCAACTCCGTCCACATAAGTGACAAAAACAAACTCTGGGAAGTTTTTAACTCCAGCAGACGCAGTGCTGAACATCTGCATTGTGTGAATCACTGTGAGACACAAAAACAAAGTTTAGATCTTCTCTGGTTCTGATGACACAACGTTGTGATGCAGCAGAACAATCACATCTTCTACAAAGACAAAGAGGTGAAGAACAGAGGGACAGTCAGCAGTGACACAAAGTTCACGTCCACACACGGACACCAGCAGAACATCCTTCACACTTCACTCTCCAAGAACCCTGGCTAACTGGGACACAACTATAGAAGAAGAAGAAGAAGAAAAAACGATTAATATTAATAACAATCTGAAATGTAATAAATATTTATAATAAAACAAATAAGGAATAAAGAGAATTAAAAGAATAAATGGATGAATTAAGAAGAAACAGGAGCAACAATGTTGAAAAAGATCAAACAACTAAATTGAAATTGTTTTTAAAAAACGCATAGATAATAAAATATTAAAACCAAGTTCATGGAACAAATCTAAGAATGATTGATAGAATAAAGATCATTGAAGGACATTAAGGTTAATGATGAACTTAAATAACATGAGTTTATATCAGTTTATAAATAACATGTTTCTGAAGATTACTGTTCAACATGATTGTAAATGTTTCATTTAGATATTTTAAGTCCAAACACAAGTTCAGAGCAGCTGCTTCACTGAGTTGCTCCAATAAACTGTGAGATGTGATAATATGTTGAAGTGAGCTGAGCTACAAGGTTGTCTGAACATGCGCACTTAAGAAATGCGACACTTTCTTTGTTTTTATTTCCTCATTTTAGTTCATGATAGACTTGTTTACTAAAGTCAAATCAATGAAAATTGTAAAAGCTCTTCTTGTGAGTCAATGAATCTCCTGATGGCAGCATCGTTTAAAAACAAGTGATCAGCTCATGAAGCAAAACTCTGGAGTCACTTTCTGTTCAGCGTCAAACAAGTTCCTCCGTCAATCAACAGAAGTGACTCAACAGCGCCACCAGGTGAGCACCTGACATTGAGCTCGGATCTACTTTTCTGTGTACGACTTCTTCACGGTTCTGAGATGAAAAGTGAATCAGTGAAACACTTTGACTCCTCTGAGAGTGAAAAGGTCATGAAGGTTGTAGTGAAGAGTATTTGGAGAAATAAAAGGTGACGCAGGTGTGAACACATGAAAGTGGAGGAAGGAGACTCACTCGCAGTTGAGCTGTGGATCCACACAACAAGCACAAACAACACCTTCTTCATCTTCAGCTCTTTTCTGGAGACTAGGATCCAACAAGTCTTCAGGTCGACGAACGAAGTACAAGTGAAAGTAAACAACAGACGCAGGAAGAAATATCTGAGCCAATGAGGATTCAGTGTGACGTCACGTCCAGATGGAAAGTCAAAGTAAACCAAACATGTTATTACGACTATTTTCTGTGACAAAAACTCCACTTTAAACTTTATTATTATTTCTTAGAGTCGTTCTTCTGAACCTTAAAGTCACGCAGAATGTGAACTATGGAATACCAGGAGTGTCAAATTAAAGTGAAGAGAAATAAAAGTGGATTTAATTGCTTTTTATTTTGACATACGATGATTTATATGTATAAACTTTCTTTCCTTCCTTTCTATTCTCTTTTATTCAGAAAAAAAGTTTTTCTAAAATATTACTATGAAAGTAAAAAATAAACGAGTTTTTTGTGGAGACGAGAAAAGCTTCTAGTTCCCTCTAGTGGTTCAAACATGACATTGAGCTCAAACAGTAAATACATTTGAATGATTTTCAGTCATTTTCATCAATTCAAGAACCATTTTTATCATTATTTTACGGACAGACTTTCTGTAGTTAAAAAAACACTTGAACTATCTTCAGTTCCCTCCTGGTCAGTGAGCTCTTGGTGCTCTACGATCTCTCCAACATTGTATGGTCTCACAGGAAGTAAAACTGCCTGTTCTTGGTACTATTTACCCACAAACCTTAGCATGAACTGGCCCTCAAAAGTAAACCTGTCAGAGAAAGTAAAGGTCTCAGGCAACAGCAGGTTGAAAGTGGGGATATAAGCAGTGGAGAAAATAAAAAAATTAACTTTCAGGTTGAATTATAGAATTAAAATATATCATTTTTACTTAAAGTATACAATATTTGATTGTTTTTTAGTTGATAAATCTCATACAGAAATAAAGTTGTGTGATGAGCTACAATATTTAATTTCATCAAAATGTCTTTAAATCCATTTTAATCAACATTTTCAATCAGGTTTTGTTTTTACACACAAATGAATGTGATCAGTATCCGTTCATGGTGATTGTCCTTATCTGCCACAATGATTCTTCCCTGACTGAATATCTTTTGAGCGTGTTGTGTTGAGTCTGTAATGCTGCCAACAAAGTTATGAATCTACAAGTTTCCTGACACACTTCGACTAGAAATTGTTCTTGATGATAGTTTATTGAAAATAATTCTTCTCACTTTTGTTTCTTTGTCAAGATGAAACATTAAACATTTCCACATGGTTGGTTTAAACACTCAATGTGAACATTTTGGTGCATGTGTTGAACTTTCATTTGGATTAATATGTAAGTTCACAGTATTGAGGGGAGGAATATGATCAGAGTGTTGGTTTTCCATTTTAAAAGTGTAAATATTGTCTCATTCTGCACTTTGTCCAGGACGAGAACACAGTCTTCTCTTTCAGTCAGACAAGCCTACTCTTGGGATGAAGGTTTTTGATCATCCATTGTGCCGACCAAGGCTTTTCTATGGTTTTCCACCAGTGTTTCCTCTTTCCTCTTGAGAACAGTGAGGCTCGAGGGTTTGAGGTTGATTTTAGTGGCACCAGAAGCTCCAACAAATCACTGGTTCCTCAACTGGTTGGCTCTACAACAAACTGAAGAAATGCTGACTCTGCTCTCTGTTCTAATGTTGACCACAAACTGTTCTTTGTACTGTAGTTCACAGAAATAAATAATATTTTACTCAACATTATTCATTAAATGACATTTGTTTCTTATAATATTAACTTTACTCCATGTTTTGTAATAATGTAGGAACTTACTTTGAAAGCTTTATGGTTCATGTGTTTGATATAAACATACATTTCATGTTGTGTGTTTAATAGTGATGTGTTGATGAAGCCAAATGAAACAGTGTCATGTTGTTTAGAGGTCAGTAGGTGGCGCCATCAGTTTAAAAATGATGTGATGTTTCATTAGAAAAATTGTTCAAAACAATGGAGAATAGTGCAGAGACCGCCATCTAGTGGAAAAATAATGACACTGCTTCATGAAGAATACTTACAAAGTATATTATTAATTGACATTTGTTTATTCTAATATTGACTTTACTACGTGTGTTTTTTAAATAATGTAGAAACCTAGTTTGAAAGTATTGTGGTGCATGTGTTTGATTTGTAAATACATTTCAAGTTGTGTATTTAATGTGAATCACACAGTATCATGTTTGTTCAACTAAAATAAAAAATCAACCATCACTATAATAGTTTGGTGTGAGGATGGAGTGTGATGTTGGTGCAGAGTTAAGTTAAGACTATACTTTCAGGGATCATTTCTATAGTTCTTAACTTAAGAAATGTGTTTGTAAAGTGTTTGGTGTCACTAACCATGATGAAGAGTTGTGATATTCCTTCCTGAGTGTGAAGCAGACAGAGAATAATGATTCACTTCATATGTTCTCTGTCATTGATGATCCTTCTTTACTTGCTTGTGCAGTATTGAGAGGAATATGATCAGAGTGGTTGTTATGTTCAATACAATATATGAAAACATTTGTATCTATTAATCTACATCTCTACTGTCTCCTTGAGCAGATACATACAACTCTCCACTGGAGGTAGATGCTCTTGCTCATTCATTGTGGTCACTTTAATCTTTTCCACTACAGTGTTTCCTCCTCCTGCTCTTGAGGAGAGTGAGAGGTTTAAGGTTCATTTAGTGGCTCCAGCAAAAACAAGCCCTCATCTCTGTGACAGACTGCTTTGACCAGAAGAGTGGTGAAGGTCTGATGAAGCTTCATGAAGCAGTGTCATTATTTTCCACTAGATGGTGCTCTCTGCAATATTTTCCTTTGTTTTGAGCAACTGTTTTAATTAAACATCACTTTGTTTTCTTCTTTCGTTTAGACAGTATTTATATTCTTACACAATTGACACCAGAGAGTTTAGTCTGAAGAATTTACTAGTTTACTGTAAATCTATTGAATTCCTAAAAAATCAGGCATCCTGGAGAAAAAAGTTCTGTTCATAAACAATGCATTTATTTATCTGATTAATTTCACAACAAAGTTATCAGCAAAAATATATCTCAACAACCATATCAGTAATAGTTGTACGTGTGTTTAAATATTCAGGTTTTTAACAAAATACAAACACATATCTCTACTAGTCTCACAAATCAATGAATCTGACAAATAAAAGTTTCTGCTTCTGAATCCTTTAAGCAGAAATGATGCCAAACTTGATGGTTTGTTAGAGCAAATGAATCCTAAAGCTTTAGTTAAGGATGAACTACTCTAATGGAAGTCTTCAGTGGTTCATGAGGCTGAATCTCACCATTACTGCTAAACTCATAGAAACGTTTGAAATTGAACCATATTGTTATGAACCAACAACCACTCTGATCATATTCCTCTCAATACTGCACAAGGAAGTAAAGAAGGATCATCAATGACAGAGAACATATGAAGTCAATCATTATTCTCTGTCTGCTTCACACTCAGGAAGGAATATCACAACTCTTCATCATGGTTAGTGACACCAAACACTTTACAAACACATTTCTTAAGTTAAGAACTATAGAAATGATCCCTGAAAGTATAGTCTTAACTTAACTCTGCACCAACATCACACTCCATCCTCACACCAAACTATTATAATGACGGTTGAATCGTTTTTCTTTTCATTTCACAGTTTATAAACAACATCTATACAAAAACAACAGGTTACCTATGTAACCTTGGTTCTACAAATGATTGTGACACTCTCTATAGGATGATTCTATGGATAACCTCTCTTGGCCCTGACTCTGAAAAAGAACAAAGCACTCACCACCTCTTTACATGTGACCTGCACTGAAACACACCAGCAATATATTCGTGCCTCTGACTTTCTTCACCGTCCTCAACTAGCAGACAAGTGGACACACTGGACAGAGTAGATGAAGATTCATCCACTCTGGACCAGAGTGAAGGGGTGGGTAGAAAGCCCAGAAGGAGACCACTCTGGTCCTCACAGTGCAGGTATGAACCTTCTAAAGAAAGAGGGTTCAAACATAGCATGACAGTTGCAATCCGTCTGATGGACAAACCAAACATGTCATCAGTACAATTAGCTGACACTGACGTGAGCAGCAGAAGCATCTTGAGGGACAAAATGTCCAAATGTCATCTGAGGCCAGAGTCTCAGTGGTCCATGAAGAAAACACTTCAGCAGTGGTAAGTAGTGATGGTCTGATGAAGCTTTATGAAGCAGTGTCATTATTTTCAGAGAACACTAGATGACGGTCTCTGCACTATTTTCTTTTTTTTCAAACTTAAGTTTTATTAGAATTTTCCACATTAAGGCAAACACACATACATCACGGAAAATAAAATACACAAAACAAAAATAAAAAAATAAAAATGGGGGTTGTTCATGTTTCTTACATGCATCTTTCAATATATAAAGTACACACTGATACAGTCCAAGTATTTCACAGGTGTCGTTGTTGTGTAAACAGAGTCCACTTTTTCCATTTTTCTATAAATTTGTCTTCTTGTGTCCTTATCCTGTGGGTTAAAAGTTCCATTTCAAAAACTCCTTTGACAATGTGAGTCAATTCTTCCACTGGTTTTCGTATTGTGCCATTTTTTGGTAATGGCCTTTTTAGCGGCTGCCACTAGTATTTTAAATAAATATTTGTCTTCCTTGTTTACAATGTTTGAATTTAAGCCCAGGTACAAAATTGAACATGCAGGTGGAATATTATAGCCCAAGATGTTTTCAACTGCTTCATGCACATCCTTCCAATATTTCCTGATTTTAGAGCAATACCGGAAAACATGAGCATCGACATTGACTTCGTTACAATCTCTCCAACACGACTGGTCCGATGACAGTTGTCTGCTTTTCATTTTTGGTGTAATGAAATATCTTATTACATTTTTCCAGCAGTGTTCCCTCCAGATACGAGAAGATGTCGTAGAATGCTGCGTCTTCCAAATATGTGACCATTCTTCTTGACTTATACTGATATGGAACTCTTTTTCCCACTTTTCCTTTACATCATTTGTTGTCTTTCCCTTAGTTTCCATCCTTTGCTTGTATAATGTTGAGACAATTTTACACTTCTTGCCGTTATAGGTTCCAATCAAAGTTTGGATTATACCATTTCTGTTTTCATATCCAACTGAATATTTTAATTTCATTTTCCAATTTGTGTTTTCTGACCACCTTGAACCACATTTCAAGTGTGAATTGACTTATTGTATCTAATTGGTTACTATATTCCTTCATGGTTTTTCTGTCTCCAATTAGACTTCGAATTTCCTGATCTCTACATTTTTCTTCTAGATTTTTCCATTTTGCGTCAAAGTGTTGGTCACACCAACTTATAATTGGTCCTATCTGGGCCGCAAGATAGTATCCTCTCATGTTTGGTAAAGCCATTCCACCTCCCTCTTTACTAATCTGTAAGGTTTCAAATGTTACTCTCGGGTTTTGTCCATTCCATATAAATCTAGAGAACAATTTGTCCCACACTCTGAATAGAATCTCTGGTACCTCAACTGGTAATGCTTGAAACAGGTAAAGTAATCTAGGTAGGATGTTCATCTTGATTGTATCTATTCTTGAACTCAAATCCAGTGTAAGGGGACCCCACTTTTCTAGGTCAGTTTTAATTTCTTTATGTAGTTTGCTATAATTTTCTTCAGACAGTTTCTTGTATTCCTTGGTCAAGGTGACCCCTAGGTATGTTATTTTTTTGGCAAACCAATTTGTGTTTAATATTATTTTGAGATTCTCAGATGGAGTAAAATTCATTGCCATAATTTGCGTTTTTGCTCAATTTAATTTGTAGCCAGAACAGGAGCCAAATGCTTCCATGTGTTGTATTACTTTTGGAATACTAGTTTCTGGTTCTTGTAAATAACATATTATGTCATCTGCAAAAAGTCCAATAATTTGTTTTTCGTGATTCATTTCTATACCTTTAAGTTCCTTGTTTTGTCGGATTGCTTGGGCCAATGGTTCGATACAAATAGCAAAAAGAGTTGGTGAGAGGCAACAACCTTGTCTTGTAGATCTTTCTAAGGTAATAGGGTCTGATAGACTAGCATTTATTCTTATTCTTGCGGTCGGCTTTTGATTGAGCGATCTAATGCATCGTATTGCTTTACTATTTAGTCCAAATTTCTCTAGTACAAGATACAGGAATGACCAATTAACGCAATCAAACGCTTTTTCTGCATCAAAGCTTATGAGGACAGCTGAGATGTTGTTACGTTCCACATGATCTATTACATGCATAGTCCTCCTAATATTGTCATGCGTTTGACGGCCCTTGATAAATCCGGTCTGATCCTCATCAATTATCTCTGTCATGAATGTGCTGTATCTTTTTGCTATGATGGAAGTGTAAAGTTTATAATCTATGTTTAATAATGAGATCGGCCTGTCGTCTTCACACTTCTCACTGGTTTTCTTTTTTGGGATAACTGAGATGATAGCTTCGCTCCAAGACGGAGGAATCACACCCTGTTCAAGAGTGTAGTTAAATGATGTGTGTAGCATCGGGGTCAGCTGTTCATTGAATGTTTTATACCATTCAGACGGTAAACCGTCACTACCTGGTGATTTATTTGATTTGAACCTTCCAATTGCTCGCTCTATTTCCACTTTTGTTATCGGTGTTGTTAGGAGGTCATTTTGCTTTGTGCCGATGCATGGTAGATCTAGTGAGTTAAGAAAAGTTTTGATTTGACTTATGTCGGCAGAAGGTGGTTGTTTATACAAATTCTCATAATCATTTCTAAATTTAGTTTCTATTTCCTCTAAATCAAAAGTGGCTTCATTTGTTAAAGCATCTCAAATTTTATGAACGGAGCGGTCGATCTGCTGTTTTTTAAGTCTTCTTGCCAAAAGTCTCGTTCCTCTTGACCCCATCTCGTAATATGACTCTTTTAAATACCTAGTTCTTTTTTCTACTTCTGAATTTAATTGTCTTTTTATGTTCTCCCTGGTTTCTTGTATCTTTGGAAGTAGAGTGGGGTCCTGGCTGTTTTTGTGTTGTCGTTCTAACCTTAGTCGTTTTTCTTTCTCGTCCTTATATGCTGCTTCTCTTGTTTTTTTCAGTAAAGAGCACTTTGCTATAATATTTCCCCGCATAACTGCTTTAAGAGCATCCCACACTATTGCAGGGTTAACCTCACCATTTTCCTTTTCTTTTTGATATGTGAAAATATCATTTTTGATTTCTTCAACTATTTTTTTCTTGTTCAGAATACCAATATTCAACCTCCACATTGTTTTTTTAACTCGTGATTTTAGTTTAATTTTGAATATTACTGGGCTGTGGTCAGATATATCCGCTTCTCCTATTACACACTGTTCTACTTTGTAAAAATCTTCTTGATTTAGAAAGAAATAGTCGATCCTTGCATAGCTTCCGTTAGGTGCAGAGTAGTGTGTGTAATCCCTGTTTTTTGGATGTAACCTTCTCCATAGATCCATCATACCGTAGTCTCTTAACATGTTTTTCATTGTTTTTGTAACATGGTTCATATTTCTTCTATTGTTGGATGGATCTAATGTACTGTTTAATACCACATTGAAGTCTCCTCCACAAATAAGTGTCCCATTCATTTCTGTTACAATATTGTCAAATACCTGTTTATATATACACCAATTATTATCTTTTATATATACATATATATACTTTATATGTGTATATATAAAATATAATAATATAACAACAACAACACTTCATCAATGCTGAGGCATTATAGAGCCCTGCATGAGAGCTTGGAGACCAACGAGACAATTGAACCAACGTCAGGCAAGCTAGATGGCTTCTTTCAAATTCATTTATTTACTATACTACTGTTTGTTATTTATTTTATGTGGTCACTTACATGCAGCTTTTCTGTTTTAGGAAGCAAACTCTGGCATCGTTTAGATGCCACAGTACAGCAGACCAGGCCGAGGAATGAAACGGTTGATGCTACGGTGGCGGTGAAGACCTACCTCAACGAACACAATATTCCTAGAAACGAGGACCCCCTACAGTACTGGGCGAAATGTAAAAATATACACCCATCTCTCTTTCAGCTGGCCATGAAAATACTGTGTACCCCGGCTTCATCCGTCCCCTGCGAAAGGATTGTTTCCAAAGCCGGGGAAATAATCAGTAAAAAAAAGAAACCGGCTAAAGCCCAGTACTGTGGGAAAATTGCTTTTTTAAAATAAAAATGAATAATTATTTTAAAAAAAACAAGGTTGTCAAGCACATTTTTTAATATCAGAATCATTTGCGCACAAATATGCAATGCTCCCAATTGTCCACATGATGGCATGGTCGTGCAAATGAAGCCTCACGAGGCTTTGCTCCAAAGATGAACTACTCGGCTGGGAGGCTTCGGTGCTTCATGAGGCTTCATCTCGCCATCACTACCATAGGATGTTTATATTAAACTTTGACAGAACCAACAACCACTCTGATCATATTCCTCTCAATACTGCACAAGGAAGTAAAGAAGGATCATCAATGACAGAGAACATATGAAGTGAATCATTATTCTCTGTCTGCTTCACACTCAGGAAGGAATATCACAACTCTTCATCATGGTTAGTGACACCAAACACTTTACAAACACATTTCTTAAGTTAAGAACTATATAAATGATCCCTGAAAGTATAGTCTTAACTTAACTCTGCACCAACATCACACTCCATCCTCACACCAAACCATTACAGTGACGATCCAAAGGTGACCTTTGTGTTGAAGGAATGGCTTCATAAAAATCATTGTAAGGACCTGGAGTCTCTTAGTCAGTCTCCAGATCTAAACCTCATAGATCACAGATGTCAAATCAGTCCAGAAAAGTGCTTGTTCTTTGTAGTGTAGTTCACAGAAATAAAGAATTTTTTACTCAAAATGATTCAATAAATGACATTTGTTTCTTATAATATTGACTTTACTCCATGTGTGTGCAAGCTTTATGGTTCATGTGTTTGATATAAACATACATTTCATGTTGTGTATTTAATAGTGATGTGTTGATGAAGCCAAATGAAACAGTGTCATGTTGTTTAGAGGTCAGTAGGTGGCGCCATCAGTTTAAAAATTATGTTTCATTAGAAAAGTTGTTCAAAACAATGGAAAATAGTGCAGAGACCGCCATCTAGTGGACACTTAAAAATAATGACACTGCTTCATCAAGCTAAGAAGTACAAAGCACTTTCAATACTTACAAAGTATTTTATTAATTGACTTTTGTTTATTATAATATTGACTTTACTTTTTGTGTTTTTTAAATAATGTAGAAACCTAGTTTGAAAGTATTGTGGTGCATGTGTTTGATTTGTAAATACATTTCATGTTGTGTATTTAATGTGAATCACACAGTATCATGTTTGTTCAAATTAATGAATGCAGAAGAAAAATAATAAATACAAAATCAACCATCACTATAATAGTTTGGTGTGAGGATGGAGTGTGATGTTGGTGCAGAGATAAGTTAAGACTATACTTTCAGGGATCATTTCTATAGTTCTTAACTTAAGAAATGTGTTTGTAAAGTGTTTGGTGTCACTAACCATGATGAAGAGTTGTGATATTCCTTCCTGAGTGTGAAGCAGACAGAGAATAATGATTGACTTCATATGTTCTCTGTCATTGATGATCCTTCTTTACTTCCTTGTGCAGTATTGAGAGGAATATGATCAGAGTGGTTGTTGGTTCATAACAACTAAATGTTAAACCTTTATGAGTTTAGCAGTAATGGTGAGATTAAGCCTCATGAACCACTGAAGACTTCCATTAGAGTAGTTCATCCTTAACTAAAGCTTTAGGATTCATTTGCTCTAACAAACCATCAAGTTTGGCATCATTTCTGCTTAAAGGATTCAGAAGCAGAAACTTTTATTTGTCAGATTCATTGATTTGTGAGACTAGTAGAGATATGTGTTTGTATTTTGTTAAAAACCTGAATATTTAGGGGCGCTGTTGAGCATAGCAATGGAGTAGACATGTTTTTTGGAGCTCCACAGAACGACTATATAAAAGTAATTTTTTCAGCGCACTTTTTGGAAAACATTCGAATTTTACCTTTGCTAAACCATATGCCTAAAAACCGAAACTTTGAAATGGCTGGTAAATCAAGCAAAGGTGGGCAAACAGCGACTCAAGCCACGAGGCCTTCGCCTTCGACGCCGACTTTAGCCCCGAGCTCCATTGAAGTAGCTTTCCTGAGAAGGAGTGTCTCCGCACCCGACGCGTCGGTCACTGAATCGCTCAAGATGGAACTACTATCTTCGGTGCGCAAGGATTTACTTGAAATCCTTCAAACAGAAGTTGGCGCAGTGTTGGAAAGTGAGATGGCGGTGATTCCAGCGGATATTGGTGCAGCGAGAGCGGAGCTCAAAGAATACAGGTCGACGATCAACTCTGAACTCTGACCTCTGAACTCTCCGCCATGAAAGCTACGGTGAAGGATGTGGAAGAAAGTTTGTCAACGTGCACGGATGATGTTGTTTCACTCAAGAAGGAGGTGAAGCGGCTCACGGGGGTCGTGGACCAACTTCACAATAAATGCGAGGACTTGGAGGCGAGGTCGCGGAGGAACAATGGAAGGATCGTCGGAATCCCGGAGACCCGTGAATGCAACACCGAGTCTGTGTCCTTCTGCAGCCTTTGATCTGAAGGACGCTCCTGGACAGAACCGTCTCTCCCCGCCTGGATCTACAGAGGGACGCCGGTCAAACACCATCATAGCCCGCGTTCACTACTTCCAAGACTGTGAAAACATCCTGAGACTCGCTCGGATCAAACAACGCATCAGTGTGGACGGAGTCAGCATCTCAGTGTTTCCTGACCCGACAAGTGTTGCCAAAGCACGCGCGGCGTTCAATGACGTCAAGAGTCGGTTTCGTGGAGTGGACGGGGTTCGCTTCGGATTTGCTTATCCTGCCCGCTTCAGAATCACCTACAAGAATGTGGAGAAATCCTTCTACTGCTGCAGAGGCGCGAGTATGTCAACAAAAACATCAGTGGAGCCTTAATTGTATTAAGTCAAGTTCTGTTGGGGCCAACTTTAGCTTCCTGAGCGTGTTAGTGCAGATACCTTTTATGGTAGGTTTATTTGTTGATGTTGTTTTTGTTTGTTTATGTTTACTCCATACAGTTACAAGTGTATTTACACCCATGTTAAAATATGAGTCACAACCCACTGTCTTTAGGTTCAACACCTTTTATAAGCTGGAACGTAAAAGGAGTGAACCGAAACACTGGTGATTGCTCCTGATGATAAGGTTCCAGGGTTGAGTCAGTACTTGGGTGACTTAGGTCAGTCTGTCAAACTGAGCCTGAGAAACCTGGGTGTTGTATTTGATAAATACATGTCTCTTGTTCAACACTGTAGAAAACTGACCAGAAACTGTTTCCTTCAACTGAGAAAAATCTCTAAACTTGGGAAAATGTTGTCGGAACATGATCTGGATCTTATAATCCATGCGTTTGTTTCTTCTCGTCTGGACTATTGTAACAGTTTGTTTTCATGTCTTAACAAGAAGGATGTGTCTCGCCTGCAGTTGATTCAGAACTCTGCAGCCAGAATTCTGACCCGCTCTAGTAGAAGAACTCACATTTCTCCGGTCCTTAAAACTCTTCACTGGCTTCCAGTTTCTTTCAGGATTAACTTTAAAATTCTGGTTCTTAATTTCAGATCTATTCATGGTCAGGCTCCTCCTTACATCACTGATCTGATCCAGCCTTACACCCCAGCTCGGGCTCTGAGGTCTGTGGATCAGAATCTACTTATGGTTCCACGCACACGACTCAGGACCAGAGGAGAGAAATCTTTTCAGACTGTTGCTCCTAAGCTTTGGAACGATCTTCTCTCTCTTTGCTCTTGATGGATCTACTGACTCCTTTAAGAAACATCTTAAGACGTTTCTATTTGTTCAGGCTTTTCCTTGAATTTCTCGAACTCCTGTGTTGTTCTCAGTATTATCTTGATCTTTAAAGTATGTACTTTTTTGAGTATTGTTTTGATTGTTTAAGCGCTTTGTGACCCTGGTCTCGAAAAGCGCTATATAAATAAATATTACTTACTTACTTACTTACTATTAAGCGTAACAAAGCTCTTACACACCTGAAGTCATTAGGTGGAGAGATAATGTTCTTACAAGAGACACACTTACGTCCAGAAGAACACTCAAAGTTAAAGAGGGGATGATAGAACATCACTCTGATTATGGGGATAGGTCAAGAGGAGCTGCCATACTTATTAGAAAAGGAGTCTGTTTTCAACTAAACAATTTCATATCGGATAACAAGGGAAGATATATCATAGTCGTGGGTAGATTGTCTGGAACTGAGGTGGCACTAGTTAATGTTTATGGCCCTAACTGATCCTCACTTCTTCTCTAGACTAATAGCAACTATTCCAGATCCTAACAAATATAACATCATTTTAGGAGGTGACTTTAATCTCGTACCTGAGCCAACGTTAGATCCTCCACTAAACTTCAAAATAATTGATCAAAATCAGCAAATACAGTAAATCTCATTAAACAATCTTATGCACTTACTGACCCCTGGAGGAAATTAAACCTCACTACCAAACAATATTCTTTTTTTTCACATGTCCACCAATCGTTTTCGAGGATAGACTTTTTTCTGATAGACAACAGAATTTTGCCGTGTGTAACAAAATGCCAATACCACAGTATTGTGATTTCCCATCATGCACCAGTCCAACTGGACATAGCATTTCCAGACAGTGCACCAGTTCAACGCACATGGCGTCTTGACCCGCTCTTATTGTCAAGCAAAAACTTTCAACATTTTCTCTCGGATCAAATTGATTTCTTTCTTGACATCAATATTACTCCCGGGATGTCCTACACTTCAATCTGGGAGGCACTCAAAGCTTATCTAAGGGGGCAAATGATTTCATTTTCAGCAAATGTCAAGAAAGAAAGAACTAAACGCCTCAATGAGATACAGCAGAAATGATTACAATTAGATAAAAATGTGCATCTCAGCCTAATCCGTCCTTATTCAATGAAAGACAATTATTACAAGCCGAATACAATCATTTAACCACTGTCCAAATTGAGAAACTCCTCCTGAAAACAAAACAAACCTACTATGAACACAGTGACAAAGTGGCTCGACTACTGTCACCAAATCAAACAATCGGCAGCAAATCGTATCATTTCTGAAATGAATACAGCTGAGGGTTTGACATCTGTACATCCACAAACTATTAATGACCAGTTCAGAACATTTTATAGTGACCTTTATACCTCTGAGACTTCTGCAACATCATTGGAGATTGAGGACTTTTTAGAAAATATGCAAATTCCCCAAATGAATAAACAAGAACAATCTGTTATAGACTCCAGAATAACAACAGAGGAAATAACTCTAGCTATAAACTCAATGCAAAGCGGAAAAGCACCTGGTCCAGATGGATTCCCACTGAATTTTATCAAATGTTTTCAAATAAACTTTCACCTATTTTAAGTCAATTATTTGAAGAAACACGTATAACTTTAAAACTACCACCAAAAATGAATCAGGCAACTATTACAGTTATACCTAAAAAAGGAAAAGACCCGCGAGAATGTGGCTCGTACCTTACCTTACCTTACCTTACCTTACCTTACCTTACTTTACCTTACCTTACCATACCTTACCTTACCTTATCTTATCTTATCTTATCTTACCTTACCTTACCTTACTTTACCTTACCTTACCTTACCTTACCTTACCTTACCTTACTTTACCTTACCTTACCTTACCTTACTTTACCTTACCTTACCTTACCTTACCTTACCTTACTTTACCTTACCTTACCTTACTTTACCTTACCTTACCTTACCTTACCTTACCTTACTTTACCTTACCTTACCTTACCTTACCTTACCTTACCTTACCTTACCTTACCTTACCGGCCCATAAGCCTTCTCTGCTGCGACTATAAAATTCTCACTAAAGTTCTGTCTCGTCGTCTGGAAACAGTGACCAAAATAATCCACCCTGACCAGACTTGTTCTGTGCCAGGTAGGCAATCTTTCTTTAACATGCGACGTTGACTTAATATTTTATATAATTCCCATTCCACTGAAATGCCAGAAGTTGTTATCTCACTTGACGCTGAAAAAGCATTTGATCGGGTGGAGTGGAAATACTTATTTACAGTGTTGGGAAAATTTGGTTTTGGTTGGAACTTTATATCTTGGATCAAAATAATCTATTCCACACCAGTGGCTGCAGTACACACTAACTCAATAACATCAACGTATTTTAAACTTTACAGAGGAACAAGACAGGGTTGTTGTCTCACCTTTTCTTTTTGATTTAGCTATTGAGCCTCTGGCTCTGAGGAAAGAGGAGGAAATCTTTGGAGTGTTGAGGAACAAGGAAATTCATAAATGTTCACTATATGCTGATGACCTTTTGCTCTATTTGTCTAATCCAGTTGTTTCAATACCTGGAGTTATTGAAATATTACAAATATTTGGTCACATTTCAGGTTACAAATTACATTTTTCAAAAAGTGCTGTATTTCCAATCAATGATCTGGCAAAATCAATCGACTATAATATCTTCCCCTTTCAGTTAACAAACAAATGGACCTACTTGGGTTTAAAGATGACACATGTATACCAAGATTTCTTCCACAATCACTTCAAAACTCTGTTTGAACCAAAAATGACCTTTTAAGGTGGAGCCACTTACCAATCTCATTAGCAGGAAGGGTGAACACTATAAAGATGACTGTTCTTCCCCGTTTCCTCTATTTCTTTCAAATGATTCCTTATTATTTACCCAAATCTGTTTTTAAGGAACTTGACAGTTTAATTTCTGCATTTATATGGAACCGATCGGTGCCAAGAATGAAAAAATGTTTTCTGGAAATTCCAAGGTTGGAGGGAGGACTTGGTCTTCCTAACTTTATGTTCTATTACTGGGCAGCAAATGTGTGCAAATTTGCATTTTGTGTTGGTGCATGGCGGGAAAAACGAGGTCCACTTTGGGCTAATTTGGAAATAAATAATAATAATGCCATTTCTCTGCTAAGTGCTACACTACCAATAGGCCAGCACCAGATCTCCAACCCTGTTGTGAAAAATTCTATAAAGATTTGGAATCAATTTCGGAAACATTTTAATTTAAAAGATTTAAGTACATTCTCTCCCTTATTGAATAACCATCTTTTCCCCCCATCCGAGATGGACACTGGTTTCCAGGTCTGGCACAGTAGTGGACTGGTATTTCTAAAAGACTTGATTCAAAATAATCATTTTCTAACATTTGAGTATCTACAACAAAAACACAATCTTCATAAAAGTAATTTCTTCAGATATCTCCAAGTCAGGAGTTTTGCCAATAAATATCTTAAATTTCCACTTGTGCAATCCAACAACACATGCAATGAGATTCTTTCCTTAAATCCACACATAAAAGGTAATATTTCCAAAATATAGAGGATCATGCAAAATGTCAAACCTCTGTCATGGGACAAAACTAAGCCTGGGAACACGATTGAAACATTAAATGATCTGCAAGTTTCTGGCAGCGTAGCTTAGAGTGTATCCATTCGTCATCTTACTGCATAAAGCAACGTCTCATACAATTTAAAGTGTTACATCGTTTGCATTATTCAAATGAGAGACTTGCTAAAATCTACCCAGACGTCAGTCCACATTGTTTAAGATGTTCTCACAGACCAGCTACTTTGGGTCATATGTTCTGGCATTGTCCATCACTCAAAGGTTTCTGGAGTAGAATATTTGAATGTATTTCCCGCATGTGTAAAAAAGCAATAACACCTTCTCCACACATGTGTATATTTGTCGACCTCCACCTGACCTCTCTGTAAATACAGCACATGCAAACGCAATTGCATTTTCCTCATTGATGGCAGCAGACTTGTTCTTCTGCAGTGGAAGTCAGACAAGCCACCATCATTTAAGAGTTGGGTTCAAGAACTTCTCTCTATGTTGCAGTTAGAGAAAATAAAATACAGTCGGTCAAATTGTCTGGAGAAGTTTCATGAAACCTGGTCTCCTTTCATGCAGCATGTTAAAGAGCTGAACCTTACATAATACTTGAACAGTTTGGCTTATATTTTTATTTTTACCACCATATGTATGGAGTATTGTTTTTTCTTTTGTTTTTTTTGTTTTTGTCTGTTTGTATCAATGTATACTATTATGCATCATTGTTACTTTTTGAGTTGATTTTGATTTTTTGTTGATTTTGGTTTTCTGAGACCGCGGGGTGGTTTTCTACGGGGGTGGAGGGTGGGATCTTTCTTTGTTTTTGTATTATACCTTTTATTTTACTTATTTTGTGTGTGTGTTTCAAAATGTATGTCTTAATATCTGAAAATCAATAAAAAGATGTTTAAAATATATATATATATATATATATTTTTTTAGTCCATTGAAAACGTTTTCTTATCATCAACGTCATTCATTACATCTTCCTTGAACTTGTTGAAGTCATCCTTCATAGTTTGTCTGAACTCACGGAGCTCGCGGCTCAAGTCCGCTTTAAACCCTCTCAGCTCGGTTTTGAGGAGGTTCAGCAGGGGCCCCTCGTTAGCTTCTCCAGCGGCGTCGTCTGGCACAGGGTCTTTAGCTGGGTTTCCCGACAAATCCTTGTCAGTCTTTTAACTTCTTGTCGTTTTACCTCCTTTCATATTCGTGTCGTAGTCATTTGGTGGAGTTTTATAGAGTTAGGAGATAGTTATATCGACGGGTGTGGAAGAGCTCTTCTCTAAGCGTGCATTTCTCGTTCGCGCACCTAAAAACATTTTTTATTCATTAAATTGCAAGTATATGAGCAAAAAAAGACTTGCTGTGTTTTACAGTAAATACAAACATGAATGTAAAATGTATCTAAAAATGTAACTGACACTCCACAGTGACATTTACAGGAAGACTATACATTCATTAAAAAACACAATCAAGAAAATAACTCATGAGAAGTGTTTGTTTATAAAAACACATTTAAAAAAGGAATTTAAATATTAATTTGGACAGCAGTTAAGACTATACCTTCAGGGATCATTTCTATAGTTCTTAACTTAAGAAATGTGTTTGTAAAGTGTTTGGTGTCACTAACCATGATGAAGAGTTGTGATGTTCCTTCCTGAGTGTGAAGCAGACAGAGAATAATGATTGACTTCATATGTTCTCTGTCATTGATGATCCTTCTTTACTTCCTTGTGCAGTATTGAGAGGAATATGATCAGAGTGGTTGTGTTGTCAAAGATAAATGTACACTTATCAGACAATAAAATAGTTTGAATGAAGGTTTATTCAACATGTAAATTAAAAGTGCTCACACTCATTTGTTTCAAGGTGAGATGAGACATCAAACTTTTCCATGCATTTGCTATTGGGTGTCAATCTTTCATTTTAAATAATGTCACAATATGTTTTGCATTTTTTTTAAATGAAAGTTATTTTTTAAATGTTTTGTATGTTTTATTTGTATCTGTATTGCAAAAACAAAGCAGGAGTCATTCATGATGAAGTGGAAAAAGCGAGCCATCTGCGGCGCCATCTAGATGTTACTAATGAAGTCCTGAGGTCGTCAGTCAACAAGATGTTTGCCAAGATTGTTCGATGGTCTGCTAGTGTTTAGTTTTAGTCCTCTTGACTCTTTTGTCTCAAAAAGGCACAAATCCACTTATTAATCTGATCAACAATTAAATTGATTATTGTTGTGGAAAATAATTTAAAAAAAGTTTTTTTACATTTGTTGTTAAAATGAATATTATTTTCAGTTAAATGACATTTGTATGTATTGTCTTCTAAAAAAGTAAAAAAAAATTAAAAGAAAATTGAAAATATAATTTTACAGGAAAAAAAACTGAGATTTAATTATATTGTAAATGAAATTGTAATTTATTAACGTTTTGAACAGAACTCAAATCAGAAATAATATGCTTCAATTTTATTTTACTTTATTCCACATATTTAATTTAAAATATTTTAAAGCTTGACTAATGTAACTAACGTTTTTTATTTAAACATGTTCATTATAGAATCATATTATTACTACTACATACATTAAAATACATCAATGACAATTTCCACTTTTGGCACAGTCTCGTTTCAAAATAATTATGTCAAATGTAGAAAAAAGAACCAACCTTAATATTATTCCACAACATCATTTATTATTTGTATTGACCATTAGTAATTTATTTATTCATAGTTTCAGTTTTCTTTGAAGAAATAAATAACAATTTCTACATTCATATAGTTTTATTTTGTTATTATATAACATTTTACAAACAAGTAGATCAATCGCATTTTTTAACACTAAAGTGTTTATATTAACAATATTTTATTGATCAATTGTGACAAGACAATATTTAACTTATCTGAAATGTAAACGCCTTTAAAAGAGTCGTTGAAGTTATAAATTCCAATATTAATCCAAGATTTCAAGTAAAATGGCATCTTGCTCGGACGGTACAAGCTTGACAACAGCGCCACCAAGCGGAGAGAGGAAGAAGAAAAAAACTACCATTCTCCACTTTTCATGCACTTCTTTAATACATCAGTTTTCCATATTCACAACAAATACATTAAGCTCTTTCTCCGTATGATACAGCCTTAAATATTTGTACATGCAACTGTTTTTCTTTTGCCTATCAAAATGTCTCTTAAATTGAACATTTTATAATTTGTTACATTTGTAGTTTCCATGCCTTCTAGCAAACTTGACAGTATTTCCTTTGTACAACTATTTACAGGTGGAACGAAACAAAAGAGAAAACGTCATGATCATTTTCAATTGAAAGGTTTTTGTGTTTGTGTGCGAGTGTAGGGAGTTTAAGGTGCAGGCAACAGGTCGAGAGAGAGGGAATGTTCCAGAAGAGTTGGTGACTGGAGCTCAAGAGATATACAAGTCAAAAAAAAAGATAGAATGAGGCCGATGTGCGTCTAGCCCTGCACAGGTAGATATCCCGGCTGATACTGATGTGTGGAGGAGGCGACCACTTTCTTTTCAACTCATGTCAGCTCGTGACAACTTGGCTGTGACTTATGAAACATGAGTGATATCAGTGAACACGACCCAGGCCAGCTTCTCCCCGTGAGTCCAGGATGAACATGTGACCCGACTTCATCCATATGTGTCTCCGACAAACCATTCATTTTTACATTGAATTGTTTTTGTGGATTTTTGCGACACTATGTCACGATGAGTTTCTTTCGAGAGGAACCTTTTGATTAGAGCTCCAATGTATTTGAAAACCCATTTAAATGTTACAAATATGTGATTAAAAATAATGTTTTAGGTGTTTGTAAACTTTTGATAAAGTTGAATTAAAACAAACACAGAAGGTGTCGGAGACGTTTCTGATTCACTTTGATGATTCATAATTCAACATTTCATTTCAAAGTCGACCGAATCATTGTCATCAATCCATCAAAATATGAATCACACATCTTAACAAACAAAGATCACTCATCATGAATGTGCGAAAGGTAAACTTGCGATGTTGCTCAACCGTAAACACAGTAGCCATGTCACGATACTTGGATATGAAAAACTTCACCGGAAGCAGCGTTCATGGATCAGCAGCCAAGAAAACCCTGAAAGGACGTGGATGTTATTTTCCTCATCTTGACTTGTCATCTGAATTCAATTGAAGGGAACTCTTGTTGTGTATGGTTTTGGGCGATGAATATCAGTGGACGACGCTAAGACAAGTGTAACTTTGAGGTGTAAACTTCAGCAGGATAAGAGCTGATCATGCAACAACCAGCAGCAGCCAATCATTGAAGTAAGTGACAACAAAAAGACCTTTTAAGAAGAGAATATCTTACTTTTTTTCTTCATGTACACACACTTTCATCTGTAAACCTTTTGCTGATGTTTAAAAAAAAAAAGTAAGACTTACTGTTGTTATCAACTGATTGTTTAAATGAGGGTAGAAAACATAGTTAGCATTCAGTCAGCTAAGTGCTAAGCTACGCTAAGCTAAGCTGAGAGAAAACAAGAATGTAAAACTCCACACCAGAAGCAAAATATGTCGTAATGATGTTGCAAAGGGGGTCAAGGTAGACGTGTACGATGGACGACCACCTCTCTGTCCGTGTTTGAACACCTCTCATCAAGCTAGCAGTTGTTTTAGCTCTCATTGCTGTAGGAATGTTCACCCTCCCTTTTAAAAAAACAAGAGCCTCCTCCGGTTCATCATCGGCTCTTCGTCTCGGGACTCATGTTCCGATCAAAAAGGCTTCAATGCATTTTCTACAAAGTGCAAAGTACACAAGCGTCCAAAAGAAAGACTTGTTAGCTTAGATTCTGAAAGATTAGCTCATAAAACAAACCAAAAAAGTCACTTTAAATATGTAGGTATCTGCAGGCCTGCCTGTACAGAAAAAAAGGCAAAAATAAAACAACAGGTGGATTCTAATCAGGACACATGCCGGGATGAGCAACGTAAAGAAGTGTGGACGATAGAGAATGTTTCAGTGAGTAGCAGAGTGCAATATTAAAGCCATGTGATCCAAGAGAAGCTTTTCTCGTCACATGAAGTTAAAGGAGGCGAAGCAGGACTCGTCAGTGCCACATTTTGTGCTGCACAGAACCTTCTCTTGAAAAGGCAAAACACAAATTGAAAGATGAAGGAGATTCAAGTCATAGTTACAGGGTGAACCCCCCTCGCCGGGTCTCAGGACATCCGCCTCCGACAGACGCCGTCGTCATCGCCGTGCAGGCTCTGTCCTGAGTCGGCCTCAGTGCAGTGGAGATGACCGACCTTCGACCTGGCCCGGGGAAGAACCATCCCAAAACCTCTTTTCTGCCGTCTCCCGTGTCCTTCTTCAGCGGAGCGCTCCAGTCCTCCTCACAGCCTCGACCACCGGTCCTGTGTCTGAGTGTGCTGGGCGGTGTTCGGTGGACGGACTCCTCCAGCAGGTGGTCAGAGGGAGGAACACATTCTGCTAATATTCACTTGTTGGTGATGAATGGATCCACCGAAGGGACTTTTGAGAGGTGAAGAAGAAGGAGGGATGAACTGGTGTGAAACAGCACACATTACTTAAACGCCGAAAACTCCCCTGGGAAGGTAAAAAACAAAGGAGACAGACTTTTAGTGATGGATTGACGAGCATATGTCAGCAGTTATTCAGCTGGTTCTTGAAATAACCCAATAGACATTTTGAATTGTCAGGTTTGGACAAAACTTCTGAGATTCATGGCAAACTGAAGTGAACATGTAACATTCTGTCGTAAGCTTGGGACAAGAGACAGAGGACACCCTGGACAGATCTCAACTTCTATACATTTAAACCATCACACGGATATCAAATCATAAACACTTCAATAATCCGCCATTAAGTGACGCTAACCTGCTGTTGACCAATGGCGTTTGTGTTTCTGTCATGTGACGTGTGACTTACCTCCACAACTTTATTGACACCACAATAGAACAATTTAATTTGCAAGAGTGTTTATTTATTTTTTAATTTAAGAATATTTTAAACCTTGTATAATTACAATTAAGTGCAGCATCGTAGTATATCTCCATGAGGTGAATTATTATGGAGCCTCACATTTTGACCTTATTTTGAGCAGCATAATTCATTAATAAAGCTTTAAAGGAACTCTGTCGATTTATGAGAAAATGTATGGTATTCAAGTTTGCCTTATAGTCCCAAAAATATGGTACACTAGTTTATGTGAGTCATTTGTTAACTTAATTTAGTACCTGAAATGGGTCTACAAGAATAAATCATTTTGGTCTGGTAATTATTGGAAAGGCTTTGCTGTGATGGGATTAGTTTTTTTTTATTAAACGGATACAGAACAGTGGTTATATAGGGCAACTGCAAGTAACTAGTTACACATGCCTCGACTGCGTAGAAAGAATAGTGTGGTATCTAGAGACTAGGGGTGTCGATGTTTGCAGACACGCCTACAGTAAGAATCAGTTACGAACATGCTTCTCTGAACTGTGGGAGGAAAGTCGAGTGCAGAGACGCAAATAAAACCTACCATAGCCACCGGCCTGTATTGGGGTCTTGGGTGACGCGCAGGCATACAAGCTGAAGTCCTCCGTCTGGAAACCAGCTCTGTTTAACGACGGCTCCGAGGCGCTGCGGTGGATTTTGGGGAGCGAGCGAGCCAGCAGCTCGATGGACGCCAGGATCTCAAAAGAACAATGAGACTCACAATAAGTCTTACTTCACTTTCAAAGGTAAAACTTCTTTGAGATCCTTGGATAAACATAAACAAACTCTTTTGAAATAAAATTAAAAAATACTGATATAGCTTGAACAAGTGTGTGATCCCACCTGGGGGAAAAGGGGGCGCTCTTCTCTCTTCTTCTTCAGGCAGTCGGCCATCACTGTGGCCAGGCCGAAGTCACCGATCTTTACCGTCAGGTCCTCGTGGAGGAAAATATCTGGAGGAGAAGTCGTCAAGGACACTTCCTGGGAAGAATGCTCTTCATTTCTGGAGAAAAGATATTCTTACAATTGTAATTCTTTTGTTAGACGTTTGATAAACCAAAGATCAATGGTTGTCTTATCCACAATCAAAATGGGACACCTGTCACTCAAGGAGCTAATGAGTGATAGGAATAACACGACTTTCAATGCTTTTGATTTTTCTTTTAAAGTAGTTTCATGTAACTTTCAATAACTCCAGACTGGTTGATCTCTCTTAGGATACTGTTGCTCTTCAGATCCCGGTGGATGATTGATTTGGCGTGAAGATAACTGTTCAGGAAAAAACACAAAGCAACATAAGCGAGAAGCACAAACAACAACAAACAAGTGTAGCGACTCACTCCATGCCCTGAGCCGTCTGCCGGGCAATGTCGATGAGCTTGATCATCTCGAACTTGGTCTCCATGATGTGCAGGTGATGGTAGAGACTGGAGCCTTCGCACCACTGGGTGACGATGGCCAGCTGGGGCTTGGTGGTGTAGCCCATGAACAGCAATATGTTCACGTGACGCGTTTTCCTGTCGCACACAAACACAGATGTTTAAGTCCAAGGCAGAGGTCAAAGGTTCGAGTTAGTGACATGAGCTACCTGAGGACTCCCACTTCATTCTTGAAGGCTTGAAGCTGTTGAGGGGTGGGTGCCGTCACGTTCAACATCTTCACAGCAACATCGCCTGAAATTGAAGATTAATAAAATAAGCTGCTTGTTCTAATTCACATGTGTCACACATTCACGGGCAGGAGGGGCCAATACATGCTCGTGTTGATATGTTGACTGATAAAGATGACAGTAGTTAAGATGAGGAATAGAGATTATCAAAAATAAAAGCAAAATTGAGGATGATGAAAGGTTTGTTTGATTAAAATGTAAAAATAAAAAGATAATTCAGACATGATCCTAATCAGAGACATGCTTACTGTTAAATACAGCAAAATGTTAATATTAAAATAAAATAAAATAAAATTGTTTCCTGACTCCCATCGTATATATATGCAAAAAATACACACAAAAAAAGGGTGTGTCGTCCACGTTGTCTGGTACAACTTTTAGCCATCATGAAACATTTTGTCTAGAAAAAAACTCAATAAATTCACATTTCCCATAATGCCCAGAGACAATTTCTCTTAATGAAGTTTCAACATAAAGCATGTTGAAGTAGAACCTCAATGTAAATCAGCTCTGATAGTCCCTGGTTCAAATTGTATTTCAATGCAAACAAAGGCCTTATCATTAGATTCTTGAATGTACTGTAGTACCTTTAAATACTTTTATGGATTCTAGGGAACCCTAGCAAATCTACATGTTGTTAGACCCACAACCTCAACTGCTGGAAGATTTGTGTGATTGAGTTTGACACCACTTCTCTATTGAGTCTGGTCGAACTATTTAAGCTCGTTTTTATCTTCCTGTAACATGTTTACAAAGGACCAGGGATTAGTAAAGACACTCGCCACGATAATGATATAAATGGCAGTTACCAAACAGTGTTCGGTTTTGCTGCCATTTTCTTTCTGATTTTGTTTAAAATATATATATTAAGGATAAGGATGTAACGTTCCTAATGTATCCTATTAGTAACAATTTCATAAAAATCATTCACATTGGTATAAAACCGTAATAATTGGAATAAAACAATTTCCCGAAGGAGACCTCCTGAGGGATCAATAAAGTTCTACCAAACCTAAAATCTCCATCCCTTATAAAAGAAACGTCATTAACACTAGTCTGTAGACTCTAGCAGCGTTAAACTAAACTATTTAGACCGACTCTTACCGTGCCACTTTCCCTTGAAGACCGTTCCAAATGAACCAGATCCTATCCTCTGACCCAGAGTGATCTGGCCCTCAGATATCTCCCAGTCGTCGCTGGAGTCCCTCCTCCCGAGAGTTTTCTGTTTCACGGCACATCACCATCACCTTCATCATCACCACAGCAACGTTCATCAAAGCACAAAGACGGTCTCTTACCATTTTATTGCGATCTTCAGACGAGGACGACGACTTGCGCTCTCTTTGTGGACACGGGGACTTCTGCGGGACCTTGACGTTGGTCAGAGAGCCGGGTAGAGATGCAGGAGGAGTGGCGGACAGACCTGTGGTGGTACCTGGACAGCAGGGGAAACAGAGAAAAAGCATTTGGAGCTTGAAAAAGTGAGTTAAGGCAGAAGAGGAGAGAAGAAGAAAGTTGACTTTAAAGAGTGCGTTTGCCGTTTGAATGTGCAGAAGAGGTCATGCAGTGGCAAATAATGTTTGTTACCCTATGATTTATTATTTTTTCATTTTACATCATAAATTAAACTCATTCGTACTTTGACTCTCAATTGTGAATACTTTCAAGAATGATTTATACAAGTTAAAAGCCTTAATAATTACAAATCTAAAACTAATTATTTTATTGACTTGCAGTCACGTTTATGCAATTTAATGAAAGAGGTCATATATATATAAATAAATAGCTCAGTTAGACTATTCTTATTTATAAGGCCAAATATTTTTTAATGGAGCTACACTGGTAAATGATACATGGACATTTTAAATACTACATTCATTATCAAAAGGCTTGACTTATCTAAGGAATCTCTTAAAAACAGCATCATTTATTTGCATATATTTACCATACAATGATGAAGAAAACGACTCTTTTGAAGTCTGTGTGTAACAAAAGTGCATCACAGTGTTTGAAACAGTAAGATTGAAGTGAATCCCACAACCATGAGAGAGAACATGTGAAAACATAAAGAGGGAAACACACACAGTGGACTTGACACAAGGTAAAGGGGCTGTTGTGCTGGGGTGGAGGTGTAGGTGAAGGAGGAAGAGGATGGGGGAAGAGAGGAAGAACACAGGAACACACAGAGGCCTAACTACCTCGGAAAACAGGCTCGGGCTCAAAATCAAAGACTATGTCATTGGGGTAGGAGTATAGGAGGGGGCTTGAGGTCCGTGTTCGGTGCTTCCTCAAGCAGCGGGCGGGGTGGGTCGGGGGGGCTGCAGGGCAAAAAGAGACAGACACACCATCACTGCTACTCACCCGGCCCCTCTAACCACCAACTGTCCATGGTTTTGCTCATGGCTTTACTGGAGCATTCATCTTACAACTATCACAGTTCCACTTCCTATTTTTAAACATTACCAGTTCAGTGAAGACGATTCTCTGAGACCAATCGTGGCAGAAACTAATACTGGCAACTCTTGATCCTTCTTAACATTTATAGTTAGAAAAATAAGTTTTTCACGTTTCCATTAATTCATATTTTTATATTGAAGCAATCATTAACTGTAATTACATCTACCTTTGATTATTATCATTACTATCATTTATATTACAAATGCATTTTTATTTAAAAATACAAGACAATATTTGCTTTATTTTTAGTCATGTTTGTACTGGAATGGTTCTAACCATCTGTTTATTTATTTAACAAAATAATACAGTTAAAGAGTTTATGTTACAAAATTTCTAAACTGCTAATAAATGCAAGTCAAGTGTCGTTTAAGCTAGTTTTTTATTGCAGCTAAATCTCCAAAAGGGAAATTTATTGAGAGGTGCAGGCTTGTTAAACTGATATATAGATATAATATATATATAAATATATATATATGAGTCACTTGACAACTGTATTTAACCTAATAACTATGAATTATGAATGAGGAGCTAATGAGGCTCATAAACATTGTTGCTAAATTGCTAATGAAGTTATATTTTATTTTACACAGTAGCTTACAGGCAATATTTGAAAAGCACTGCAGAAATACACTAGATAAACAAATACATAAATATGGCTGATATGACAAGATTACTAACAGGTTTTTTTTATTCACCCTAAAACATGACTATTGACATGTGTACCAATTGTTATTATAGTTACTTATTTAACCAAGTAGCTGAGTGTGTAGAAGCTGTTGGATGAATCATTTTATCATATTTGGTTGTTCAAGCAAAGCGAACAACACACAATTAAATATTATATATGGTATATGGTATTGTCTTTTTCAACATTCCATTTATATTCATATTCATTATTGGGTCTCACACACACACACACACACACACACACAAAAGACTAAGAGCACGCAGACGCGGAATGGTTGGAAAGAAAGCCACAGGATGTTTGGGAAATGTTGCGTGTTGATCTTTATAATAATAATCTCTATTTATATAGCGCCTTTATAGACCAGGGTCACAAAGCGCTTTGACAGCCATTCACACATACTGATGGGAGTAGGCTGCACCACATGGCGCCGAATCTGCCATCAGGGTAAAGTGTCTTGCTCAGGGACACAAGCTTGTCTGGAGCTGGGATTGAACCTGCAACCTTTTGGACTGCAGGCAACCACTCTACCATCTGAGCTATGACGCCCCATATGACCTCCCTCCGACCTTTGTGTTACTATTATTATAGATAAATAGTTTAAGGAAAGAATATACAACGTCGGATGAAATCATTTGAACATTCATCCATTTTTTTCAGATGCAGGCAGAACCTCTGACTACTTGGTTTCACATTCTTACATCAAAAATCAAGTCATTTATATCAACAACTGTTGCATCTCACATCAATGTTGACAGGCTCGATGGTGTTGATATGGACGTTGGGTGCGGACGACGAGCGGTCCCGCTGCCCAAACTGGTTACGGTGGTCTTCCTCATTGGGCCGGAAACTAGGTGGGATGGGTATGGACTTGGACGGGGACACAGTGGCGTGGCATATGGATCTGGAAAGGTTTGAAGCCATCAATAAGAGAGAGCACAGAGACGAACACGCAGAAAGGGAGAGAGCGGGGATTACCCTGTGGAGTCTGATGGGGGGAGTGAAGGACAGACTTCGGACACGGGGGTCGTCCCTTCTGAAGAAACTTCCTCCTGAGTGAAGGGGTGGTGCTCGAAGAACTTGGAAACTAGCAATAAGCTTGAACCACAAAAGAAAATGTTATTAAAATCAAGTTTAAATGAAGGTTTTTTACTGAATGTTATCCTGCTTATATATGAATCTATAACTGCACACATGTTTATAGATGCATCAGGTTAAAAACAATACTTTCTTTATATTAAATTGTTAATTATTTAGACGCGCTTAAACTGACCATGACCTCAGTGAAGAGTCAACACTTTAAATCACAGCTTAATTTAAGATTTTGTACAACTTCTCAAGTGACACAACTTACTGTAACTGGTCGTAGTTGACACACATAAGAGGAACCTCGGTGCTGCAGCGCTGGTGGAACTTGTACCCCCATGTCTGGCAGCGGAACCCCTGGAAAAGCAGCTTCCTGCAGAAGTCGCAGAAGGCCAGAGTGAAGAAAGTCTTCCTCACCTAAAACTGATCAACTTTAATGCCTAAACAATTTAGAGTCATGAAGATGGAGGAGAACTTAGGTCTGTATCTGATGTGCTGATAAAGTACAATTTATAGTAATAATACCTTTCATTATTAGTCATTATTATTAATGATTTGAACTGATAAACATGTACAGACTCCAGTCAAGCTGTTTTTTTACTAACTAACTAGATTCATATCATATTAAATATAAGGAATAAGTTACTAACACACATTGGACAGCAGGTGGCAGTGTCATTTCAGAGATTGCTTGCACGACATTATAGTGTTTAGGTTTTATATGATACAACTTTTAAAATACATAATGGAATATAACAACAAAAAAGTGTTCCTTGCTACAGACTTTTGTGTTTTTAGTATTAATATGGAACCTTGCAAACATAAGTGAAGTCAATCGCTCACACACGACTGACCACAATGCATCTGATTACAATAATTCAATAATGCTGTTTCACTTTCAAGGGACACAAACATGTTTTCAATACAAAAATAAACCTTTACTTTGGGATACTTTTGTGTTTTTATGTGTGTAATTCATTGCTTCTTGGACAGATCCGTTTAGTCTGTCAATTTCAACAAAGACTAAGACATATGAGCTTCAGTCTTTACATTAAAATGAAAATACTTGTTTGTTTTTGTTAAAATTAAAAAAGACAATTACAATAAAACTTTCCTTGATAGTTTATTGTCTTGAACACAACAACCACTCTGATCATATTCCTCTCAATACTGCACAAGGAAGTAAAGAAGGATCATCAATGACAGAGAACATATGAAGTGAATCATTATTCTCTGTCTGCTTCACACTCAGGAAGGAATATCACAACTCTTCATCATGGTTAGTGACACCAAACACTTTACAAACACATTTCTTAAGTTAAGAACTATAGAAATGATCCCTGAAAGTATAGTCTTAACTTAACTCTGCACCAACATCACACTCCATCCTCACACCAAACTACTAAAGTGATGGTTGATTAAAAACATTTTTCATTCATTAAATTGCAAGTATATGAGCAACAAAAGACTGTGTTTTAGAGTAAATACAAACATGAATGTAAAATGTATCTAAAAATGTAACTGACACTCCACAGTGACATTTACAGGAAGACTATACATTTATTAAAAAACACAATCAAGAAATACCTCATGAGAAGTGTTTGTTTATGAAACAAATTTAAAAAAGGTATTTGAATAGGAATTTGGATTAAATAATATTTTACAAATAATTTGACTTTCTTTCTGAAATATTGTTCAAGTTATCTTTTTGTCCATTTTTAGTGTCTGTATGAAAAAAAAATCCAACAGTTGATCTTTGTCTTTTATTAAACTGCACTGCCAGTGAAGACATGTGACCATGTGATGTAGTTTCATTCTTTGACTGACAGCAGTTAAGACTATACTTTCAGGGATCATTTCTCTTCACTGGCTTCCAGTTTCTTTCAGGATCAACTTTAAAATTCTGGTTCTTACTTTCAGATCTATTCATGGTCAGGCTCCTCCTTACATCACTGATCTGATCCAGCCTTACACCCCAGCTCGGGCTCTGAGGTCTGTGGATCAGAATCTACTGATGGTTCCACGCACACGGCTCAGGACCAGAGGAGAGAAATCTTTTCAGACTGTTGCTCCTAAGCTTTGGAACGATCTTCTTCTCTCTTTGCTCTTGATGGACCTACTGACTCCTTTAAGAAACATCTTTAGACGTTTCTATTTGTTCAGGCTTTTCCTTGAATTTCTCGAACTCCTGTGTTGTTCTCAGTATTATCTTGATCTTTAAAGTATGTACTTTTTTGAGTATTGTTTTGATTGTCTAAGCGCTTTGTGACCCTGGTCTCGAAAAGCGCTATATAAATAAATATTACTTACTTACTTACTTACTATAGTTCTTAACTTAAGAAATGTGTTTGTAAAGTGTTTGGTGTCACTAACCATGATGAAGAGTTGTGATATTCCTTCCTGAGTGTGAAGCAGACAGAGAATAATGATTCACTTCATATGTTCTCTGTCATTGATGATCCTTCTTTACTTCCTTGTGCAGTATTGAGAGGAATATGATCAGAGCGGTGATTGAATGTCAAAGTTAAACATAAACAATAAGCATTGTCAGGAGCATCTGGGTGAACATCAATGTGATGTTGAGAAGAAGCTCTCAATAGAACCTGATAAATTTACTAAATAACCCCCACAAACAGAGACATTTCTAAAGAATTCACATTTTAAACAAAGGGGTCAAGCATTCTTCCGTGATTTGGACCCGAAAGACGTGTTTCGAAGGACAGAGAAAACACCTGTAGCGGCGCAGACAACGAAGCTAGGAGCCAACATGGCCGACATGGATCTCATCCTGCAAGAACTGAGAGGGTTCTGACAGGAAAGTAAAACTCAATTTCAATCATTAAAAGAAGAGATGTCGGAGCTAAATACAAGGATGGAAGAGGCAGAGGGACGGATGGTGACGGCAGAAGAAAGGCTTCAGAACGTCGAGGAAGTTTATACGGAGATGCTAAAGCTACACGCGAGAGTCGAGGAGAAGATGGTGGACTTGGAAAGTCGATCTAGAAGAGAAAAGAAGAAAAGCATACGGATCTATGGCGTTCCGGAGGGGGCTGAGGAGTCATCCTCCATGATAACTTTTGTGGAGAACTTGCTTCGTGAAGGACTTGGGATGACAGAAAGCAGAGGAGCTGAGGATGGAGAGAGCGCACCGGTCCACTAGACCTCCATCATCGTCAAGTTTCTGAGTTTCTCAACGAAAGAGTGGATTCTTCCCAAGGTGTGGCAGAGCAGAGGATTCTCCTGGAAATCTAACCAAATAAACATGGATCAAGATTATCCTCCAGCCATCATCAAACAGCGGTGCGAGTATGCAGAGGTGCGCAAAGTCCTGAAGGAAAACCAAGTTCAATTTCAGACTCTCTTCACGGCCAGACTACGAGTGAAATACAAAGACGGAACCAGAACCTACGCTACAGTGGAGGAAGCAACGGAGGATCTGAGAAAATGGAGATACGACGTCACACTTGCATGTCAGTTCCTGAGACCCTCCTTTGAGAGTCACTCAAGTTGTTATTAAGTTGAATGTAATATTGAGTTTGTTAGATTTTCTGGCTTTGTTTATTTGTTTTTGGTTTTTGAGGGGGGAGGGAGCATACCAGTTTTGTGAAATTGTTCAAAAAGGACACCAGTAATGGATAAAAGATCAATAAATATTGTTTTGTTCAATATTAACGGCGTACTCAACGCAGTTAAAAGGGCGAAGATATTGTCAAAACTTGAGAAAGATAAAATGCACATTGCTTTCTTACAAGAAACACATCTTGATGACATAGAACATGGTAAACTGAATAAATCAGGATTTAAACACGTCTATTATGCTTCTCACAGTTCAGGAAGAAGGAGGGGAGTGACAATCCTCATAAATAACACAGTCAATTACCAGCACATCTCAGAGTATAAAGATAATGAAGGTAGATTTATAACAATTACAGGTAAAGTTGAAGATGATTTGGTGAGTTTCTTTAACGTGTATGTTCCACCTGGGAGTGACTAGTCCTTCTTTAAACGTTTACTTGAAATAATGACAACAAAAAGCCAAGGGATGTTGATTTGTGGGGGCGACTTCAATCTTCCACTTAACCCCAAAATGGACTCATCTAATGGCAAGTCAGACACAAGAAAGATCAACAATAAGTTCAACAATATTATGGAAGAAGTGGGAATTATTGTTACTTGGAGAGAGTTGAACTCAAAAAGTCGAGAATATACACATTACTCAGCAGCTCATAATGTTTACTGTCGTGATCTGTTGTTATCTGTGAAATAGGCCCTAGTAGTGTTTCTGACCACGGTCCTGTCTATATGACGTTTGTCTGGTCAAAAGCTTAGATCTACAGTTTGGAGACTAAATTCAAAAATGTTAAATAGCCACGCTATTAAAGATAAACTGAAAGCTGAAATTGAAGATTATTTAGAATTAAATGATAAAAAGGAAGTATAACCACCAATATTATGGGATGCTCTAAACAAAGGCTGTGTTGAGGAGTAAAATTATTTCTATCTTTTCATATGAGAAGAAACTTAGACAACAAGAACTTATGGAATTAGAAGACAAACTGAGGACAACTCAAATGAAACTCTCTCAGTCCTTAGATGATAACACTCAATTGAAAGTTCAAAAACTAAGAAAAGAAATAGATCAAATAAATACACATGAAATACAAAAAAAACTACTTTTCACCAAGCAAAAATACTACGAGGCTGGTGGAAAATCTATGAGGCTCCTGTCCTACAAATTGAGAAAACAGCAAGCTGACCGGTCTATACACAAAATCAGAGACCCCACAACTAAAAAAGTGGAAACTAATCAACAAAACATTCAGAAATGTTTCTTAAAATGTTATGAAAAGCTCTATTCTCAACCTCTAACAGCTAATGTCCACCAGATTGACAAATTATTATCCCATATTGAGCTTCTAATGGTTAACAATGAACAAAACTAAAAATTAACATAAAAAATGAACTTTGGTCAGCAATTAAAAGATTAAAAGGAGGGAAATCCCCCTGAACAGATGGATTTACCTCCGAGTGGTGCAAAATAATGCAAGATCAACTAACTACTACACTCCTGAGAACATTTAACTGGGTTTTAGAACATAAAGTTGTACCTCATGGAGCGAGGCGATCATATCTGTCATTCCCAAAGAAGGGAAAGATAATATGGAATCTGGGAATTACTGTCCAGTGAGCGTTTTGAACATTAATCATAAACTGTCCACCTCCATACTAACAAGAAGAATTGAACCAATCTTACCTAAATTAATTCATGAGGACCAGACAGACTTTGTTGGAAATAGACAAACTCAAGATAGCATCAGGAGAGCATTACACATTATAAGACAAGCTGGGAATCAAAACTTGGAAACGCTGTTACTGAGTCTGGACGCAGAAAAGGCGTTCGACTCAGTAAGTTGGTCATTTTTATATAAAGTTTTAGCAAAAATTTGTATTTCATGATACTATAATTGATACTTTTGCAGCATTGTACAAAACACCAATGGCTAGAATTAAATGAATGGAGATTTAACAAAATCATTTGTTCTGAAGAGAGGAAACTGACAGGGGTGTTGTGCGTCACTATTGTTTGCCATTTTCATAGAACCTCTGGGTCAATGGATCAGGCAGAGGACAGAAATCCAAGGAGTCATGATGTCCACGGGGGAGCAAAAGCTTGCGTTGTTTGCTGATGATTTATTGTTGACCATAACACAACCTTCTCAGACACAAGTGATGGAGATGCTAAAAGAATACGGTCTATTATCAGGCTACAAAATTAATATTGATAAAACCCAAGTTCTAACACTGAACTATGACCCACCATGAAAAATCAGGAATATGTATAACTGGAAATGGGATGCAAAATTCGAATATTTAGGGGTGTCACTACCTAGAGACTTGCTGAGACTGTATGACCTCAACTATGGACCTTTGAGTGAAAGAATTAAGTTGGATTTACAAAGATGGGCAACTATACCATATTTAAATCTTCACTCAAGGATAGACTCCATCAGGATGAATATTCTGCCACGAATATTATATCATTTTCAATGTCTCCCGGTCAAAATTCCACCAAACAATTTATAGAATGGGACAGATTAATTTCAAGATTTATGTGGGAGGAGAACAAACCCAGGGTCAGATATAAAACACTGCAGTTAAGTAAAGAGAAGGGAGGTATGGGCCTGCCCTGCCTTCAACATTATTACCATGCAGCACAGTTGAGGCCCTTAATCTGTCTCTGTTCAAGATCTTACACTGCAGGTTGGAAGAACTTGGAAGGTTCTAGCGTAAATGGTGTTCCATTGATTGCTCTCATAGCAGAGAACAAGCTACAGGATGAAATGAAGGTGGCAGATCATACTTTTACTACTTACTCCTTTTTTACTACTATACTTTTTAAGGATTTTCCTAAAATCTTGGCAAGAATTGGTCAAGTCCTGCCACCTAGGGGATTCCCCGAGGATCTTGAGGTGGTGTGCTTTTGACTCCGATTTTGTGCCCAATAAAAGGGACGGCAGATTTAAGACTTGGATCTCAAAAGGTTTAACTGATTATCAATCATTTATTCACAAAGGGAATTTTCAGAGTTTTGAAAACCTTAAGAAAAAGAGGATTTTTACAGATACTTACAAGTCAGAAATTATTTTAATCAAAATTTGAAAAAGCCAATTGATGCATGTGGAAAAGGATTACTAGAGATTTTCATTTCATTATTGGAGGCAAATAATAGCAATAAAATAGTATCTAAATTGTACAAAGGAATTGGACAATCTAAACAAGAGAACACAGGATATATAAAGCAGCGATGGGAAAAAGATGGAGATATATCAATCACAAATGAGAGCTGGGAAAAAAATGTATCATCTACAATGGTTTTCAACAAGATCAAATACATGGCGGGAGTTCTGTTGGAAGAATATTATTCGATTTTTTATCTCACCCATTCAAAAATACACATGGGCACGGATGAAGCATGTTGGAGACTTTGCGGGTATAATGGAGCAAATCACTGGCATGTGTTTTGGAGCTGCAGTGGAATCAAAGCTTTTTGGACAGAGATCCACAGCCATTTAAACAACATTTTTGGTGTGAATCTTCCCTGTAAAGGTGAAAACATGTACCTGGGTGACTAACCAATAGAAAACTGTAATAATGGAGACAAGAAATTGCTTTTCATATTGTTGGCAGCAAGTAAAAAATGTATCACGAGGAAGTGGTTACAAGTTGAACCACCCACGACAGAACTGGATAGACATCGTTTACGACATCTATAAGATGGAGAAGTTATCCTTTGCACTCCAAACAGATATGAACAAGTTCTACAAGATATGGACCAAATGGACAGAATATGTCAAACCAATTAGAAGCGATTTAATTAAAGGAAATATGTCATTTTATTTTCCATATTTGCCCTGCTTCAATGCATTTATTGATTTTCTTTTTCTAACTCTTGAAAAATATAAGTATTTTGTAAAGTAACTAGTTTGATAATTTCATCTTTATTTTCCACTCAATACTTTATACTTGAATGTACCATTTTGTTCTGAAAAATAAAAAAAATCAAAAAAATCCATTAGTATCGGTGGATCCAGATGGTAATGCACAACAAACTCCAACAACAACAAAACCTCATAGGCAAAGATTAGAAGAAAAAGTTCAAGTTAACATTTAAATTCTTTAAAAAAGTTTAAAATCAATCATTGTGGACAACTTGTGTTATAGTAGCTCTATTTTACAAAGTATTTCAGCACCAACTGTATTTAAATTGATGTCATGTCATTTCCCAACTTTTAATGAACGACTTTAGAATGACCTTCAGTGGAGAAACAACACAAACTTTCACCAAGGAAGGTCACATTACTTCTTCCCAAGTATTTTATTTAAACCGAAGAACTTTGATGTTTCTTGGGCTGGAGTCGAACCCACAACTGGATCACAACCACCAGAACAATTGTACTGAAAGCAAGAGTGTTCTGAACTTGACAATCCTTGAGCAGTTCTATCTAGATTACATTTGAAATGGTGTCTCAAAGCATTTGTTTCGTTTCTCGACAATCGATTAAATGATTTGTTCCAAAAATTGATTTTTTTTTTACTCATGAATTGAGCAGAGTGCAGGAGCAGAAAATTCAAATGCCAAACAATTCATATACAAGGGCCTTAAAAGATCTCCATGATCCAGAACATCACTAGAACTAAATGATAAAAGTTGAATGCAAACTTTTTAATTTATTCAGATTAAGACCCTGTAAATATTTAGAATTGGTTTAATCTTCAATCAACATGTTCATTTAAATTACAAGGTAAAGCTCTGTCTAAATACAGCAGTGATACAGGAGGGATTGATTTTGTCTTGACCTTTATTTTTCATTGTTTTATGTGTTTTTTTTGTTTCTATATGTACACTCTGTTGTTGTTGTTTCTTTGGTATTGCAATAGATTATTTTTCTGAATTTACTGTCTCTTGAAAAACAAAGAAAAAAAGAGCATATACGTAACATTGCTGTGTCTGCATATTTACATAGTTGTCTTTACATCAGACCAACATTGCCTGGAATGCCTGTATTGCATACTTGTGCTCGATACAAATATTTTAAATTGAAAAAGTAATATCACGCTCCTCAAGAATTTATCAGCAGGATTCTACATACATAGAACACATTTAATACTTGATGGTCAGACAAAACTGAGTTCTGAGGAGAGACATTTGTTGTTTTAACTTCAGGTCTGTTTGCTAGAACAAGATCTAAGGTGTGGTTGAAACAGTGAGTCAGGGCCAAGAGATCCATAAAATCCTCCTATAGAGAGTGTCACATGTCTTTGTAGAACCATGGAAACAAAAATAACCTGTTGATTTTGAAACCGTGTGAAACGTACAAAGTATGTTTGTCTCATATATGGGCAATAAAATCAACCGCTATCAGTGAAAAAATGATAATGCAGAGAATAATGATTCACTTCATATGTTCACTGTCATTGATGATCAGCGCTATATAAATACAAATTACTTACTTCTTTACTTCCTTTAGGAGTATTGAGAGGAGGAATACGATCAGAGTGGTTGTTTGTTCTGCTAAATGGTAAAAGCAATTTAGTTCAGGTGAAATACTAATTTTCTACTCAGCCTCATGTTGTTCAACAGTTGTGATTCATTTTAGAATAATGGGTTCCTTTTCAGAGTTATAGTAAAAAAAATGTTTGTTCAGTTTAAAGAAGCAAATGACGCTCAATGGTCTTTGTCCACATCTTGTTCCAAAATGACAAACTTAAAATATCCAAATACTAGTGATGGTCTGGTGAAGCTTCATGAAACAGTGTCTTTTCATTTTTCCAGAACAATTGTTGTCGTCAAGGCTTCAGTACAAGAGAGATGTTACAGACGAGCACCACAGAGGTTTGGATATTTTTTAATATCAATTTCAACAAAGACAAAAAGACCTACAAACTATAGTCTTTACATTAATATGAAAATACATTTTTATTTTTGTTAAAAGTTATAAAGAATTACATTAAAAATGTCGCTTAATAGTATATTGTCTTGAACACAACAACCACTCTGATCATATTCCTCTCAATACTGCACAAGGAAGTAAAGAAGGATCATCAATGACAGAGAACATATGAAGTGAATCATTATTCTCTGTCTGCTTCACACTCAGGAAGGAATATCACAACTCTTCATCATGGTTAGTGACACCAAACACTTTACAAACACATTTCTTAAGTTAAGAACTATAGAAATGATCCCTGAAAGTATAGTCTTAACTTAACTCTGCACCAACATCACACTCCATCCTCACACCAAACCATTACAGTGACGGATGCATAGTTTTTGAATTTTAAAATGTTACTGTCATTCATTTGATTGCAAAGAGATGAGACTAGAAAACATAATTGTAGTTTCATAGTTTATACACAACATGTATTCAAAATCACTACGTTCAATTCCATAATTCATCTAAACTGTGATTATTGATCACCATGACATTAAAACAACTATATCAGGTTATTTTATTATGCATTACAAACAATTGTAAACATTAAACAATATAGTTTAATACAAGGGAAAATACATTTGAACAAGAGTTGTGTTTGATGTTAAAATGAAAACGTTTTTTCAATTATTAACATTCTGACTTAGGTGAGCGACTCACAGCTAGGGGGCGATCTAGGTGGATTGTTGTGGTGTCCTCTTCCACGCTGCAAACAGAAAGCAGTTGAGTGCAGTGAGGGCGTGACACACAAGTCTCATAGAGGCACACCTGACTGGTGCAGGTGCTCGGGGGGCGGAGTCAAACATCCACACTGGGCGTCTCACCACACCTGTCCAAATGTGTCGTCAGTGTTGCACATTTGAGCTCTGGCGGGATCTAAGATGGCGGCACAGGTGTGGCGTGAGATCGGCGTCTCATGGTTGTGTAACCTGATGAAGTTTGACTTGAGAGAAGCAGGTCAGAGAGCAAACCTCCACAAACACATTCAGCCGACTCAGCAGGAAACTTTGAATCAAGTTTCTACATGTGAATTGTCGGCACAAGCTCTTCTGGATTTTTCTTCTACACAAAAGTGGACACAACTTATGTGCACCTGTTCAGCACAAGACGAGTTGATCAAAGCAATACAGTCATATTTAGGACATGAGTTGATCAGGAAACAGAAGGAGAGGTCAGAGATGTTGACCTTTCATAACAGCTGCACAAATGGATTCTTTCTGAGCCTCCACTGACCCTCAATGACAAGTGACTTTACTGAACATTTGGAGTCCAAACACATGTGGACGTTTTCTGTCCATTTATTTGAAGATCAAAACACACAAGAAATGAAGCAGCAGTTCAACTATGTTTGACAAGATTCTTCACCTCTGACATCACAACTGACGCTTCATTAACTAGTGTCTACACACCAGGAAGAAAACACACAAACTATTACATGAACACAAAACTGTCTGTGCGTGTACTTGTGTGTGTGTGTGTGTGTGTGTGTGTGTGTGTGTGTGTGTGTGTGTGTGTGTGTGTGTGTGTGTGTCTACACATTCATAAATTTGTCACTGTGTGTCTGATTTTTTTCCGTTTTGGTTTTTGCATGTTTGTACTTCTGTTTGTTATTTGATGTGTAAATACATGTGTTTGTTATCTTTTTATTTGTGTGTGCGCCTATTTTCAGGTTTGTTCAACTGTTTCCGTGAGTGTGTTTGGGCATGTGTGCCTGATTTTGTGTGTCAGTACCTGTTTTTAGACTCTGTTTGTCTGTATATATTTTCCGTGTGTGTATCATTTTGTCTACAGAGACATCTGTGTGTGTGCGTTAGTTATTGTGTGTTAGTGCTTTTGTTGCGCCAGAGAAGCATGTGTTTAAGTATTTATGTGTGTGCATTTCTGTGTAGTAGTAAAGCACATGTGTGTGTGTTTGTCATTGTGTGTGATTGCTTTTTTGTGTGTGTGCGTGTTTGTGCATTTTTTGCTTTGGTAAAGCATGCGTGTGTGTGTTTGCAGTTGTTTGTGAGTGCATTTTTGTGTGTCAGAGATGCATGTGTGTGCATCCTTGTGTGATGGTGAAGCATGTGTGTGTTTGTGTGTGATTGTGAGTGAGTGCATTATTGTGTTTTAGAGAAGCATGTTTGTGAGTGTTTGTGTGTGTGCATTTATTTGTGTTAAAGTGAAGCATGTGTGTGAGTGTTTGTGTGTGTGAGTGTATTTGTGTGGTACAGAATCGTGTGTGTGCATTTATCTGTGTGTGTGTGTAGTTTTCATAACGGCTCAGATCACATGACATCCTGATGTGAGTTTCAAACACATTTCCAGTGAAGGAACAAAGATCAGCAGCTCTGACGTCTGCAGAGTCTCAGAAGAAAAAGACGTTTCTTGGTCGATTCCTCCTGAAACACGGAGACAGAAAAATGTATCAACTTGTAAAATCATGCGTGAAGTGAGTCTTGAAGAAAAGTGACAATTATCATCCACTGACTTTAGTCTCTGTCCACGGGCGGATCCTTCAGATGGTCCAGCTCCGAGCTGGGGGCCGCTGTAAGATCACAAACCCTGTTAGCTTGTGTGCTTCTCACCAGCAGATGAAACTAGTGTCAACACTGATGCTAGCATGCTAGCACTCTGTCACATGGTCAACATCTGAGCTGAGACAAGATCATGTACTTACAAGACGAGTCAGAGTCGCCTGAAATGGAAAGAAAGAGGACAAATTACACCTGAAGAAGATGAACATAGAAGAGTTCCTCTGACCTCTTCTCATCTCTGCTGACCTTCTTTGACCTTCTATTCTTTCTCTCCAGTATCTGGAGATGATCTGGATCAAATCACAAACTCTCACCTTTCTTCTTCTTCTTGTAGATGAAGTATCCAACCACTGTGAGCACCAGAGCGGAGGCAGCGACGGCGGCCATGATGATGTACAAGGTCAGGAAAGTCCTGGCTGTGGATGGAGAGCAAAGTAAGTGGAGACATGATCAGGTGACCAGTGTTAGAGACGTGGTGGGGCCTCATTCAGCAGATCCATGCTGACCACACCTGGACTCTCATCTGGATGAAAGAAACCTCTGGAGACACCAAGAAGGTTCTGAAGACTCTTACCGTTGGTCAGGATGTTTGACGGATCCAGTTTGGTGACCACGTCTTCCGGAATGCCGTCCAGTTGAAACACACACTCGTACCTGGACCAGTCGTCAGACGGGAGTTTCAGGTCCACCATGTTCTGGAAGGTTCCGTCAGGGTTGGGGAGGATCTCTCCGTGTTCCACGTCCTCGTGCAGCTCCTCTCCGTCTTTGGTCCAGAACAACATGGCTCTGTCGGGGTAGAAGCCTGTAGCGTGGCAGGTGACCGGAGAGCTGGCTGTCTTCTGGAGGAGAGACACTCGTGGACGCTCTGAAGGGAGAGACACCACACTTCAGAGAGAAAGTCAAAGGATGGACAGAGAATGAAGGAGAGGAGGAGGAGGGAGGACAGGGGTGGAGGTGAGGAAAAGAAGGTAAGAGGAGAGAGAGAGAGAGAGAGAGAGAGGACATGAGGAGAGAGAGGAGGGAGAGAAGGAGGAAGGAGAGCAGAAGGAGAAGAAGGTCATGGAACTACCTGTTCTCATCAAGGTTTTGCTCCCAAACTTCACAAACTTCTTCAGTTCATTTGGACATTCCTGGGTGAAATAGAACTTTCTATATTTCTTCATGCCTTCATTCTGGTCCCACTTGTGTTTGCTGATGACGGCCTGAGGACTCGGAGCGACCCAGGTCAGAGTCTGAAGGTCAAACACGATGAAGTCTTCTCCATCATAGCCGAACTGTTCATAACCTTTGACCTCTCCAGTCTCATCGTCCCACTCACAACCGTTCATCCTCTGAAAGATGTGAACACCTGAGAGAGAAACCAGAGTGAGACCTGATCTACTCCACTGTTTAATACTCCACTGTGATCTACTCCACTGTTTAATACTCCACTGTGGTCTACTCCACAGTTTCATACTCCACTGTGGTCTACTCCACTGTTTAATACTCCACTGTGATCTACTCCACTGTTTAATACTCCACTGTGGTCTACTCCACTGTGATCTACTCCACTGTGATCTACTCCACTGTGGTCTACTCCACTGTGATCTACTCCACTGTGATCTACTCCACTGTTTAATACTCCACTGTGGTCTACTCCACTGTGGTCTACTCCACTGTTTAATACTCCACTGTGATCTACTCCACTGTTTAATACTCCACTGTGATCTACTCCACTGTTTAATACTCCACTGTGATCTACTCCACTGTTTAATACTCCACTGTGATCTTCTCTTCTTCTCTGAACTTGTATGATCTACTCCAGTTTCCTCCTCTGATCTACTCTGTATACAAGATTGATGGTTCAGGATGTAAAAAGGTTGAACATGATTCAGTTTAAGGTCAAACATTGATTTTAAAGACAACAAACCTCCAGTTTGGTTGAATCTCTGTTTTGCTATTTCAATGTTGATCTTCTGGACCTGCTGTGCATTATTTAACTTATTTGTCTCTCTCTCCCAGTACTGAGGATCATCTGCTGTGGCCTGGATCATCCAGTCTTGTTTGGGTACAAATCTCCTGGTGTTGCTGTCGTAGTGTTCCACTTCAACTCCGTCCACATAAGCGACAAAAACAAACTCTGGGAAGTTTTTAACTCCAGCAGACGCAGTTCGGAAAAACTGCATTGTGTGAATCACTGTGAGACACAAAAACAAAGTTTAGATCTTCTCTGGTTCTGATGACACAACGTTGTGATGCAGCAGAACAATCACATCTTCTACAAAGACAAAGAGGTGAAGAACAGAGGGACAGTCAGCAGTGACACAAAGTTCACGTCCACACACGGACACCAGCAGAACATCCTTCACACTTCACTCTCCAAGAACCCTGGCTAACTGGGACACAACTATAGAAGAAGAAGAAGAAGAAAGAAGAAAAAACGATTAATATTAATAACAATCTGAAATGTAATAAATATTTATAATAAAACAAATAAGGAATAAAGAGAATTAAAAGAATAAATGGATGAATTAAGAAGAAACAGGAGCAACAATGTTGAAAAAGATCAAACAACTAAATTGAAATTGTTTTTAAAAAACGCATAGATAATAAAATATTAAAACCAAGTTCATGGAACAAATCTAAGAATGATTGATAGAATAAAGATCATTGAAGGACATTAAGGTTAATGATGAAGTTAAATAACATGAGTTTATATCAGTTTATAAATAACATGTTTCTGAAGATTACTGTTCAACATGATTGTAAATGTTTCATTTAGATATTTTAAGTCCAAACACAAGTTCAGAGCAGCTGCTTCACTGAGTTGCTCCAATAAACTGTGAGATGTGATAATATGTTGAAGTGAGCTGAGCTACAAGGTTGTCTGAACATGCGCACTTAAGAAATGCGACACTTTCTTTGTTTTTATTTCCTCATTTTAGTTCATGATAGACTTGTTTACTAAAGTCAAATCAATGAAAATTGTAAAAGCTCTTCTTGTGAGTCAATGAATCTCCTGATGGCAGCATCGTTTAAAAACAAGTGATCAGCTCATGAAGCAAAACTCTGGAGTCACTTTCTGTTCAGCGTCAAACAAGTTCCTCCGTCAATCAACAGAAGTGACTCAACAGCGCCACCAGGTGAGCACCTGACATTGAGCTCGGATCTACTTTTCTGTGTACGACTTCTTCACGGTTCTGAGATGAAAAGTGAATCAGTGAAACACTTTGACTCCTCTGAGAGTGAAAAGGTCATGAAGGTTGTAGTGAAGAGTATTTGGAGAAATAAAAGGTGACGCAGGTGTGAACACATGAAAGTGGAGGAAGGAGACTCACTCGCAGTTGAGCTGTGGATCCACACAACAAGCACAAACAACACCTTCTTCATCTTCAGCTCTTTTCTGGAGACTAGGATCCAACAAGTCTTCAGGTCGACGAACGAAGTACAAGTGAAAGTAAACAACAGACGCAGGAAGAAATATCTGAGCCAATGAGGATTCAGTGTGACGTCACGTCCAGATGGAAAGTCAAAGTAAACCAAACATGTTATTACGACTATTTTCTGTGACAAAAACTCCACTTTAAACTTTATTATTATTTCTTAGAGTCGTTCTTCTGAACCTTAAAGTCACGCAGAATGTGAACTATGGAATACCAGGAGTGTCAAATTAAAGTGAAGAGAAATAAAAGTGGATTGAATTGCTTTTTATTTTGACATATATACGTATAAACTTTATTTCCTTCCTTTCTATTCTCTTTTATTCAGAAAAAAAGTTTTTCTAAAATATTACTATGAAAGTAAAAAATAAACGAGTTTTTTGTGGAGACGAGAAAAGCTTCTAGTTCCCTCTAGTGGTTCAAACATGACATTGAGCTCAAACAGTAAATACATTTGAATGATTTTCAGTCATTTTCATCAATTCAAGAACCTTTTTTATCATTATTTTACGGACAGACTTTCTGTAGTTAAAAAAACACTTGAACTATCTTCAGTTCCCTCCTGGTCAGTGAGCTCTTGGTGCTCTACGATCTCTCCAACATTGTATGGTCTCACAGGAAGTAAAACTGCCTGTTCTTGGTACTATTTACCCACAAACCTTAGCATGAACTGGCCCTCAAAAGTAAACCTGTCAGAGAAAGTAAAGGTCTCAGGCAACAGCAGGTTGAAAGTGGGGATATAAGCAGTGGAGAAAATAAAAAATTAACTTTCAGGTTGAATTATAGAATTAAAATATATCATTTTTACTTAAAAGATACAATATTTGATTGTTTTTTAAGTTGATGAATCTCAGACAGAAATAAAGTTGTCTAATAAGCTACATTATTTAACTTCATCAAAATGTCTTTAAATCCATTTTAATTAACATTTTCAATCAGGTTTTGTTTTGACACACAAATGAATGTGATCAGTATCCGTTCATGGTGATTGTCCTTATCTGCCACAATGATTCTTCCCTGACTGAATATCTTTTGAGCGTGTTGTGTTGAGTCTGTAATGCTGCCAACAAAGTTATGAATCTACAAGTTTCCTGACACACTTCGACTAGAAATTGTTCTTGATGATAGTTTATTGAAAATAATTCTTCTCACTTTTGTTTCTTTGTCAAGATGAAACATTAAACATTTCCACATGGTTGGTTTAAACACTCAATGTGAACATTTTGGTGCATGTGTTGAACTTTCATTTGGATTAATATGTAAGTTCACAGTATTGAGGGGAGGAATATGATCAGAGTGTTGGTTTTCCATTTTAAAAGTGTAAATATTGTCTCATTCTGCACTTTGTCCAGGACGAGAACACAGTCTTCTCTTTCAGTCAGACAAGCCTACTCTTGGGATGAAGGTTTTTGATCATCCATTGTGCCGACCAAGGCTTTTCTATGGTTTTCCACCAGTGTTTCCTCTTTCCTCTTGAGAACAGTGAGGCTCGAGGGTTTGAGGTTGATTTTAGTGGCACCAGAAGCTCCAACAAATCACTGGTTCCTCAACTGGTTGGCTCTACAACAAACTGAAGAAATGCTGACTCTGCTCTCTGTTCTAATGTTGACCACAAACTGTTCTTTGTAGTGTAGTTCACAGAAATAAATAATATTTTACTCAACATTATTCATTAAATGACATTTGTTTCTTATAATATTAACTTTACTCCATGTTTTGTAATAATGTAGGAACTTACTTTGAAAGCTTTATGGTTCATGTGTTTGATATAAACATACATTTTATGTTGTGTGTTTAATAGTGATGTGTTGATGAAGCCAAATGAAACAGTGTCATGTTGTTTAGAGGTCAGTAGGTGGCGCCATCAGTTTAAAAATGATGTGATGTTTCATTAGAAAAATTGTTCAAAACAATGGAGAATAGTGCAGAGACCGCCATCTAGTGGAAAAATAATGACACTGCTTCATGAAGAATACTTACAAAGTATATTATTAATTGACATTTGTTTATTCTAATATTGACTTTACGACGTGTGTTTTTTAAATAATGTAGAAACCTAGTTTGAAAGTATTGTGGTGCATGTGTTTGATTTGTAAATACATTTCAAGTTGTGTATTTAATGTGAATCACACAGTATCATGTTTGTTCAACTAAAATAAAAATCAACCATCACTATAATAGTTTGGTGTGAGGATGGAGTGTGATGTTGGTGCAGAGTTAAGTTAAGACTATACTTTCAGGGATCATTTCTATAGTTCTTAACTTAAGAAATGTGTTTGTAAAGTGTTTGGTGTCACTAACCATGATGAAGAGTTGTGATATTCCTTCCTGAGTGTGAAGCAGACAGAGAATAATGATTGACTTCATATGTTCTCTGTCATTGATGATCCTTCTTTACTTCCTTGTGCAGTATTGAGAGGAATATGATCAGAGTGGTTGTTATGTACAATACAATATATAAAAACATTTGTATCTGTTAATCTACATCTCTACTGTCTCCTTGAGCAGATACATACAACTCTCCACTGGAGGTAGATGCTCTTGCTCATTCATTGTGGTCACTTTAATCTTTTCCACTACAGTGTTTCCTCCTCCTGCTCTTGAGGAGAGTGAGAGGTTTAAGGTTCATTTAGTGGCTCCAGCAAAAACAAGCCCTCATCTCTGTGACAGACTGCTTTGACCAGAAGAGTGGTGAAGGTCTGATGAAGCTTCATGAAGCAGTGTCATTATTTTCCACTAGATGGTGCTCTCTGCAATATTTTCCTTTGTTTTGAACAACTGTTTTAATTAAACATCACTTTTTTTTCTTCTTTCGTTTAGACAGTATTTATATTCTTACACAATTGACACCAGAGAGTTTAGTCTGAAGAATTTACTAGTTTACTGTAAATCTATTGAATTCCTAAAAAATCAGGCATCCTGGAGAAAAAAGTTCTGTTCATAAACAATGCATTTATTTATCTGATTAATTTCACAACAAAGTTATCAGCAAAAATATATCTCAACAACCATATCAGTAATAGTTGTACGTGTTTAAATATTCAGGTTTTTAACAAAATACAAACACATATCTCTACTAGTCTCACAAATCAATGAATCTGACAAATAAAAGTTTCTGCTTCTGAATCCTTTAAGCAGAAATGATGCCAAACTTGATGGTTTGTTAGAGCAAATGAATCCTAAAGCTTTAGTTAAGGATGAACTACTCTAATGGAAGTCTTCAGTGGTTCATGAGGCTTAATCTCACCATTACTGCTAAACTCATAGAAACGTTTGAAATGTAACCATGTTGTTATGAACCAACAACCACTCTGATCATATTCCTCTCAATACTGCACAAGGAAGTAAAGAAGGATCATCAATGACAGAGAACATATGAAGTGAATCATTATTCTCTGTCTGCTTCACACTCAGGAAGGAATATCACAACTCTTCATCATGGTTAGTGACACCAAACACTTTACAAACACATTTCTTAAGTTAAGAACTATAGAAATGATCCCTGAAAGTATAGTCTTAACTTAACTCTGCACCAACATCACACTCCATCCTCACACCAAACTATTATAATGACGGTTGAATCATTGTTTTTTTTCATTTCACAGTTTATAAACAACATCTATACAAAAACAACAGGTTACCTATGTAACCTTGTTTCTACAAATGATTGTGACACTCTCTATAGGATGATTCTATGGATAACCTCTCTTGGCCCTGACTCTGAAAAAGAACAAAGCACTCACCACCTCTTTACATGTGACCTGCACTGAAACACACCAGCAATATATTCGTGCCTCTGACTTTCTTCACCGTCCTCAACTAGCAGACAAGTGGACACACTGGACAGAGTAGATGAAGATTCATCCACTCTGGACCAGAGTGAAGGGGTGGGTAGAAAGCCCAGAAGGAGACCACTCTGGTCCTCACAGTGCAGGTATGAACCTTCTAAAGAAAGAGGGTTCAAACATAGCATGACAGTTGCAATCCGTCTGATGGACAAACCAAACATGTCATCAGTACAATTAGCTGACACTGACGTGAGCAGCAGAAGCATCTTGAGGGACAAAATGTCCAAATGTCATCTGAGGCCAGAGTCTCAGTGGTCCATGAAGAAAACACTTCAGCAGTGGTAAGTAGTGATGGTCTGATGAAGCTTTATGAAGCAGTGTCATTATTTTCAGAGAACACTAGATGACGGTCTCTGCACTATTTTCTTTTTTTTCAAACTTAAGTTTTATTAGAATTTTCCACATTAAGGCAAACACACATACATCACAGAAAATAAAAAACCAACAACGCAAAAACACAAAACAAAAATAAAAAAATAAAAATGGGGGTTGTTCATGTTTCTTACATGCATCTTTCAATATATAAAGTACACACTGATACAGTCCAAGTATTTCACAGGTGTCGTTGTTGTGTAAACAGAGTCCACTTTTTCCATTTTTCTATAAATTTGTCTTCTTGTGTCCTTATCCTGTGGGTTAAAAGTTCCATTTCAAAAACTCCTTTGACAATGTGAGTCCATTCTTCCACTGGTTTTCGTATTGTGCCATTTTTTGGTAATGGCCTTTTTAGCGGCTGCCACTAGTATTTTAAATAAATATTTGTCTTCCTTGTTTACAATGTTTGAATTTAAGCCCAGGTACAAAATTGAACATGCAGGTGGAATATTATAGCCCAAGATGTTTTCAACTGCTTCATGCACAACCTTCCAATATTTCCTGATTTTAGAGCAATACCAGAAAACATGAGCATCGACATTGACTTCGTTACAATCTCTCCAACACGACTGGTCCGATGACAGTTGTCTGCTTTTAATTTTTGGTGTAATGAAATATCTTATTACATTTTTCCAGCAGTGTTCCCTCCAGATACGAGAAGATGTCGTAGAATGCTGCGTCTTCCAAATATGTGACCATTCTTCTTGACTTATACTGATATGGAACTCTTTTTCCCACTTTTCCTTTACATCATTTGTTGTCTTTCCCTTAGTTTCCATCATTTGCTTGTATAATGTTGAGACAATTTTACACTTCTTGCCGTTATAGGTTCCAATCAAAGTTTGGATTATACCATTTCTGTTTTCATTCATGTTTGGTTTAATTTGTTTGTCATAGAAGTCCCGTAATTGTAAGAATCTAAAGTGGTCTCTGTTATTTAGAGAGTATATTTGTTTCAGTTCTTGGAAGCTCATCATTTTGCCATGTTTTGTGTCTGTGCATATTGCAGTTAAACCTGGATCCACTGCCTGAACTGTAAATCCAGATTATTTGGAGTGAAATTTTTATTGTATGCTATCCAACTGAATATTTTAATTTCATTTTCCAATTTGTGTTTTCTGACCACCTTGAACCACATTTCAAGTGTGAATTGACTTATTGTATCTAATTGGTTACTATATTCCTTCATGGTTTTTCTGTCTCCAATTAGACTTCGAATTTCCTGATCTCTACATTTTCCTTCTAGATTTTTCCATATTGCGTCAAAGTGTTGGTCACACCAACTTATAATTGGTCCTATCTGGGCCGCAAGATAGTATCCTCTCATGTTTGGTAAAGCCATCCCACCTCCCTCTTTACTAATCTGTAAGGTTTCAAATGTTACTCTCGGGTTTTGTCCATTCCATATAAATCTAGAGAACAATTTGTCCCACACTCTGAATAGAATCTCTGGTACCTCAACTGGTAATGCTTGAAACAGGTAAAGTAATCTAGGTAGGATGTTCATCTTGATTGTATCTATTCTTGAACTCAAATCCAGTGTAAGGGGACCCCACTTTTCTAGGTCAGTTTTAATTTCTTTATGTAGTTTGCTATAATTTTCTTCAGACAGTTTCTTGCATTCCTTGGTCAAGGTGACCCCTAGGTATGTTATTTTTTTGGCAAACCAATTTGTGTTTAATATTATTTTGAGATTCTCAGATGGAGTAAAATTCATTGCAATAATTTGCGTTTTTGCTCAATTTAATTTGTAGCCAGAACAGGAGCCAAATGCTTCCATGTGTTGTATTACTTTTGGAATACTAGTTTCTGGTTCTTGTAAATAACATATTATGTCATCTGCAAAAAGTCCAATAATTTGTTTTTCGTGATTCATTTCTATACCTTTAAGTTCCTTGTTTTGTCGGATTGCTTGGGCCAATGGTTCGATACAAATAGCAAAAAGAGTTGGTGAGAGGCAACAACCTTGTCTTGTAGATCTTTCTAAGGTAATAGGGTCTGATAGACTAGCATTTATTCTTATTCTTGCGGTCGGCTTTTGATTGAGCGATCTAATGCATCGTATTGCTTTACTATTTAGTCCAAATTTCTCTAGTACAAGATACAGGAATGACCAATTAACGCAATCAAACGCTTTTTCTGCATCAAAGCTTATGAGGACAGCTGAGATGTTGTTACGTTCCACATGATCTATTACATGCATAGTCCTCCTAATATTGTCATGCGTTTGACGGCCCTTGATAAATCCGGTCTGATCCTCATCAATTATCTCTGTCATGAATGTGCTGTATCTTTTTGCTATGATGGAAGTGTAAAGTTTATAATCTATGTTTAATAATGAGATCGGCCTGTCGTCTTCACACTTCTCACTGGTTTTCTTTTTTGGGATAACTGAGATGATAGCTTCGCTCCAAGACGGAGGAATCACACCCTGTTCAAGAGTGTAGTTAAATGATGTGTGTAGCATCGGGGTCAGCTGTTCATTGAATGTTTTATACCATTCAGACGGTAAACCGTCACTACCTGGTGATTTATTTGATTTGAACCTTCCAATTGCTCGCTCTATTTCCACTTTTGTTATCGGTGTTGTTAGGAGGTCATTTTGCTTTGTGCCGATGCATGGTAGATCTAGTGAGTTAAGAAAAGTTTTGATTTGACTTATGTCGGCAGAAGGTGGTTGTTTATACAAATTCTCATAATAATTTCTAAATTTAGTTTCTATTTCCTCTAAATCAAAAGTGGCTTCATTTGTTAAAGCATCTCTAATTTTATGAACGGAGCGGTCGATCTGCTGTTTTTTAAGTCTTCTTGCCAAAAGTCTCGTTCCTCTTGACCCCATCTCGTAATATGACTCTTTTAAATACCTAGTTCTTTTTTCTACTTCTGAATTTAATTGTCTTTTTATGTTCTCCCTGGTTTCTTGTATCTTTGGAAGTAGAGTGGGGTCCTGGCTGTTTTTGTGTTGTCGTTCTAACCTTAGTCGTTTTTCTTTCTCGTCCTTATATGCTGCTTCTCTTGTTTTTTTCAGTAAAGAGCACTTTGCTATAATATTTCCCCGCATAACTGCTTTAAGAGCATCCCACACTATTGCAGGGTTAACCTCACCATTTTCCTTTTCTTTTTGATATATGAAAATATCATTTTTGATTTCTTCAACTATTTTTTTGTTGTTCAGAATACCAATATTCAACCTCCACATTGTTTTTTTAACTCGTGATTTTAGTTTAATTTTTAATATTACTGGGCTGTGGTCAGATATATCCGCTTCTCCTATTACACACTGTTCTACTTTGTAAAAATCTTCTTGATTTAGAAAGAAATAGTCGATCCTTGCATAGCTTCCGTTAGGTGCAGAGTAGTGTGTGTAATCCCTGTTTTTTGGATGTAACCTTCTCCATAGATCCATCATACCGTAGTCTCTTAACATGTTTTTCATTGTTTTTGTAACATGGTTCATATTTCTTCTATTGTTGGATGGATCTAATGTACTGTTTAATACCACATTGAAGTCTCCTCCACAAATAAGTGTCCCATTCATTTCTGTTACAATATTGTCAAATAGCTCCTTAAAAAATACCTATTTCACTGTTTGCAGCATAAACACAAGCCAAAGTTACATTTTCATTCTGAAGTTTTCCTTTTACAATGACATATCTTCCCTCTTTATTGCTCTTTTCTTTGATCAAGTCAAACTTCACAGATTTATGAATTAGTATTGCCACTCCTCTTCTACATCCATGTTTAAATGAACTATGGTAAACATTCTGATATCCGAACTTTTTTAACTTCTCGTGTTCGGTTTTTGACAGATGAGTTTCTTTTAGGAAAATCAGATGAGTTTTTTCTTTTTTCAATTTTGTCATTACCCTTTGTCTTTTTATAGGGTTGTTTAAACCATTTACATTCAACGACATTATTGTTATGGATTCTGTCATGTGTATACAATAACCTTATATGCAATCGCCCCAAAAAGTATAAAAACACACAGAACAATGAAAAAAAACCTTAAACAAACATATAACACACTGACTTCAAAAGGATGGGGTGTAAAAGCCCATTCCTTGAGTTCCCTGTTGGAGGGAGGAGGGAAGTGAGCCCCAGAAGTGTGGGGGCCCTCCCTAGTAAAAGAAAAAGACAGAATAACTGCTATTCCTATACTAGAATTGTCCAACATTAGGTGTTTAGTCGAGCTCCTTCCCCGTCTACTTTGTAAACATTGATCTACTGTTAGATTGAAAATTATTATACACTATACGTATACGCCATAAGTTAAATTAATGCTAAAAAGATAATAAAAATATAGAGTATAAATTACTAGCCTCATCTAAGAGCTTAAACGTTTAAATACACATTCACAACCAACATTTCACTTTCATACTGATATACACTGTGTCAAGGGTAGCTTGAAACAGACTAGAGATTATTCAGCGACTTAATGAAGGACAGACTGTCTGCTCAGTTCACACCTGTGAGCGTGAAACAAAAGAGAAAGAAAGAACACACTCAAGAAAGGGGGGCTGGAAGACAAAGAAACTTGCCCACACGGCGGGGAGGCAGGGATGTTGCTCTCCAGGTGACTCGAGACAGGAACTAACATCAAAGAACCACTGCCCCGGAAAATACGCCCCCTGGACAGAAACTTTCCCTTAAATATAGAGGGGACCCATAACCCAGGACCGTCTTTCCCGGAGCTATTGACCTGTACAGCTGCCGGCAAAGATCGAGTCCTTTCGATCGTAAAGTTGTATCTTTGTTTGACTTGTAGCGGCGAATAAACGACCCGTACACTCTGCATTTTGACCTTTTCTCTCCATAAAGCAAAGTATTAAGACCCGGACGTGACGTCGTGTTGGAGCGACAGAAACAGACTAGTTTTAATCGTTTAAAATGGTGCCGTGACCCGGATTTGTTTGGAGATTCTTGGACGAAAAGACGGCGACTGAGGCCAGTCAGACGAACGGGCCCAAAATATGGTAAGCAGAAAACCTTTTATTTTATTTCTGCATTTAGTTTCGTCTGGCTGAGTTAATCGATTTAGAAGCCATATGAGTGGATGGGTTGTGCGTTGATTCCGCTTGTAAGGCAAGCAAACATATAACTTCTTGTTTTGGTTTAATTTTCCGTTACGACTCTTGGCACCTAAAGTAATCACAGATAGAACATAATTGGCCGGGGGTTCTATCGAGTGACAAATATATCTCTATTTAGCACGCTTTAAAGGCATTTAATCCACCCTTTTAGAGAGGCTTAATCCCCTTGAGTACGAACGGCGTGTGAATGGGAAAAAATAGAGCTTTTTATAGGTTACGCTGCCTTATGAATACTTACGTTATGATAAAAAACAAAAAACAACTTTCTTGATTAATGCAACGTTAACGCTAATGTGTGTTTTTCAAGTTTTAAATAAAGAAATTTATAGCTTTCTTAAATTTCTATTGGCTAAAAAAGATAGTTTTTTTCTTGTAAGTTTTATGCTGCGAGTTTATTTTTAAAAGAGGGAAAAAACGGCTTACTATATTTATAAAAGAAGTTTCATGGTCAACTGCCGTGGACTTCTATTGGTTGAAAAAAGCGTTTTTTGCTTGTGAATTTCATGTTGCAAGTTTTTTTATACAAATTTTTGGTAATTATAAAATAAGTATTCAAGCGTGTTATATATTATATATATATACATATATAGTATATAATATTTTTGGGGAAAAAAGCATTTCTTGCGCCGCAAGTTTTACGAATTCAAATACTCTTGTTGTTTCTTATGTTACGTTGGTTGCATAGTGAGTACCTATATTGTGATTAAAAAAAACGACTTTCTTGACTAAACGCGACGTTAATGTTAATACGTGTTTTTCAAGTTTTGTGAAAAGAAATTATTCAGTTTCTATTGGTTTAAAAAAGAGTTTTTTCTTGTAAGTTCTATGAGGTTTTTTTAAATGGTAAAATTAACTTTATTTGATTGTCATGTCATAATAAAGTTTGGGATTATAATATAGGTATTCAAGCGTGTAGTTCTCTTATAGAGAGGGAGACGAACAATTGGTGTAAAAATAAATTAAATAAAAATTAAAAATAAAGGAAAAAATAAAATAAATAAAAATAAGAAATGGATTTATCTGAACTGTGGTTAAAATGGCAGTCTTGTGGAATAGGATCATGTGGTGCTGTATTGTTTCGCTCTGTAAGTTTGTATGTGGAAAAAATTGCTCCGTTGGATCGGAAAAATGTTGTGAAAAACTGGTATAAATGGGCTGAAAAGCAAAGAAAGGTTGGAAATCTGCCTGATTGGGGCATGCGTATGCCTGAAGAAGATATTCTTGGTGAAAATGTGAAAAATATTAATCTAGAACTTAAAGTCATTAGGAGGAGAAAAACAAGCATGTTGTTTAGTGAAAAATACAGACTGGCTTTGTTAGAAAAACTAAAACTGATAGAGACAGATTTTTTGTGATTATGGAAATGGTAAAAATGATAAAGTTAAATACTGAAGTGATGGCACCAGTGAAAGCTGTTAAAAAGGAAGTTGTTGATGAAAATAATGTAACTGAAAAAACGGATTCACCACCACCTTACCTAGGAGATGGAAACCAAAATGTAAACTCACAAATGTTGTCTGATAGATTGCAAAAAATGGTAATGAAAGAGAAAGTGAACACACAGGCTCCAGTGTTCAATGTTACAGGAGGGCAGCTGATGATGGATCAAGATGGTAATGAAATAGACAAAACAAAAATGATGAATTTAAAAGAGATTATGGATAATGTAGCAATAAAAACACACAGGCAAGAAATTCTCACAAGAGATCTGTTAGCCACAGCAGAAAAAACACTTAGCAGATCAGTTGAAATGGCAATTAGACAAGGACAAAATAAAGAAGATGCAGATGCGAGTGCAGCCCTGACAAGTGCACTAGAGACTATAGAGCAGTTGCGTGAAAAAACAAAGGACAAAGCAGAAAAATTGAAAAAGAAAAAGTACAGTGAGGGAGAAAGCAGCAGCGAGGATGAGGAACAGGACAAGTATTGCAAGTATAAACTTGACCCAGGCACACCATTGAAACCTTCTAAACATACAGTAAAAACTAGAAAAGGTGAGAAAGGGACACTAAAAGGGAGATCAGATGGATTGGGAACAAGCCTTTCTGGACAATTTCCTTTACTGGTGAAAAGTGGAAGAAGGAGGGATTATACTGATTACGTCTCAGCAACTATGATGGATGTACAATGTCTGAAAGAAAAACTTCCTCCTTTGGAAAAGGGAGCAGGTCAGTGGATTAATGTTTTTTGCAACAATATGACAGGAATTGTATTGGCTATTGGAGATTGGAGACAAATTGTTACAGCATGTGTGGGTGCTGATAAAGTGTCAAAAATAGAAGAAGAAGCAGGAACAGAATGCGAGCCTCATCAAACACCATTCTCTCATCATTCAAGACATATATGGCTGGCCATGAGGGAGGCGTTCCCTACAAAGGTGGATGTGAATGAACCAACGTCATGCATGTACAAAGATGAAGAAAGTGGTAGTGAATATGTAACACGTTATAGGACTAAGTGGGAGGAACAACTGGGTGGTCCACTAACTGACAGTCACCTTGCACTCTTCAGGGGGGCAATTGTAAAGGGATGCCCAACTTCTGTAAAAAAAAAAAACGTTTAGAGGCTATAGTAGGATTGGATAAAAAATCTATAATAGAATGGGAAGAATATTTAAGCCATTATGTTAAGATGTTTAACGAAGAATTGAAAGAACAAGAAGAATGTGACAAAAATGACACAAGACAATTGAATAAAACAAAACTCTCTGAGCTTCGTCAACAGGTCAAGGAAAGACAGAAAGGAAAACAAATGGTACAACGGCCACCAATTACTGCAGCCCCACAGTATTTGACACCACACGACGACTGTTGTTATTCATGTGGGCAACCAGATCACTGGAGTAATGAATGTCCTTTCTACCTTTAGCATTATTTAACAGCCTAAAATACAATAATTCATAAATCTTGTTTTCACCCCCCTACCTGATATGAATCCTCAGCCCTCAACAAACTAATGGTAGAATAAAATAATAGCTAAAAATGACAGAGTAGCAGCAAGACAAAATAATTCAATTTTTAAGGCTATTTTTAACTGAATGTGTTAAGTTGTGTAATTACAGGAAAGGAGATGTTTTAAATCAGCTCAGAGGCTGGAGCGAGATGTGTTGTGAGGACAGTTAAAACAAAGGACACGGACCCCTGCTGACATTCCTCAGGTTGTAAACAATTCCACATGAGCCATGGTGCAACAGAGGAGATGATGTCAGGCTCATGGAGAAAGTGACTCCTGTGTCCAGTTGTAGGTTGTAGGTAAGGAGAAGAATTTTGAGTAGCAATGGAGGTGTGAATCAGATTGTAGAAGTGGAGGTGTGAATCAGTTGCTGAAGTGGTCATTTAAGAAAGGTCTCTGGGTAATGAATGATAAAAACAGTTGGTCAAAAGGAGAGATGTTTTTTGGGGCAAGACGATGATGCACAAAAGACTCTATTTGGCTTTGAAAAAACATTGCATTACAAAGCCCATGAGATGTTTTTTATCAGGAATTTGTTAATTACAGAAGTTGAATTTATCAATGAAAGTGAAAATGGTTACTTTTGCATCCTTACTGTACAATGCTTTACAATCTCATTTAGAAGACTTGTTTCTGACAGGGAAGTCTTCGCAACATAAATAAATAGTGGTGACATTCATTTGAAAAATGACTTGAAAGGTTTCATATAAAATAGATGTAGGTTTTAATTGAATGGTAATGGAATGATTTCCAAAGTTCAGCACAGGTGAGGTCAGACAACATAACACCCCAGTTTCAATTTTGCAGAAAGAAAAGTTGTATGTTTTTCTTGTATTTAACGGATATGTCTAGTTCTCCTTTTACAGTTGAAGGAGACAAAGGAAGCCTTAAAAATGACCTAACAAAGGTCATGGATGATCCAGATTTAAATTACCATTCAGGTGGAGATACCTGGAATGTGATACAGCAGGGGGTGGCACCAACACCAGTGCAGAACAGTCACACCATCATTTAAAGAAAACCTGGTAAAATAACATCTTAAGACTCTCACAGGTTCCACAAGAAGGACTACAGCAGAGACGGTGTAATTTAACAGGGGGAGTTGGATCAAGGTGATTTTTGAGATGATAAGACAACAGTAACCCAAAGGACAGGTAACATAAAAAGATGTTATGTGTCCTCGAGGGGAGGTTGATGTATGGATGGCATGAATGGAATGAGCAATGAATGAACAGTGAACAGTATTGGTGACAGTGATGTTCCTAATTTGGGGATTCCTGGTTTTATGTCCTAAACGGGGGACGCCCCGGGTAAATCAAAGTGAAAAAGAAAAGAAAAATGAAAAAATAAGCAAACAAAAACTAAGAATGAACCTAAAAACTTAAACTACACTAACAATAAAAATTAGCTCATTTAGATTAAAACTAAAACTGATCTAGATTTAAAATAAACGAAAGAAGAAATAAAATGTATATTAAAAGTAGAAATAAAAAAAATATATAAAAAATGTAAAGAACCAATATGGAAATAATAAAAATACAAAATAAACACGAACAACAAAACAAATGGCGTAAAAGAACATGTATTGTGGTCGACTCATACTGCCAGATAACAGGCAGAGGGCAGCGGACGTGTATATTACTCTCTCCAACCAGGGTCAAAATCAGTGGACGCAGGATTTTCTGACCTGGATGAGTAAACGCACTCAGAAGCATCAACCACATTCCCCATCAGAAGAAACAAGCGGATAAGTACATGGGGAAATTACCCAATTCTATTACATTAATAAAAAACTTTTTTTGGTCAGAGCTACTCCTGAATGAAGGTTGTTTGTGTGTAGGTTCAAGAAGATGGACTCGGAGAAGATCGAAGAAGACGGATTTCTGGGATCGGTTTTTCCTCTGCACGCCTGGAATCGGAACATGGACGAAGAGGACTAGATGACGAAGAAGAGCAGTCACACTGACTATGGAAGATGAAGAACGAACAGACCGACTGCAGAGGATGATGATAACGATAATGCTGATGGACTGGACTACTGAGAAACATGAAAGAATGATGAAAGACCACTTCTGAATGAGGCCAAACTTTGTGTCACCGTTTAAAAATAATAATTAATATTACAGACAGATGATTATATTTTCGGTTATACATATAGCGTGTGCAGGTACATGATAATAATATGTGTTGGGAAAATGATAATATTAGATAAAAAACGATAAAATGTTGCTGCGGAACAACCATTGATTTAGAAAATTGATTTGAACTTTTGAAGAAAGAATTGAACTTTTTGTTTATGACGTGACCTGTAAAGGCCACGTCAACAGGGGGAGTTGTTAGATTGGAAATTATTTTACACTATAGTATACGCCATAAGTTAAATTAATGCTAAAAAGATAATAAAAATATAGAGTATAAATTACTAGCCTCATCTAAGAGCTTAAACGTTTAAATACACATTCACAACCAACATTTCACTTCATACTGATATACACTGTCTCAAGGGTAGCTTGAAACAGACGTAGAGATTAATCAGCGACTTAATGAAGCATCTGTCTGACTGCTCAGTTCACACCTGTGGGCGTGAAACAAAAGAGCAAAACGGAACACACTCAAGAAAGGGGGGCTGGAAGACAAAGGAACTTGCCCACACGGCGGGGAAGCAAGGATGTTGCTCTCCAGGTGACCCGAGACAGGAACTAACATCAAAGAACCACTGCCCCAGAAAATACGCCCCCTGGACAGGAAACTTTCCCTTAAATATAGAGGGGACCCATAACCCGGGACCGTCTTTCCCGGAGCTATCGACCTGTAGAGCTGCCAGCAAAGATCGAGTCCTTTAGATCGTAAAGTTATATCTTTGTTTGACTTGTAGTGGCGAATAAACGACCCGTACACTCTGCATTTTGACCTTTTCTCTCCATAAAGCAAAGTATTAAGACCCGGACGTGACGTCGTGTTGGAGCGACAGAAACGGACTAGTTTTAATCGTTTTAGTATGGTATTCCATTGACTCATAGTCCAGCACAGCGATCTAAATTAGTTATTGTTTTCTCTTCACAATTTGGTTCTTTCTTTTGTTTTAGGGATGTGCAGATACTATGCCCTGCCTTGCCTCTTTGTGTTTAGTTTGGGTTATTCTGTTCGCTATACAGTTATTTAGGTTTGGTTTGGTTCAACTTTGAGACTTGTATATTGTGTAAATGTGTTTATTTCCTGTGGTTCTTTTGTTTGGGTTTAGCACTTTGTTTCAGTTTTTCGGAGTAGCGATGTGTTCAACTGAAGTAGTGTTCATAATTGTCATTTCTGTCCAGTCAATGTGTGGTTTTTGTTGAATACTAATGTGTTTTTGGTTTTCCCTTTATTTCTGTTATAATTACTAACTGTGTTTTGTTGATTGCAATTATGATTATTTGGGGACTACGTCAGTTGTAAGGCATTCGCTGCCCTGTCTGGCTAAACAATAAACTATATTTTCTGGTACTTGTGTTTGCCTGTATTCATTTGTCTGAGGTTTCTACGCGTAGGGTCGTGGGTCTATATCTTTAGGTGCAAGTCCTAAAGTGGCGTTGTTGGGTACTGATTAACACCAGTCCACCGTTACTCCCCGGGCTAGTGTAAAGAATCGGTTACAGAAGTAAAGAAGGATCATCAATGACAGAGAACATATGAAGTGAATCATTATTCTCTGTCTGCTTCACACTCAGGAAGGAATATCACAACTCTTCATCATGGTTAGTGACACCAAACACTTTACAAACACATTTCTTAAGTTAAGAACTATAGAAATGATCCCTGAAAGTATAGTCTTAACTTAACTCTGCACCAACATCACACTCCATCCTCACACCAAACCATTACAGTGACGATCCAAAGGTGACCTTTGTGTTGAAGGAATGGCTTCATAAAAATCATTGTAAGGACCTGGAGTCTCTTAGTCAGTCTCCAGATCTAAACCTCATAGATCACAGATGTCAAATCAGTCCAGAAAAGTGCTTGTTCTTTGTAGTGTAGTTCACAGAAATAAAGATTTTTTTACTCAAAATTATTCAATAAATGACATTTGTTTCTTATAATATTGACTTTACCCCATGTGTGTGCAAGCTTTATGGTTCATGTGTTTGATATAAACATACATTTCATGTTGTGTATTTAATAGTGATGTGTTGATGAAGCCAAATGAAACAGTGTCATGTTGTTTAGAGGTCAGTAGGTGGCGCCATCAGTTTAAAAATTATGTTTCATTAGAAAAGTTGTTCAAAACAATGGAAAATAGTGCAGAGACCGCCATCTAGTGGACACTTAAAAATAATGACACTGCTTCATCAAGCTAAGAAGTACAAAGCACTTTCAATACTTACAAAGTATTTTATTAATTGACTTTTGTTTATTATAATATTGACTTTACTTTTTGTGTTTTTTAAATAATGTAGAAACCTAGTTTGAAAGTATTGTGGTGCATGTGTTTGATTTGTAAATACATTTCATGTTGTGTATTTAATGTGAATCACACAGTATCATGTTTGTTCAAATTAATGAATGCAGAAGAAAAATAATAAATACAAAATCAACCATCACTATAATAGTTTGGTGTGAGGATGGAGTGTGATGTTGGTGCAGAGATAAGTTAAGACTATACTTTCAGGGATCATTTCTATAGTTCTTAACTTAAGAAATGTGTTTGTAAAGTGTTTGGTGTCACTAACCATGATGAAGAGTTGTGATATTCCTTCCTGAGTGTGAAGCAGACAGAGAATAATGATTCACTTCATATGTTCTCTGTCATTGATGATCCTTCTTTACTTCCTTGTGCAGTATTGAGAGGAATATGATCAGAGTGGTTGTTGGTTCATAACAACATGGTTAAATTTCAAACGTTTCTATGAGTTTAGCAGTAATGGTGAGATTAAGCCTCATGAACCACTGAAGACTTCCATTAGAGTAGTTCATCCTTAACTAAAGCTTTAGGATTCATTTGCTCTAACAAACCATCAAGTTTGGCATCATTTCTGCTTAAAGGATTCAGAAGCAGAAACTTTTATTTGTCAGATTCATTGATTTGTGAGACTAGTAGAGATATGTGTTTGTATTTTGTTAAAAACCTGAATATTTAGGGGCGCTGTTGAGCATAGCAATGGAGTAGACATGTTTTTTGGAGCTCCACAGAACGACTATATAAAAGTAATTTTTTCAGCGCACTTTTTGGAAAACATTCGAATTTTACCTTTGCTAAACCATATGCCTAAAAACCGAAACTTTGAAATGGCTGGTAAATCAAGCAAAGGTGGGCAAACAGCGACTCAAGCCACGAGGCCTTCGCCTTCGACGCCGACTTTAGCCCCGAGCTCCATTGAAGTAGCTTTCCTGAGAAGGAGTGTCTCCGCACCCGACGCGTCGGTCACTGAATCGCTCAAGATGGAACTACTATCTTCGGTGCGCAAGGATTTACTTGAAATCCTTCAAACAGAAGTTGGCGCAGTGTTGGAAAGTGAGATGGCGGTGATTCCAGCGGATATTGGTGCAGCGAGAGCGGAGCTCAAAGAATACAGGTCGACGATCAACTCTGAACTCTGACCTCTGAACTCTCCGCCATGAAAGCTACGGTGAAGGATGTGGAAGAAAGTTTGTCAATGTGCACGGATGATGTTGTTTCACTCAAGAAGGAGGTGAAGCGGCTCACGGGGGTCGTGGACCAACTTCACAATAAATGCGAGGACTTGGAGGCGAGGTCGCGGAGGAACAATGGAAGGATCGTCGGAATCCCGGAGACCCGTGAATGCAACACCGAGTCTGTGTCCTTCTGCAGCCTTTGATCTGAAGGACGCTCCTGGACAGAACCGTCTCTCCCCGCCTGGATCTACAGAGGGACGCCGGTCAAACACCATCATAGCCCGCGTTCACTACTTCCAAGACTGTGAAAACATCCTGAGACTCGCTCGGATCAAACAACGCATCAGTGTGGACGGAGTCAGCATCTCAGTGTTTCCTGACCCGACAAGTGTTGCCAAAGCACGCGCGGCGTTCAATGACGTCAAGAGTCGGTTTCGTGGAGTGGACGGGGTTCGCTTCGGATTTGCTTATCCTGCCCGCTTCAGAATCACCTACAAGAATGTGGAGAAATCCTTCTACTGCTGCAGAGGCGCGAGTATGTCAACAAAAACATCAGTGGAGCCTTAATTGTATTAAGTCAAGTTCTGTTGGGGCCAACTTTAGCTTCCTGAGCGTGTTAGTGCAGATACCTTTTATGGTAGGTTTATTTGTTGATGTTGTTTTTGTTTGTTTATGTTTACTCCATACAGTTACAAGTGTATTTACACCCATGTTAAAATATGAGTCACAACCCACTGTCTTTAGGTTCAACACCTTTTATAAGCTGGAACGTAAAAGGAGTGAACCGAAACACTGGTGATTGCTTCTGATGATAAGATTCCAGGGTTGAGTCAGTACTTGGGTGACTTAGGTCAGTCTGTCAAACTGAGCCTGAGAAACCTGGGTGTTGTATTTGATAAAGACATGTCTCTTGTTCAACACTGTAGAAAACTGACCAGAAACTGTTTCCTTCAACTGAGAAAAATCTCTAAACTTAGGATGAGTTTATAATCCATGAGCTTATAATCCATGCGTTTGTTTCTTCTCGTCTGGACTATTGCAACAGTTTGTTTTCATGTCTTAACAAGAAGGATGTGTCTCGTCTGCAGTTGATTCAGAACTCTGCAGCCAGAATTCTGACCCGCTCTAGTAGAAGAACTCACATTTCTCCGATCCTTAAAACTCTTCACTGGCTTCCAGTTTCTTTCAGGATCAACTTTAAAATTCTGGTTCTTACTTTCAGATCTATTCATGGTCAGACTCCTCCTTACATCACTGATCTGATCCAGCCTTACACCCCAGCTCGGGCTCTGAGGTCTGTGGATCAGAATCTACTGATGGTTCCACGCACACGGCTCAGGACCAGAGGAGAGAAATCTTTTCAGACTGTTGCTCCTAAGCTTTGGAACGATCTTCCTCTCTCTTTACTCTTGATGGATCTACTGACTCCTTTAAGAAACATCTTAAGACGTTTCTATTTGTTCAGGCTTTTCCTTGAATTTCTCGAACTCCTGTGTTGTTCTCAGTATTATCTTGATCTTTAAAGTATGTACTTTTTTGAGTATTGTTTTGATTGTTTAAGTGCTTTGTGACCCTGGTCTCGAAAAGCGCTATATAAATAAATATTACTTACTTACTTACTTACTATTAAGCGTAACAAAGCTCTTACACACCTGAAGTCATTAGGTGGAGAGATAATGTTCTTACAAGAGACACACTTACGTCCAGAAGAACACTCAAAGTTAAAGAGGGGATGATAGAACATCACTCTGATTATGGGGATAGGTCAAGAGGAGCTGCCATACTTATTAGAAAAGGAGTCTGTTTTCAACTAAACAATTTCATATCTGATAACAAGGGAAGATATATCATAGTCGTGGGTAGATTGTCTGGAACTGAGGTGGCACTAGTTAATATTTATGGTCCTAACTGATCCTCACTTCTTCTCTAGACTAATAGCAACTATTCCAGATCCTAACAAATATAACATCATTTTAGGAGGTGACTTTAATCTCGTACCTGAGCCAACGTTAGATCCTCCACTAAACTTCAAAATAATTGATCAAAATCAGCAAATACAGTAAATCTCATTAAACAATCTTATGCACTTACTGACCCCTGGAGGAAATTAAACCTCACTACCAAACAATATTCTTTTTTTTCACATGTCCACCAATCGTTTTCGAGGATAGACTTTTTTCTGATAGACAACAGAATTTTGCCGTGTGTAACAAAATGCCAATACCACAGTATTGTGATTTCCCATCATGCACCAGTCCAACTGGACATAGCATTTCCAGACAGTGCACCAGTTCAACGCACATGGCGTCTTGACCCGCTCTTATTGTCAAGCAAAAACTTTCAACATTTTCTCTCGGATCAAATTGATTTCTTTCTTGACATCAATATTACTCCCGGGATGTCCTACACTTCAATCTGGGAGGCACTCAAAGCTTATCTAAGGGGACAAATGATTTCATTTTCAGCAAATGTCAAGAAAGAAAGAACTAAACGCCTCAATGAGATACAGCAGAAATGATTACAATTAGATAAAAAATGTGCATCTCAGCCTAATCCATCCTTATTCAATGAAAGACAATTATTACAAGCCGAATACAATCATTTAACCACTGTCCAAATTGAGAAACTCCTCCTGAAAACAAAACAAACCTACTATGAACACAGTGACAAAGTGGCTCGACTACTGTCACCAAATCAAACAATCGGCAGCAAATCGTATCATTTCTGAAATGAATACAGCTGAGGGTTTGACATCTGTACATCCACAAACTATTAATGACCAGTTCAGAACATTTTATAGTGACCTTTATACCTCTGAGACTTCTGCAACATCATTGGAGATTGAGGACTTTTTAGAAAATATGCAAATTCCCCAAATGAATAAACAAGAACAATCTGTTATAGACTCCAGAATAACAACAGAGGAAATAACTCTAGCTATAAACTCAATGCAAAGCGGAAAAGCACCTCCAGATGGATTCCCACTGAATTTTATCAAATGTTTTCAAATAAACTTTCACCTATTTTAAGTCAATTATTTGAAGAAACACGTATAACTTTAAAACTACCACCAAAAATGAATCAGGCAACTATTACAGTTATACCTATAAAAAGGAAAAGACCCGCGAGAATGTGGCTCGTACCTTACCTTACCTTACCTTACCTTATCTTACCTTACCTTACCTTACCTTACCTTACCTTACCTTACCTTATTTTACCTTACCTTACCTTACCTTACCTTATCTTACCTTACCTTATCTTACCTTACCTTATCTTACCTTACCTTATCTTACCTTACCTTATTTAACCTTACCTTACCTTACTTTACCTTATCTTACCTTACCTTATCTTACCTTACCTTATTTTACCTTACCTTACCTTACCTTATCTTACCTTACCTTACTTTACCTTACCTTACCTTACCTTACCTTACCTTATCTTACCTTATCTTACCTTACCTTACCTTACCTTACCTTATCTTACCTTACCTTACCTTACCTTATCTTACCTTACCTTACCTTACCTTACTTTACCTTACCTTATCTTACCTTACCTTACCTTATCTTACCTTACCTTATTTTACCTTACCTTACCTTACTTTACCTTACCTTACCTTACCTTACCTTACCTTACCTTACCTTACCTTACTTTACCTTACCTTACCTTACCTTACCTTACCTTACCGGCCCATAAGCCTTCTCTGCTGCGACTATAAAATTCTCACTAAAGTTCTGTCTCGTCGTCTGGAAACAGTGACCAAAATAATCCACCCTGACCAGACTTGTTCTGTGCCAGGGAGGCAATCTTTCTTTAACATGCGACGTTTACTTAATATTTTATTTAATTCCCATTCCACTGAAATGCCAGAAGTTGTTATCTCACTTGACGCTGAAAAAGCATTTGATCGGGTGGAGTGGAAATACTTATTTACAGTATTGGGAAAATTTGGTTTTGGTTCGAACTTTATATCTTGGATCAAAATAATCTATTCCACACCAGTGGCTGCAGTACACACTAACTCAATAACATCAACGTATTTTAAACTTTACAGAGGAACAAGACAGGGTTGTTGTCTCACCTTTTCTTTTTGATTTAGCTATTGAGCCTCTGGCTCTGAGGAAAGAGGAGGAAATCTTTGGAGTGTTGAGGAACAAGGAAATTCATAAATGTTCACTATATGCTGATGACCTTTTGCTCTATTTGTCTAATCCAGTTGTTTCAATACCTGGAGTTATTGAAATATTACAAATATTTGGTCACATTTCAGGTTACAAATTAAATTTTTCAAAAAGTGCTGTATTTCCAATCAATGATCTGGCAAAATCAATCGACTATAATATCTTCCCCTTTCAGTTAACAAACAAATGTACCTACTTGGGTTTAAAGATGACACATGTATACCAAGATTTCTTCCACAATCACTTCAAAACTCTGTTTGAACCAAAAATGACCTTTTAAGGTGGAGCCACTTACCAATCTCATTAGCAGGAAGGGTGAACACTATAAAGATGACTGTTCTTCCCCGTTTCCTCTATTTCTTTCAAATGATTCCTTATTATTTACCCAAATCTGTTTTTAAGGAACTTGACAGTTTAATTTCTGCATTTATATGGAACCGATCGGTGCCAAGAATGAAAAAATGTTTTCTGGAAATTCCAAGGTTTTGAGGGAGGACTTGGTCTTCCTAACTTTATGTTCTATTACTGGGCAGCAAATGTGTGCAAATTTGCATTTTGTGTTGGTGCATGGCGGGAAAAACGAGGTCCACTTTGGGCTAATTTGGAAATAAATAATAATAATGCCATTTCTCTGCTAAGTGCTACACTACCAATAGGCCAGCACCAGATCTCCAACCCTGTTGTGAAAAATTCTATAAAGATTTGGAATCAATTTCGGAAACATTTTAATTTAAAAGATTTAAGTACATTCTCTCCCTTATTGAATAACCATCTTTTCCCCCCATCCGAGATGGACACTGGTTTCCAGGTCTGGCACAGTAGTGGACTGGTATTTCTAAAAGACTTGATTCAAAATAATCATTTTCTAACATTTGATTATCTACAACAAAAACACAATCTTCATAAAAGTAATTTCTTCAGATATCTCCAAGTCAGGAGTTTTGCCAATAAATATCTTAAATTCCCACTTGTGCAATCCAACAACACATGCAATGAGATTCTTTCCTTAAATCCACACATAAAAGGTAATATTTCCAAAATATAGAGGATCATGCAAAATGTCAAACCTCTGTCATGGGACAAAACTAAGCCTGGGAACACGATTGAAACATTAAATGATCTGCAAGTTTCTGGCAGCGTAGCTTAGAGTGTATCCATTCGTCATCTTACTGCATAAAGCAACGTCTCATACAATTTAAAGTGTTACATCGTTTGCATTATTCAAATGAGAGACTTGCTAAAATCTACCCAGACGTCAGTCCACATTGTTTAAGATGTTCTCACAGACCAGCTACTTTGGGTCATATGTTCTGGCATTGTCCATCACTCAAAGGTTTCTGGAGTAGAATATTTGAATGTATTTCCCGCATGTGTAAAAAAGCAATAACACCTTCTCCACACATGTGTATATTTGTCGACCTCCACCTGACCCCTCTGTAAATACAGCACATGCAAACGCAATTGCATTTTCCTCATTGATGGCAGCAGACTTGTTCTTCTGCAGTGGAAGTCAGACAAGCCACCATCATTTAAGAGTTGGGTTCAAGAACTTCTCTCTATGTTGCAGTTAGAGAAAATAAAATACAGTCGGTCAAATTGTCTGGAGAAGTTTCATGAAACCTGGTCTCCTTTCATGCAGCATGTTAAAGAGCTGAACCTTACATAATACTTGAACAGTTTGGCTTATATTTTTATTTTTACCACCATATGTATGGAGTATTGTTTTTTCTTTTGTTTTGTTTTTGTTTTTGTCTGTTTGTATCAATGTATACTATTATGCATCATTGTTCCTTTTTGAGTTGATTTTGGTTTTCTGAGACCGCGGGGTGGTTTTCTACGGGGGTGGAGGGTGGGATCTTTCTTTGTTTTTGTATTATACCTTTTATTTTACTTATTTTGTGTGTGTGTTTCAAAATGTATGTCTTAATATCTGAAAATCAATAAAAAGATGTTTAAAATATATATATATATTTTTAGTCCATTGAAAACGTTTTCTTGACTCCCGTCTGGTACAACTTTTAGACATCATGAAACATTTTGGCTAGAAAAAAACTCAATAAATTCACACTTTCCCATAATGCCCAGAGACAATTTCTCTTAATGAAGTTTCAACATAAAGCATGTTGAAGTAGAACCTCAATGTAAATCAGCTCTGATAGTCCCTGGTTCAAATTGTATTTCAATGCAAACAAAGGCCTTATCATTAGATTCTTGAATGTACTGTAGTACCTTTAAATACTTTTATGGATTCTAGGGAACCCTAGCAAATCTACATGTTGTTAGACCCACAACCTCAACTGCTGGAAGATTTGTGTGATTGAGTTTGACACCACTTCTCTATTGAGTCTGGTCGAACTATTTAAGCTCATTTTTATCTTCCCTGTAAAATGTTTACAAAGGACCAGGGATTAGTAAAGACACTCGCCACGATAATGATATAAATGGCAGTTACCAAACAGTGTTCGGTTTTGCTGCCATTTTCTTTCTGATTTTGTTTAAAATATATATATTAAGGATAAGGATGCAACGTTCCAAATGTATCCTATTAGTAACAATTTCATAAAAAACATTCACATTGGTATAAAATCTTAATAATCTCCATCCCTTATAAAAGAAACTTCATTAACACTAGTCTGTAGACTCTAGCAGCGTTAAACTAAACTATTTAGACCGACTCTTACCGTGCCACTTTCCCTTGAAGACCGTTCCAAATGAACCAGATCCTATCCTCTGACCCAGAGTGATCTGGCCCTCAGATATCTCCCAGTCGTCGCTGGAGTCCCTCCTCCCGAGAGTTTTCTGTTTCACGGCACATCACCATCACCTTCATCATCACCACAGCAACGTTCATCAAAGCACAAAGACGGTCTCTTACCATTTTATTGCGATCTTCAGACGAGGACGACGACTTGCGCTCTCTTTGTGGACACGGGGACTTCTGCGGGACCTTGACGTTGGTCAGAGAGCCGGGTAGAGATGCAGGAGGAGTGGCGGACAGACCTGTGGTGGTACCTGGACAGCAGGGGAAACAGAGAAAAAGCATTTGGAGCTTGAAAAAGTGAGTTAAGGCAGAAGAGGAGAGAAGAAGAAAGTTGACTTTAAAGAGTGCGTTTGCCGTTTGAATGTGCAGAAGAGGTCATGCAGTGGCAAATAATGTTTGTTACCCTATGATTTATTATTTTTTCATTTTACATCATGAATGAAACTCATTCGTACTTTGACTCTCAATTGTGAATACTTTCAAGAATGATTTATACAAGTTAAAAGCCTTAATAATTACAAATCTAAAACTAATTATTTTATTGACTTGCAGTCACGTTTATGCAATTTAATGAAAGAGGTCATATATATATAAATAAATAGCTCAGTTAGACTATTCTTATTTATAAGGCCAAATATTTTTTAATGAAGCTACACTGGTAAATGATACATGGACATTTTAAATACTACATTCATTATCAAAACGCTTAACTTATCTAAGGAATCTCTTAAAAACAGCATCATTTATTTGCATATATTTACCATACAATGATGAAGAAAACGACTCTTTTGAAGTCTGTGTGTAACAAAAGTGCATCACAGTGTTTGAAACAGTAAGATTGAAGTGAATCCCACAACCATGAGAGAGAACATGTGAAAACATAAAGAGGGAAACACACACAGTGGACTTGACACAAGGTAAAGGGGCTGTTGTGCTGGGGTGGAGGTGTAGGTGAAGGAGGAAGAGGATGGGGGAAGAGAGGAAGAACACAGGAACACACAGAGGCCTAACTACCTCGGAAAACAGGCTCGGGCTCAAAATCAAAGACTATGTCATTGGGGTAGGAGTATAGGAGGGGGCTTGAGGTCCGTGTTCGGTGCTTCCTCAAGCAGCGGGCGGGGTGGGTCGGGGGGGCTGCAGGGCAAAAAGAGACAGACACACCATCACTGCTACTCACCCGGCCCCTCTAACCACCAACTGTCCATGGTTTTGCTCATGGCTTTACTGGAGCATTCATCTTACAACTATCACAGTTCACTTCCTATTTTTAAACATTACCAGTTCAGTGAAGACGATTCTCTGAGACCAATCGTGGAACTAATACTGGCAACTCTTGATCCTTCTTAACATTTATTGTTAGAAAAATATGTTTTTTCACGTTTCCATTTATTCATATTTTTATATTGAAGCAATCATTAACTGTAATTACATCTGTTAAGCAATGTCAAAGAAAACACCTTTACTCATTGTGTTATGCACAGTACTTTTATTTTGAAGGATGTGTATTGTTCGATCCCGGATGTGATGTGTGACTTGCTCCGGGAAAAGTTGATTAACGCTTGTGTGTTCCAGCCGTTGTTTAATGAAGAAAATAAAGCAATGATTGAAGCTGTACTGAAGTGGAGTTTGAATGAAAATCCTTAACAGGTTATGGGCCCAGACAGCTTCGGTCACCGCTAGTGACTAATGACGGACAGAAGTGGCAGAGAATGAGAGCCAACTTGAAGATAAGTACCGGGCAAAGTTACGAGGAGCGTCGCGACGCAATACGCGAACGCTAGAGCTAAGAGCTAAGTGCTAACAAGCTAGCAGAAGAAAAGACCGCAAAACACGTGTAGAGATGAAGAACAGAGGAGCCGCAGGGATGCTATCGCCGCAACTGTTTTTTGACGGAACAGATGATAAGTATGACCTTTGGGAAACGAGATTGCTTGGTCACTTGCATATCTTAAACCTGACAGAGACTATTTTGCATGAGCCCACGGATGCTAGTGAAGAGCAGTTAGCTCTAGACGGAAGGAAGAATGCTGACTGCTATGCCGAACTGATAAGACTGATGATAAAAGTCCATCTCTAATCAGACATGACGCTGCTGATAAAGGCAGGGAGGCACTGAAGATATTGAAAGAACATTATTCGGGAAAAAGCAAGCCAAGAATAATAAGTTTATACACATCGTTGACCAAGCTGCGGATGGCAGACAACGAAAGTGTCACAGGCTATATTATAAGAGCGGAAAATATTATCACTGCTTTGAGAAATGCAGGTGAAGCTATGAGTGATGGACTAATCATAGCCATGATACTTGGTGGACTACCGGACATGTTCAGGCCTCTAGCTGTCCATGTGACACAAAATGAAGACCAAGTTACATTCACAGACTTTAAGAGGAGGCTGAGAATCTATGAAGAAGCTGAAAAGATGAAAACGGCTGAATCAACGGACAATGTAATGAAAACACACATAAAACATAGCAAGCAAAATATGAATACACACTTTAATCACAAAAGACATGAAGATGTAAGTGTGACATGCTACAGGTGTGGAATAAAAGGACACATAGCAAGACAATGTACGCGAAAAGTGTGGTGCAGTTACTGTAAAAGCAACACACATAAAGAATCCCTGTCCAAGAAAAAGGGAGATCAAGATGGTGCCAGAAAAGTTGCAGAGAAAGAGCAAGAAGGTGATGACGACCATCTCTTCATGGCGAAACATACAAAGACTGACAGACCAGCTGACAACATCAAGATGAAAAGCATCATGGTGGATGGAGGAGCAACCTCTCACATCGTGAACGACATGAGCAAGTCTGTGAGTTTCGACGACACATTTCAGCCAGAGACCCACGCAGTCGAGCTGGCAGATGGGAGCGAGTGCAATGGAATCGCCCAACGCAGAGGGACCGCTGTGATTCATCTCCTGGACAGCACCGGACGACAACACAGAGCACAGCTTCGGCAAGCACTCTACATGCCAACGTACCCCCAAGACATCTTCTCAGTGGCGAGAGCAGCGAATGGAGGAGCAACAGTCACGTTCAAGAAAAAGAACAGTCACATGATCACAAAAGATGGCAGCAGGTTTGACATTCATGAAAGTGGCAATTTGTATTATTTATCAACTGTTGAACAGAGTGTTGATAAATGTAAAGTGTCCCACGACATACAAACCTGGCATGAGATTATGGGTCATTGCAATTATGAAGATGTACAAAAATTACAAGGTGTTGTAAAAGGCATGGTGATAAATGGGAGTGTGGTCAGACCAACACAGATATGTGAAGTGTGTACGAAAGGAAAATTCACACAGAGTAGAAATAGGGAGCCAGACAGAAAAGCTACAAAACCATTACAGCTAGTCCACACTGATCTAGCAGGTCCAATGCGAACCCCGAGCATAGAGGGACACAGATACGCTCAATCTTTTACAGATGACTACTCAGGTACAATGTTTGTGTACTTCCTTAAAGCTAAAAGTGATGCAGTTCATGCCACAGAAAGATTCTTGGCAGACATAGCACCTTATGGTGAAGTCAAGTGTGTCCGTTCAGACAACGGCACTGAGTTTACAACTCAAGTTTTCCAAGAACTGTTGACCAAGAATAGGATAAGGCATGAAAAGTCAGCGCCCTATTCGCCACACCAAAATGGCACAGCAGAGAGAGGTTGGCGAACTCTCTATGACATGGGCAGGTGTTTACTGTTAGAGAGTAACTTACCAGATAAACTATGGAACTATGCTGTACAGACAGCTGCTTACGTTAGAAACAGGTGCTACAGCAGACGCACAAGAAAAACTCCATATGAGATGTTTACAGGCGTGAAACCGGATGTTTCCAAACTGCAGAAGTTCGGGTCCATCTGTTTTGCCTACAAACAAGAGAAAGGGAAGTTGGATTCCAGGTGCCAGCAAGGTGTTTTTATAGGATATGATAAAAACAGCCCAGCTTATCTGGTGTACTATCCAGACACAGAAAAAGTCCAAAAGCACAGGTTAGTGAAATTCACAACCAAAACAGCAAATGAAAAAGAGACACAAACATCTGAAGCACACATTGAGTATTGTGATAGAGATGTACAGCCAAAAAGTCATGACAATGGAGAAATGGTTGATGAAAACAAAGAAAATGCATCAAGTCATGATAAGGAAAGTGATGTTTCGGAGACTGCTCCAAAACAGACTGAAGTGTCTCAGCAAGAAGACGATGCTGAGAGAACAAGGCGGAACCCAAAGAGGGAAAGAAAGAAACCAACTTACCTACAGGACTTTGAAACGGAAGAAAAGGTAGACAAACTACAAACATGTATTGACTTCTGTTACAGAGCAGTGTGTGACATTCCTCAGACTTACAAGGATGCCATTGCTTCAACCAACTCAAGGCAGTGGATCAATGCTATGAAGGAGGAGATGCAGTCACTGGAGGAAAATGAAACATTCAGCCTCACCCATCTTCCACCAGGCAAACGAGCAGTGGGGGGCAGATGGGTGTACGCACTCAAGAGTAACACTGATGGAACAGAAAAGTACAAAGCAAGATACGTAGCAAAAGGCTACAGTCAAAAACAAGGAACTGATTACGAAGAGACATTCTCACCTACTGCTGATATGACCAGTGTGAGGGTGATCATGCAGAAGGCAGCGCAGGAGAATCTGCTGCTGCATCAGATGGACGTTAAGACAGCATATTTACATGCACCTATTGATTTTGAACTTTACATTGAGCAACCAGATGGTTACGAGACATGGTCAGACACAGGTGAGAAACTGGTGTGTAAACTGCATAAGTCTCTCTATGGTCTCAAGCAGTCCGGAAGAAACTGGAATGCTATGTTACATGCATGTTTGATCAGAAATGATTTCACACAGAACCCTGCTGATCATTGTGTGTATACAAAAGAAAAACATGATGAAAAGGTAATCCTCATTATATGGGTTGATGATTTGATAATAGCAGCTAGCAATGAAAGTGTATTAACAAATGTGAAAACAATGCTAACTGAAAAGTTCAAAATGAAAGATCTGGGAAGACTCAGACATTTTCTGGGAATAGACTTTGAGCAAACAGAAGGCCAAGTTGTTATGTCACAGAAAAGATATGTGAACAAAATACTGAAAAGATTTGAAATGGAAGACTGTAGGGCAAGAGAGACCCCATGTGAACCAAAACTTGACTATTCAGAAAATGCTGAAAAAATGACAAATTCAAGAAAGTACAGAGAGGCAGTGGGAAGTTTAATATATTTGTCCACATGCACTAGACCAGACATAAGTTTTGTGGTCAGTAAACTCTCACAGCATTTTGATGATCCAACTGAAGAACACTGGAGCACTGTAAAACATGTCTTTAGGTACCTTAAAGGTACAGCAGAACAAGGTTTATGCTTCAAAAGAAATGACACAAGTAAACTAGGTTTGAAAGTGTACAGTGATGCAGACTGGGCATCAGAGAGAGCAGACAGGCGCAGTATCTCAGGTTATTGTGTCAGTTTATGTGAAGGAAGCTCTCTAATTTCATGGAAATCAAGAAAACAACCAACGGTTGCACTTTCTACATGTGAAGCAGAATACATTGCCTTAGCATCAGCTATACAGGAATGTATATATTTGAAACGGAATTAAAGGAATGGACAAGTACCAGTATGCACAAACAAAAGTGTACGAAGACAACCAAGGTACTATTGCACTTGCCAAGAACCCTGTAAACAGGCAAAGATGTAAGCACATAGACATCAAGTATCATTTCATCAGGGAGATTGTAAACACTGGCAAGATACATCTGGAGTGTTGTCCTACTGAGCAAATTCTTGCTGATGTAATGACAAAACCAGCAACTAAACTGAAACTGAAAAGGTTTGTCAAAGATATGTTTGGTACATAAAAGTACATACAATTTTGTGTTCTCGGGAAACCCATTAAGTTAAAGACGAGTGGGGGTGTTAAGCAATGTCAAAGAAAACGCCTTTACTCATTGTGTTATGCACAGTACTTTTATTTTGAAGGATGTGTATTGTTCGATCCCGGATGTGATGTGTGACTTACTCCGGGAAAAGATGATTAATGCTTGTGTGTTCCAGCCGTTGTTTAATGAAGAAAATAAAGCATTGATTGAAGCTGTACTGAAGTGGAGTTTGAATGAAAATCCTTCTATCTTGGATTATTATCATTACTATCATTTATATTACAAGTGCATTGTTATTTTAAAGTACAAGACAATATTGGCTTTATTTTTAGTCATGTACGTACTGGAATGGTTCTAACCATCTGTTTATTCATTTATATTTTGGGGTTTATTTAACAAAATAATACAGTTACATGTTACAACATTGCTAATGTTTCTAAACTGCTAATTAATGCAAGTCAAGTGTCGTTTAAGCTACTTTTTTATTGCAGCTAAAGCTCCAAAAGGGAAATATATTGAGAGGTGCAGGCTTGTTAAACTTTTATATATATATATTTATATATGTATATACTGTATGAGTCACTTGACAACTTTATTTAACCTGATTACTATGAATTATGAATGAGGAGCTAATGAGGCTCATAAACATTGTTGCTAAATTACCAATGAAGTTATATTTTATTTTACACACTAGCTTACAGTCAATATTTGAAAAGCACGGCAGAAATACACTAGATAAACAAATACATAAATATGGCTGATATGAAAAGATTACTAACGGTTTGTTTTTTTTAATTTACCCTAAAACATGACTATTGACATGTGTACCAATTGTTATTATAGTTACTTATTTAACCAAGTAGCTGAGTGTGTAGAAGCTGTTGGATGAATCATTTTATCATATTTGGTTGTTCAAGCAAAGCGAACAACACACAATTAAATATTATATATGGTATATGGTATTGTCTTTTTCAACATTCAATTTATATTTATGTTCATTATTGGGTCTCACACACACACACACACACAAAAGACTAAGAGCACGCAGACGCGGAATGGTTGGAAAGAAAGCCACAGGATGTTTGGGAAATGTTGCGTGTTGATCTTTATAATAATAATCTCTATTTATATAGCACCTTTATAGACCAGGGTCACAAAGCGCTTTGACAGCCATTCACACATACTGATGGGAGTAGGCTGCACCACATGGTGCCGAATCTGCCATCAGGGTAAAGTGTCTTGCTCAGGGACACAACGACACAAGCTTGTCTGGAGCTGGGATTGAACCTGCAACCTTTTGGACTGCAGGCAACCACTCCTGTAAAGAATCAACATTTGTGTTACTATTATTATAGATAAATAGTTTAAGGAAAGAATATACAACGTCGGATGAAATCATTTGAACATTCATCCATTTTTTTCAGATGCAGGCAGAACCTCTGACTACTTGGTTTCACATTCTTACATCAAAAATCAAGTCATTTATATCAACAACTGTTGCATCTCACATCAATGTTGACAGGCTCGATGGTGTTGATATGGACGTTGGGTGCGGACGACGAGCGGTCCCGCTGCCCAAACTGGTTACGGTGGTCTTCCTCATTGGGCCGGAAACTAGGTGGGATGGGTATGGACTTGGACGGGGACACAGTGGCGTGGCATATGGATCTGGAAAGGTTTGAAGCCATCAATAAGAGAGAGCACAGAGACGAACACGCAGAAAGGGAGAGAGCGGGGATTACCCTGTGGAGTCTGATGGGGGGAGTGAAGGACAGACTTCGGACACGGGGGTCGTCCCTTCTGAAGAAACTTCCTCCTGAGTGAAGGGGTGGTGCTCGAAGAACTTGGAAACTAGCAATAAGCTTGAACCACAAAAGAAAATGTTATTCAAATCAAGTTTAAATGAAGGTTTTTTACTGAATGTTATCCTGCTTATATATTAATCTATAACTGCACACATGTTTATAGATGCATCAGGTTAAAAACAATACTTTCTTTATATTAAATTGTTAATTATTTAGACGCGCTTAAACTGACCGTGACCTCAGTGAAGAGTCAACACTTTAAATCACAGCTTAATTTAAGATTTTGTACAACTTCTCAAGTGACACAACTTACTGTAACTGGTCGTAGTTGACACACATAAGAGGAACCTCGGTGCTGCAGCGCTGGTGGAACTTGTACCCCCATGTCTGGCAGCGGAACTCCTGGAAAAGCAGCTTCCTGCAGAAGTCGCAGAAGGCCAGAGTGAAGAAAGTCTTCCTCACCTAAAACTGATCAACTTTAATGCCTAAACAATTTAGAGTCATGAAGATGGAGGAGAACTTAGGTCTGTATCTGATGTGCTGATAAAGTACAATTTATAGTAATAATACCTTTCATTATTAGTCATTATTATTAATGATTTGAACTGATAAACATGTACAGACTCCAGTTAAGCTGCTTTTTTACTAACTAACAAAATTCATATCATATGAAATATAAGGAATACGTTACTAAGACACATTGGACAGCAGGTGGCAGTGTCATTTCAGAGATTGCTTAAACGACATTATAATGTTTAGGTTTTATATGATACAACTTTTAAAATACATAATGGAATATAACAAAAAAAAAGTGTTCCTTTAGATATATGGAGGGAGGATTGTGTTCTCCTCCGAACTTGTCCAGGAGAGCTTCCAAGTGTTCTTGTGTCAGCTTGATCATGTGTTTGATATTCCAGATCTGAGGAGAAACACAAAGGTTTGTTCAAATTCTGATCCAACAGAGTTCAGAGAATCGTCTCACCACCCTCTAATAAACATGATGGAGATTAGGATCTGCTTTTCTCTTCAAGAAAAGAAAAAAGAAAACATCTAGAAGTATTAAACCCGTCACGAGCTGCTGCCGAGAGATGCTAGCTTTGTAACGTCTTAAACATGTAGCTCTTAAAGAAGAATTTCCATCAGTAAACATTCAACTTTCTTTTAAAAAGGTAAAACCAAAGTCCACCTAACATGTATAGATCAGATAGCACTGAGAACATGGACGTCACCTTCCTACTCATTTAAATCCATGTTGTTTCATTGTATTATCAAGTCCATAAATATATTTTTAGGATTGTCAAAAATAGTCACACAAAATAATCCTTTAGTATCGGTGGATCCAGATGGTAATGAGCAACAAACTCCAACAACAACAAAACCTCATAGGCAAAGATTAGAAGAAAAAGTTCAAGTTAACACTTAAATTCTTTAAAAAAGTTTAAAATCAATCATTGTGGACAACTTGTGTTATAGTAGCTCTATTTTACAAAGTATTTCAGCACCAACTGTATTTAAATTGATGTCATGTCATTTCCCAACTTTTAATGAACGACTTTAGAATGACCTTCAGTGGAGAAACAACACAAACTTTCACCAAGGAAGGTCACATTACTTCTTCCCAAGTATTTTATTTAAACCGAAGAACTTTGATGTTTCTTGGGCTGGAGTCGAACCCACAACTGGATCACAACCACCAGAACAATTGTACTGAAAGCAAGAGTGTTCTGAACTTGACAATCCTTGAGCAGTTCTATCTAGATTACATTTGAAATGGTGTCTCAAAGCATTTGTTTCGTTTCTCGACAATCGATTAAATGATTTGTTCCAAAAATTTTTTTTTTTTTTACTCATGAATTGAGCAGAGTGCAGGAGCAGAAAATTCAAATGCCAAACAATTCATATACAAGGGCCTTAAAAGATCTCCATGATCCAGAACATCACTAGAACTAAATGATAAAAGTTGAATGCAAACTTTTTTATTGATTCAGATTAAGACCCTGTAAATATTTACAATTGGTTTAATCTTCAATCAACATGTTCATTTAAATTACAAGGTAAAGCTCTGTCTAAATACAGCAGTGATACAGGAGGGATTGATTTTGTCTTGACCTTTATTTTTCATTGTTTTATGTGTTTTTTTTGTTTCTATATGTACACTCTGTTGTTGTTGTTTCTTTGGTATTGCAATAGATTATTTTTCTGAATTTACTGTCTCTTGAAAAACAAAGAAAAAAAAAGAGCATATACGTAACATTGCTGTGTCTGCATATTTACATAGTTGTCTTTACATCAGACCAACATTGCCTGGAATGCCTGTATTGCATACTTGCTCGATACAAATATTTTAAATTTAAAAAGTAATATCACGCTCCTCAAGAATTTATCAGCAGGATTCTACATACATAGAACACATTTAATACTTGATGGTCAGACAAAACTGAGTTCTGAGGAGAGACATTTGTTGTTTTAACTTCAGGTCTGTTTGCTAGAACAAGATCTAAGGTGTGGTTGAAACAGTGAGTCAGGGCCAAGAGATCCATAAAATCCTCCTATAGAGAGTGTCACATGTCTTTGTAGAACCATGGAAACAAAAATAACCTGTTGATTTTGAAACCGTGTGAAACGTACAAAGTATGTTTGTCTCATATATGGGCAATAAAATCAACCGCTATCAGTGAAAAAATGATAATGCAGAGAATAATGATTCACTTCATATGTTCACTGTCATTGATGATCAGCGCTATATAAATACAAATGACTTACTTCTTTACTTCCTTTAGGAGTATTGAGAGGAGGAATACGATCAGAGTGGTTGTTTGTTCTGCTAAATGGTAAAAGCAATTTAGTTCAGGTGAAATACTAATTTTCTACTCAGCCTCATGTTGTTCAACAGTTGTGATTCATTTTAGAATAATGGGTTCCTTTTCAGAGTTATAGTAAAAAAAATGTTTGTTCATTTTAAAGAAGCAAATGACGCTCAATGGTCTTTGTCCACATCTTGTTCCAAAATGACAAACTTAAAATATCCAAATACTAGTGATGGTCTGGTGAAGCTTCATGAAACAGTGTCTTTTCATTTTTCCAGAACAATTGTTGTCGTCAAGGCTTCAGTACAAGAGAGATGTTACAGACGAGCACCACAGAGGTTTGGATATTTTTTAATATCAATTTCAACAAAGACAAAAAGACCTACAAACTATAGTCTTTACATTAATATGAAAATACATTTTTATTTTTGTTAAAAGTTATAAAGAATTACATTAAAAATGTCGCTTAATAGTACATTGTCTTGAACACAACAACCACTCTGATCATATTCCTCTCAATACTGCACAAGGAAGTAAAGAAGGATCATCAATGACAGAGAACATATGAAGTGAATCATTATTCTCTGTCTGCTTCACACTCAGGAAGGAATATCACAACTCTTCATCATGGTTAGTGACACCAAACACTTTACAAACACATTTCTTAAGTTAAGAACTATAGAAATGATCCCTGAAAGTATAGTCTTAACTTAACTCTGCACCAACATCACACTCCATCCTCACACCAAACCATTACAGTGACGGATGCATAGTTTTTGAATTTTAAAATGTTACCGTCATTCATTTGATTGCAAAGAGATGAGACTAGAAAACATAATTGTAGTTTCATAGTTTATACACAACATGTATTCAAAATCACTACGTTCAATTCCATAATTCATCTAAACTGTGATTATTGATCACCATGACATTAAAACAACTATATCAGGTTATTTTTATTATGCATTACAAACAATTGTAAACATTAAACAATATAGTTTAATACAAGGGAAAATACATTTGAACAAGAGTTGTGTTTGATGTTAAAATGAAAACGTTTTTTCAATTATTAACATTCTGACTTAGGTGAGCGACTCACAGCTAGGGGGCGATCTAGGTGGATTGTTGTGGTGTCCTCTTCCACGCTGCAAACAGAAAGCAGTTGAGTGCAGTGAGGGCGTGACACACAAGTCTCATAGAGGCACACCTGACTGGTGCAGGTGCTCGGGGGGCGGAGTCAAACATCCACACTGGGCGTCTCACCACACCTGTCCAAATGTGTCGTCAGTGTTGCACATTTGAGCTCTGGCGGGATCTAAGATGGCGGCACAGGTGTGGCGTGAGATCGGCGTCTCATGGTTGTGTAACCTGATGAAGTTTGACTTGAGAGAAGCAGGTCAGAGAGCAAACCTCCACAAACACATTCAGCCGACTCAGCAGGAAACTTTGAATCAAGTTTCTACATGTGAATTGTCGGCACAAGCTCTTCTGGATTTTTCTTCTACACAAAAGTGGACACAACTTATGTGCACCTGTTCAGCACAAGACGAGTTGATCAAAGCAATACAGTCATATTTAGGACATGAGTTGATCAGGAAACAGAAGGAGAGGTCAGAGATGTTGACCTTTCATAACAGCTGCACAAATGGATTCTTTCTGAGCCTCCACTGACCCTCAATGACAAGTGACTTTACTGAACATTTGGAGTCCAAACACATGTGGACGTTTTCTGTCCATTTATTTGAAGATCAAAACACACAAGAAATGAAGCAGCAGTTCAACTATGTTTGACAAGATTCTTCACCTCTGACATCACAACTGACGCTTCATTAACTAGTGTCTACACACCAGGAAGAAAACACACAAACTATTACATGAACACAAAACTGTGTGTGTGTGTGTGTGTGTGTGTGTGTGTGTGTGTGTGTGTGTGTGTGTGTGTGTGTGTGTGTGTGTCTACACATTCATAAATTTGTCACTGTGTGTCTGATTTTTTTTCCATTTTGGTTTTTGCATGTTTGTACTTCTGTTTGTTATTTGATGTGTAAATACATGTGTTTGTTATCTTTTTATTTGTGTGTGCGCCTATTTTCAGGTTTGTTCAACTGTTTTCGTGAGTGTGTTTGGGCATGTGTGCCTGATTTTGTGTGTCAGTACCTGTTTTTAGACTCTGTTTGTCTGTATATATTTTCCGTGTGTGTATCATTTTGTCTACAGAGACATCTGTGTGTGTGCGTTAGTTATTGTGTGTTAGTGCTTTTGTTGCGCCAGAGAAGCATGTGTTTAAGTATTTATGTGTGTGCATTTCTGTGTAGTAGTAAAGCACATGTGTGTGTGTTTGTCATTGTGTGAGATTGCTTTTTTGTGTGTGTGCGTGTTTGTGCATTTTTTGCTTTGGTAAAGCATGCGTGTGTGTGTTTGCAGTTGTTTGTGAGTGCATTTTTGTGTGTCAGAGATGCATGTGTGTGCATCCTTGTGTGATGGTGAAGCATGTGTGTGTTTGTGTGTGATTGTGTGTGATTGTGAGTGAGTGCATTATTGTGTTTTAGAGAAGCATGTTTGTGAGTGTTTGTGTGTGTGCATTTATTTGTGTTAAAGTGAAGCATGTGTGTGTGTGTTTGTGTGTGTTTGTGTGTGATTGTGAGTGAGTGCATTATTGTGTTTTAGAGAAGCATGTTTGTGAGTGTTTGTGTGTGTGCATTTATTTGTGTTAAAGTGAAGCATGTGTGTGAGTGTTTGTGTGTGTGAGTGTATTTGTGTGGTACAGAATCGTGTGTGTGCATTTATCTGTGTGTGTGTGTAGTTTTCATAACGGCTCAGATCACATGACATCCTGATGTGAGTTTCAAACACATTTCCAGTGAAGGAACAAAGATCAGCAGCTCTGACGTCTGCAGAGTCTCAGAAGAAAAAGACGTTTCTTGGTCGATTCCTCCTGAAACACGGAGACAGAAAAATGTATCAACTTGTAAAATCATGCGTGAAGTGAGTCTTGAAGAAAAGTGACAATTATCATCCACTGACTTTAGTCTCTGTCCACGGGCGGATCCTTCAGATGGTCCAGCTCCGAGCTGGGGGCCGCTGTAAGATCACAAACCCTGTTAGCTTGTGTGCTTCTCACCAGCAGATGAAACTAGTGTCAACACTGATGCTAGCATGCTAGCACTCTGTCACATGGTCAACATCTGAGCTGAGACAAGATCATGTACTTACAAGACGAGTCAGAGTCGCCTGAAATGGAAAGAAAGAGGACAAATTACACCTGAAGAAGATGAACATAGAAGAGTTCCTCTGACCTCTTCTCATCTCTGCTGACCTTCTTTGACCTTCTATTCTTTCTCTCCAGTATCTGGAGATGATCTGGATCAAATCACAAACTCTCACCTTTCTTCTTCTTCTTGTAGATGAAGTATCCAACCACTGTGAGCACCAGAGCGGAGGCAGCGACGGCGGCCATGATGATGTACAAGGTCAGGAAAGTCCTGGCTGTGGATGGAGAGCAAAGTAAGTGGAGACATGATCAGGTGACCAGTGTTAGAGACGTGGTGGGGCCTCATTCAGCAGATCCATGCTGACCACACCTGGACTCTCATCTGGATGAAAGAAACCTCTGGAGACACCAAGAAGGTTCTGAAGACTCTTACCGTTGGTCAGGATGTTTGACGGATCCAGTTTGGTGACCACGTCTTCCGGAATGCCGTCCAGTTGAAACACACACTCGTACCTGGACCAGTCGTCAGACGGGAGTTTCAGGTCCACCATGTTCTGGAAGGTTCCGTCAGGGTTGGGGAGGATCTCTCCGTGTTCCACGTCCTCGTGCAGCTCCTCTCCGTCTTTGGTCCAGAACAACATGGCTCTGTCGGGGTAGAAGCCTGTAGCGTGGCAGGTGACCGGAGAGCTGGCTGTCTTCTGGAGGAGAGACACTCGTGGACGCTCTGAAGGGAGAGTCACCACACTTCAGAGAGAAAGTCAAAGGATGGACAGAGAATGAAGGAGAGGAGGAGGAGGGAGGACAGGGGTGGAGGTGAGGAAAAGAAGATAAGAGGAGAGAGAGAGAGAGAGAGAGGACATGAGGAGAGAGAGGAGGGAGAGAAGGAGGAAAGAGAGAAGAAGGAGAAGAAGGTCATGGAACTACCTGTTCTCATCAAGGTTTTGCTCCCAAACTTCACAAACTTCTTCAGATAGTTTGGACAGTGCTGGGTGTAAAAGAACTGTATATATTTCTTCCAGCCTTCATTCTGGTCCCACTTGTGTTTGGTGATGACGGCCTGAGGACTCGGAGCGACCCAGGTCAGAGTCTGAAGGTCAAACACGATGAAGTCTTCTCCATCATAGCCGTACTGTTCATAACCTTTGACCTCTCCAGATTCATCGTCCCACTCACAACTGCTCATTATCTGAAAGAGGTGAACACCTGAGAGAGAAACCAGAGTGAGACCTGATCTACTCCACTGTTTAATACTCCACTGTGATCTACTCCACTGTTTAATACTCCACTGTGATCTACTCCACTGTTTAATACTTCACTGTGATCTACTCCACTGTTAAATACTCCACTGAGATCTACTCCACTGTTTAATACTCCACTGTGATCTACTTCACTGTTTAATACTCCACTGTGATCTACTCCACTGTGATCTACTTCACTGTTTAATACTTCACTGTGATCTACTCCACTGTTAAATACTCCACTGAGATCTACTCCTCTGTTTAATACTCCACTGTGGTCTACTCCACTGTTTAATACTCCACTGTTTAATACTCCACTGTGATCTACTCCACTGTTTCATACTCCACTGTGATCTACTCCACTGTTTAATACTCCACTGTGATCTACTCCACTGTTTAATACTCCACTGTGATCTACTCCACTGTTTAATACTCCACTGTGATCTACTCCACTGTTTAATACTCCACTGTGGTCTACTCCACTGTGATCTACTTCACTGTTTAATACTCCACTGTGATCTACTCCACTGTTTAATACTCCACTGTGATCTACTCCACTGTTTAATACTCCACTGTGGTCTACTCCACTGTGATCTACTCCACTGTTTAATACTCCACTGTGATCTACTCCACTGTTTAATACTCCACTGTGGTCTACTCCACTGTGATCTACTCCACTGTTTAATACTCCACTGTGATCTACTCCACTGTTTAATACTCCACTGTGGTCTACTCCACTGTGATCTACTTCACTGTTTAATACTCCACTGTGATCTACTCCACTGTTTAATACTCCACTGTGATCTACTCCACTGTTTAATACTCCACTGTGATCTACTCCACTGTTTAATACTCCACTGTGATCTACTCCACTGTTTAATACTCCACTGTGGTCTACTCCACTGTGATCTACTTCACTGTTTAATACTCCACTGTGATCTACTTCACTGTTTAATACTCCACTGTGATCTACTCCACTGTTTAATACTCCACTGTGATCTACTCCACTGTTTAATACTCCACTGTGATCTACTCCACTGTTTAATACTCCACTGTGATCTACTCCACTGTTTAATACTCCACTGTGATCTACTCCACTGTTTAATACTCCACTGTGATCTACTTCACTGTTTAATACTCCACTGTGATCTACTCCACTGTTTAATACTCCACTGTGATCTACTCCACTGTTTAATACTCCACTGTGATCTACGCCACTGTTTAATACTCCACTGTGGTCTACTCCACTGTTTAATACTCCACTGTGATCTACTCCACTGTTTAATACTCCACTGTGATCTACTCCACTGTTTAATACTCCACTGTGGTCTACTCCACTGTTTAATACTCCACTGTGATCTACTCCACTGTTTAATACTCCACTGTGATCTACTCCACTGTTTAATACTCCACTGTGGTCTACTCCACTGTGATCTACTCCACTGTTTAATACTCCACTGTGATCTACTCCACTGTTTAATACTCCACTGTGGTCTACTCCACTGTGATCTACTCCACTGTTTAATACTCCACTGTGATCTACTCCACTGTTTAATACTCCACTGTGGTCTACTCCACTGTGATCTACTTCACTGTTTAATACTCCACTGTGATCTACTCCACTGTTTAATACTCCACTGTGATCTACTCCACTGTTTAATACTCCACTGTGATCTACTCCACTGTTTAATACTCCACTGTGATCTACTCCACTGTTTAATACTCCACTGTGGTCTACTCCACTGTGATCTACTTCACTGTTTAATACTCCACTGTGATCTACTTCACTGTTTAATACTCCACTGTGATCTACTCCACTGTTTAATACTCCACTGTGATCTACTCCACTGTTTAATACTCCACTGTGATCTACTCCACTGTTTAATACTCCACTGTGATCTACTCCACTGTTTAATACTCCACTGTGATCTACTCCACTGTTTAATACTCCACTGTGATCTACTTCACTGTTTAATACTCCACTGTGATCTACTCCACTGTTTAATACTCCACTGTGATCTACTCCACTGTTTAATACTCCACTGTGATCTACGCCACTGTTTAATACTCCACTGTGGTCTACTCCACTGTTTAATACTCCACTGTGATCTACTCCACTGTTTAATACTCCACTGTGATCTACTCCACTGTTTAATACTCCACTGTGGTCTACTCCACTGTTTAATACTCCACTGTGATCTACTCCACTGTTTAATACTCCACTGTGGTCTACTCCACTGTTTAATACTCCACTGTGGTCTACTCCACTGTTTAATACTCCACTGTGATCTACTTCACTGTTTAATACTCCACTGTGATCTACTCCACTGTTTAATACTCCACTGTGATCTACTCCACTGTTTAATACTCCACTGTGATCTACGCCACTGTTTAATACTCCACTGTGGTCTACTCCACTGTTTAATACTCCACTGTGATCTACTCCACTGTTTAATACTCCACTGTGATCTACTCCACTGTTTAATACTCCACTGTGGTCTACTCCACTGTTTAATACTCCACTGTGATCTACTCCACTGTTTAATACTCCACTGTGATCTACTTCACTGTTTAATACTCCACTGTGATCTACTTCACTGTTTAATACTCCACTGTGATCTACTCCACTGTTTAATACTCCACTGTGATCTACTCCACTCTTTAATACTCCACTGTGATCTACTCCACTGTTTAATACTCCACTGTGATCTACTCCACTGTTTAATACTCCACTGTGATCTACTCCACTGTTTAATATTCCAATGTGGTCTACTCCACTGTTTAATACTCCATTGTGATCTACTCCACTGTTTAATACTCCACTGTGATCTACTCCACTGTTTAATACTCCACTGTGATCTACTCCACTGTTTAATACTCCACTGTCATCTTCTCTCCTTCTCTGAACTTGTATGATCTACTCCAGTTTCCTCCTCTGATCTACTCTGTATACAAGATTGATGGTTCAGGATGTAAAAAGGTTGAACATGATTCAGTTTAAGGTCAAACATTGATTTTAAAGACAACAAACCTCCAGTTTGGTTGAATCTCTGTTTTACTATTTCAATGTTGATCTTGTGGACCTGCTGTTGGTTATTTAAGATATTTGTGTTTCTCTCCCAGTACTGAGGATCATCTGCTGTGACCTGGATCATCCAGTCTTGTTTGGGTACTTTTCTCCTGGTGTTGCTGTCGTAGTGTTCCACTTCAACTCCGTCCACATAAGTGACAGAAACAAACTCTGGGAAGTTTTTAACTCCAGCAGACGCAGTTCGGAAAAACTGCATCGTGTGAATCACTGTGAGACACAAAAACAAAGTTTAGATCTTCTCTGGTTCTGATGACACAACGTTGTGATGCAGCAGAACAATCACATCTTCTACAAAGACAAAGAGGTGAAGAACAGAGGGACAGTCAGCAGTGACACAAAGTTCACGTCCACACACGGACACCAGCAGAACATCCTTCACACTTCACTCTCCAAGAACCCTGGCTAACTGGGACACAACTATAGAAGAAGAAGAAGAAGAAAGAAGAAAAAACGATTAATATTAATAACAATCTGAAATGTAATAAATATTTATAATAAAACAAATAAGGAATAAAGAGAATTAAAAGAATAAATGGATGAATTAAGAAGAAACAGGAGCAACAATGTTGAAAAAGATCAAACAACTAAATTGAAATTGTTTTTAAAAAACGCATAGATAATAAAATATTAAAACCAAGTTCATGGAACAAATCTAAGAATGATTGATAGAATAAAGATCATTGAAGGACATTAAGGTTAATGATGAACTTAAATAACATGAGTTTATATCAGTTTATAAATAACATGTTTCTGAAGATTACTGTTCAACATGATTGTAAATGTTTCATTTAGATATTTTAAGTCCAAACACAAGTTCAGAGCAGCTGCTTCACTGAGTTGCTCCAATAAACTGTGAGATGTGATAATATGTTGAAGTGAGCTGAGCTACAAGGTTGTCTGAACATGCGCACTTAAGAAATGCGACACTTTCTTTGTTTTTATTTCCTCATTTTAGTTCATGATAGACTTGTTTACTAAAGTCAAATCAATGAAAATTGTAAAAGCTCTTCTTGTGAGTCAATGAATCTCCTGATGGCAGCATCGTTTAAAAACAAGTGATCAGCTCATGAAGCAAAACTCTGGAGTCACTTTCTGTTCAGCGTCAAACAAGTTCCTCCGTCAATCAACAGAAGTGACTCAACAGCGCCACCAGGTGAGCACCTGACATTGAGCTCGGATCTACTTTTCTGTGTACGACTTCTTCACGGTTCTGAGATGAAAAGTGAATCAGTGAAACACTTTGACTCCTCTGAGAGTGAAAAGGTCATGAAGGTTGTAGTGAAGAGTATTTGGAGAAATAAAAGGTGACGCAGGTGTGAACACATGAAAGTGGAGGAAGGAGACTCACTCGCAGTTGAGCTGTGGATCCACACAACAAGCACAAACAACACCTTCTTCATCTTCAGCTCTTTTCTGGAGACTAGGATCCAACAAGTCTTCAGGTCGACGAACGAAGTACAAGTGAAAGTAAACAACAGACGCAGGAAGAAATATCTGAGCCAATGAGGATTCAGTGTGACGTCACGTCCAGATGGAAAGTCAAAGTAAACCAAACATGTTATTACGACTATTTTCTGTGACAAAAACTCCACTTTAAACTTTATTCTTATTTCTTAGAGTCGTTCTTCTGAACCTTAAAGTCACGCAGAATGTGAACTATGGAATACCAGGAGTGTCAAATTAAAGTGAAGAGAAATAAAAGTGGATTGAATTACTTTTTATTTTGACATATATATGTATAAACTTTCTTTCCTTCCTTTCTATTCTCTTTTATTCAGAAAAAAAGTTTTTCTAAAATATTACTATGAAAGTAAAAAAAAAACGAGTTTTTTGTGGAGACGAGAAAAGCTTCTAGTTCCCTCTAGTGGTTCAAACATGACATTGAGCTCAAACAGTAAATACATTTGAATGATTTTCAGTCATTTTCATCAATTCAAGAACCATTTTTATCATTATTTTACGGACAGACTTTCTGTAGTTAAAACACTTGAACTATCTTCAGTTCCCTCCTGGTCAGTGAGCTCTTGGTGCTCTACGATCTCTCCAACATTGTATGGTCTCACAGGAAGTAAAACTGCCTGTTCTTGGTACTATTTACCCACAAACCTTAGCATGAACTGGCCCTCAAAAGTAAACCTGTCAGAGAAAGTAAAGGTCTCAGGCAACAGCAGGTTGAAAGTGGGGATATAAGCAGTGGAGAAAATAAAAAAATCAACTTTCAGGTTGAATTATAGAATTAAAATATATCATTTTTACTTAAAGTATACAATATTTGATTGTTTTTTTAGTTGATAAATCTCATACAGAAATAAAGTTGTGTGATGAGCTACAATATTTAACTTCATCAAAATGTCTTTAAATCCATTTTAATTAACATTTTCAATCAGGTTTTGTTTTTACACACAAATAAATGTGATCAGTATCCGTTCATGGTGATTGTCCTTATCTGCCACAATGATTCTTCCCTGACTGAATATCTTTTGAGCGTGTTGTGTTGAGTCTGTAATGCTGCCAACAAAGTTATGAATCTACAAGTTTCCTGACACACTTCGACTAGAAATTGTTCTTGATGATAGTTTATTGAAAATAATTCTTCTCACTTTTGTTTCTTTGTCAAGATGAAACATTAAACATTTCCACATGGTTGGTTTAAACACTCAATGTGAACATTTTGGTGCATGTGTTGAACTTTCATTTGGATTAATATGTAAGTTCACAGTATTGAGGGGAGGAATATGATCAGAGTGTTGGTTTTCCATTTTAAAAGTGTAAATATTGTCTCATTCTGCACTTTGTCCAGGACGAGAACACAGTCTTCTCTTTCAGTCAGACAAGCCTACTCTTGGGATGAAGGTTTTTGATCATCCATTGTGCCGACCAAGGCTTTTCTATGGTTTTCCACCAGTGTTTCCTCTTTCCTCTTGAGAACAGTGAGGCTCGAGGGTTTGAGGTTGATTTTAGTGGCACCAGAAGCTCCAACAAATCACTGGTTCCTCAACTGGTTGGCTCTACAACAAACTGAAGAAATGCTGACTCTGCTCTCTGTTCTTGTAAGAGACATACAGGCTGAAGATGTGCTGCACGGTGTGTTTAAGTGTGTGTGTGTTGCAGAGGGGGCGGTTCACATGGGAGTAGGCGTGTGTGCGTGCGGAGGTGTGTGCGTAAAGGTGGGCACTCACAGGTGACGCAGATGAGAGAGAGAGAGAGTCAAGGTTGGAAGTAGCCGTAATTTTTGTTGACCGCTACAGGCTTCAACGCTACACGTTACACGCTACAAGCTACACCATTGCTCCATGCGAACACCACGTCAAAGGAACACGACCTCCCTGCCAGGGCGAGACGGACACCCCCAAGTGTGATCAGCAGTGCATCAACGGATACTCGCCGTCCTATCAGAAAGACTTTGGAAAGCGCTGCACGCTACACGCTACACTGTGCTGTTTGTATAACAATAAATGCACCAAAAGCATATCTGGATCTCAGCGTATCTGTTATCACAAGGAAACCAAAGCGCGTCATAAATCTACGTACCTGAGGACCCAACCTCATACTCTCAGCGGCGAAAAGTTTGTGTTTGGAAGCCGCAACATTTGTCAACAAAAAATGGCGTAGAATGAAAATCATCAAGCCGCATCAAAGAACCAAGTCGTCACGCACCGACCAGCCTGAGATAATTGCCACACCACGCCATCCATTCACCTGGGAACAGGTAGGCCTGAACCTGTTAATGTTTGTGGATTAAGGAATCCGCTTCAATTGGAATGCATTGTGTCAAGTGAGGACAATGTATTAAATGGATGTTACGCTGGTTGCATTGATGGTGGCGCATATTCTCTGTGCTTTATTGGATTGTGACGTCAGGACTTTGTGGAATGTGGCGTCTGATGTTGTCTCAAGACCTACTCATTGTTGAAATTCTTGGATCGAATCTGCTCTGTCAATGAATTGAAATGCTATGGATGGTTTTGAATACGCTCTTGAATGAAATATGATTGTTTTGCTACATACAAAAATACAATCCAACGGAAATGAGTCAAATAAACGCCGATGCTGAATGTTCAAACATGGAACGTGAAAAGAGGGAAATTAAACTGACGGCCAAAGCTATGGAAAATAAAATCGAACGGTTGCAGAATGAGCGCAAAAGTGCCGTTAATAAAATCAAAGAGCTTATTCCGCAAATTAAAGCGCACATGAAATCAAAAGAAAATGTAACTGAAATCCCATCACAACTGAATAACTTGAATGCACTGTGTAAAAAGGCCACTGACCTGCACAACGAAGTATTGCAACTTATTCCCGATGATGAACATAAAAACCAAAAAGAGTGGTTTTCTATCATTATGGATTACAGTGATGCATTCAAGGAACGTGTGGAAAAATGGATAAAGGAAAATCCGCATGAAAACTCAAATGAATTACCACTACATACAAATACTTCTGAGCAACCAACAAAGGAAATAAATGATGCAGTACAAATTCCTGTCGAAAAAAGCAAGAATTTGTCTGTTGCTGACCCTCCAGTACCTGTTACCACTGAACAAGATCCTCAGGATGAACTACAGCCCTGTGACAGCATCTCAAATGCAACCAAGAAATCGCGCTCACATCATTCCTCATCTTTAGCTTCACGCTCATCTGCTCGCTTAAAAACGGAAACAAATCTTGCAATTTTGGCAACAAGACAAAAGGCATTAAAGGAAAAACATGCATTAGATGAAGAGGAGTTAAAGTTACGCAAAAGAAGAGAACAGCTTTTACTGGAGAATGAAATCGCTGAGGAAATGGCAAAACTAAGTGTTATAAAATCACAAAGCAGTGTCGGCAGTAAATCAAAGTCAAAGGTTTCAGACGGGATGAACTCATACTATGAAAAGACATGCTCAAAACAACAACTAAAACCCAATGCAATTGAAACCACACAGACAGTTGTGACGCCTAAAGTCACTCACTTACCTGACATAAAACATCTCCCAGATCCTTCTTACATGCTCCAACGTTATCTAACAATTCCTGAAGATCCTGTGACTAATGTCACACAAACTGATGCATCACAAAACGACAGTGTGCTGGACATAATGAGAAAACAAAATGAAATTTCAACACTCTTGATGCAACAACAATGCCTCTCAGCACTCCCAAAAAGGGAAATTCCCATTTTCGATGGTAACCCACTCAAATACCATTCGTTTATTAAAGCATTTAAAAATGGAGTTGAGCGAAACACCAGTAACAACTGTGACAGACTCTACTTCCTTGAACAATACACCAAAGGCCATGCAAAGGGACTAGTGAGGAGCTGTCAGCACATGGAGTCGAGCAGAGGATATGTGAAGGCGAAGGCTCTATTGAAAGAACACTATGGCAATGAGCAAAAGGTGGCAGCCGCATACATGGAGAGAGCTTTGTCATGGCCCACTATTAAAGCAGAAGATGTGAAAGCCCTTCAGGAGTACGGCCTCTTTCTGCGTGGATGCTGCAACGCTTTGGAGGATGTGCAGTATTTAAATGATCTGGACACACCCACAAAGATGGTGGAAATCATCAAAAAACTGCCGTACAAACTCCGAGACCGCTGGAGGTGCGACGCATGTGACCTGCAGGAAAGGTACAATAGGAGAGCAAGGTTTGTGGACATTACCAATTTTGTTGAAAAACAAGTAAAAATCTTGACAGACCCTGTGTTTGGAAACATTCAGGACACTGTTATGACAACTAAACAAATGAAACACAAACCACCCCCTCGCACCAGCATCAGAGGAACCAGCTTCGCTACCACAGTGAATCATGTGGAGAGAACAACTCAACCTGTGAATAAAGCTACAAACATAAAACCACCAGCCAGGAAGATCTGTCCCTGCTGCACTGGAGGACACACATTGGATGTGTGTGCTCGGTTGGAAAAAATGGCACACAAGGAGAAAATTGACTTCCTGAAGGAAAATGGTGCTTGTTTTCGCTGCCTGTGTATAGGACACATAAGCAAAACTTGCCAAAGGAAGATTTCCTGCTCGAAGTGTGGCCTAAGACATCCAACTGTGCTCCATAAGGATAGTGTGGCAACAGCAGAACCGGCTGAGAGAAGCATCCAGGTTACAGTGGACGACACTTTGGTTTCCAGTGGGCTTACAGGGGCTGGTGAGACAGATTGCAAGCTTCCTATCGTGCCGATCCAAGTGAAGGCGAAGAAGGGCAATAAAGTCATTCTCACATACGCCTTTTTGGACCCGGGAAGTACTGCAGTGTTCTGTACTGAGAGTCTGAAGCAGAAGCTCAATTTGTCTGGGAAGAGAGCCAACATTCTTCTCAGGACCATGGGGCAGGAGAAGGTGGTCAGTAGCTACATTGCCAGAGCTGGAGGTGGCAGCACTTGAAGATGACAGCTTCATTGAGTTGCCAAAAGCGTACACTCAGTTGTCAATGCCAGTCCACAAAGCAAACATACCTTCAAATAAGGATCTGACAAGGTGGCCATATTTAAGACACATCTCCTTACCACAGATTGAGGCTGGAATTGAGTTGCTGATTGGAACGAATGTTCCACGAGCCATGGAACCGCTGGAAGTCATCCGCAGTGAGCACAATGGACCCTACGCTATAAGGACGGTGCTGGGCTGGACGGTAAATGGACCACTGACAGGAAACGGTGGAGAGGCCAATTACTGTGACCAGCCAGTAACGGTGAACCGTGTGTCCATTGTAAATTTGGATGAACTGTGGCAACAGCAATTTAAAATGGACTTTCCAGAATCTGCTGTGGAGGAACAAGTGGGTCTGTCCAGGGAAGACCTGAGGTTCATGGACATGGTCACAAAGTCAGCCAAACGGGTCAATGGGCATTACCAGGTTGCCCTGCCTTTGAAAAATTCAAACGTCTGCATGCCAAATAACAGGAAAGTGGTGGAACAGCGTCAAAACCATCTGAAGAGGAGGCTCCAGAGGGATCCAGTGTTTTACAAGGAGTATAACACCTTTATTAATGATCTGCTTGGTAAAGGCTATGCTGAAAGGGTTCCTGATGCAGAGCTGGAAAGAAGTGATGGCAGGGTCTGTTACATACCGCACCATGGTTTCTACCACCCGACAAAGAGAAAACTCAGAGTTGTTTTTGATTGTGGTGCCAGTTACAAAAGACAATCTCCAAATGAAGAGCTGTTGCAAGGGCCCGATCTAACCAGCTCACTGATTGGAGTTGTGACCAGGTTCAGGAGGGAACCTGTCATCATCATGGCTGACATAGAAGCTATGTTTCACCAGGTGCAAGTGCCCCCAGATGATACTGATCTGCTGCGATTCCTCTGGTGGTCACAAGGAGACTTGAACCAAGCACCATGTGAATACAGGATGAAGGTACATCTTTTGGGAGCTACATCCTCCCCTAGCTGCGCCAACTTTGCCCTCAAGAAATGTGCAGAGGATTTTGGACATGAGCATAAGGAGGAGACAGTGGAAAAGCTGCAGCACTGCTTTTATGTGGATGATTGTTTGGTGGCAGTTGCAACAGAGGAGGAAGCACTGACCCTCTGCCATGAGCTCATGTCTCTGTGCGCTAAAGGGGGATTCTGTTTGACCAAGTGGCACAGTAACAGATCTGTTCTGGAAGCGCTGGACAAAGGAGTACCTGCCTCTGTTACAGGAGCGACAGAGATGGACTGGAGTCCAGAGAAACCTTGTCGCAGGAGATCTAATTTTGCTTATGGACAGTACTGCACCTCGTAATTCTTGGATTATGGGACGTGTCTTGCAAACTTTTCCGGATTGCAAGGGATTTGTGCGTCAAATTCGGATTAAGACGAGAACAAATTGTTTGGACAGACCCATATCCAAGGTGTGTTTGTTGCTGGAGAAGGAGGAGGCAGCATGAGGACATTGCTGACCTCTATATGGACTTTGTGTTTTGTTTTTGTTTTTGTCTTTATTACTTGTGCTGGACTTTGCACTAATTGGTCATGACGACCAGAAGAAGGAATATTTGGTATAATGACTTTTCATGGACTTGAGCAATTTATTAGACATTTTTTGCATTTTCATTGAAATTGATATGATTTATTATGTCTCCTATTGTGTTTGAAATGTGAATTATTATGTGAGTCCTAATAATTAGGGGCTGGTGTGTAAGAGACATACAGGCTGAAGATGTGCTGCACGGTGTGTTTGAGTGTGTGTGTGTTGCAGAGGGGGCGGTTCACATGGGAGTAGGCGTGTGTGCGTGCGGAGGTGTGTGCGTAAAGGTGGGCACTCACAGGTGACGCAGATGAGAGAGAGAGAGAGTCAAGGTTGGAAGTAGCCGTAATTTTTGTTGACCGCTACAGGCTTCAACGCTACAGGCTTCAACGCTACAGGCTTCAACGCTACAGGCTTCAACGCTACAACGCTACACGCTACAAGCTACACCATTGCTCCATGCGAACACCACGTAAACGGAACACGACCTCCCTGCCAGGGCGAGACGGACACCCCCAAGTGTGATCAGCAGTGCATCAACGGATACTCGCCGTCCTATCAGAAAGACTTTGGAAAGCGCTGCACGCTACACGCTACACTGTGCTGTTTGTATAACAATAAATGCACCAAAAGCATATCTGGATCTCGGCGTATCTGTTATCACAAGGAAACCAAAGCGCGTCATAAATCTACGTACCTGAGGACCCAACCTCATACTCTCAGCGGCGAAAAGTTTGTGTTTGGAAGCCGCAACAATATGTTAAAGGTTTTTGTTAGTCTTCACTAGGTTTTCACACTGTTACTGTTATTTTGTTTCATTCCTCCTGCTGATCTCCTCTAGAGATGTAACACAAAGCGACAGCCTGTAGAGGGCGTTGCACGCTTCTTAGAACCTCAGTTACAAGGGTAATGGAGATTATCAGATGTTTAGATGTTTTATCAAGCGTCTTTGAGTGACCTCCAAAAAAGCGCTATACAATCAATTATTATTATTATTATTATTATTATCATGAACCTAAACACCATTGAAGGGACATTGTGAATTAAGAGATTATTAAATGTGTAAATGAAAATCAAAGTGTTCACACTTTTGGGCTGGAGTCGAACCCACAACTGGATCACAACCACCAGAACAATTGTACTGAAAGCAAGAGTGTTCTGAACTTGACAATCCTTGAGCAGTTCTATCTAGATTACATTTGAAATGGTGTCTCAAAGCATTTGTTTCGTTTCTCGACAATCGATTAAATGATTTGTTCCAAAAATTGATTTTTTTTTTACTCATGAATTGAGCAGAGTGCAGGAGCAGAAAATTCAAATGCCAAACAATTCATATACAAGGGCCTTAAAAGATCTCCATGATCCAGAACATCACTAGAACTAAATGATAAAAGTTGAATGCCAACTTTTTTATTTATTCAGATTAAGACCCTGTAAATATTTACAATTGGTTTAATCTTCAATCAACATGTTCATTTAAATTACAAGGTAAAGCTCTGTCTAAATACAGCAGTGATACAGGAGGGATTGATTTTGTCTTGACCTTTATTTTTCATTGTTTTATGTGTTTTTTTTGTTTCTATATGTACACTCTGTTGTTGTTGTTTCTTTGGTATTGCAATAGATTATTTTTCTGAATTTACTGTCTCTTGAAAAAAAAAGAAAAAAAAAGAGCATATACGTAACATTGCTGTGTCTGCATATTTACATAGTTGCCTTTACATCAGACCAACATTGCCTGGAATGCCTGTATTGCATACTTGTGCTCGATACAAATATTTTAAATTTAAAAAGTAATATCACGCTCCTCAAGAATTTATCAGCAGGATTCTACATACATAGAACACATTTAATACTTGATGGTCAGACAAAAGTGAGTTCTGAGGAGAGACATTTGTTGTTTTAACTTCAGGTCTGTTTGCTAGAACAAGATCTAAGGTGTGGTTGAAACAGTGAGTCAGGGCCAAGAGATCCATAAAATCCTCCTATAGAGAGTGTCACATGTCTTTGTAGAACCATGGAAACAAAAATAACCTGTTGATTTTGAAACCGTGTGAAACGTACAAAGTATGTTTGTCTCATATATGGGCAATAAAATCAACCGCTATCTGTGAAAAAATGATAATGCAGAGAATAATGATTCACTTCATATGTTCACTGTCATTGATGATCAGCGCTATATAAATACAAATTACTTACTTCTTTACTTCCTTTAGGAGTATTGAGAGGAGGAATACGATCAGAGTGGTTGTTTGTTCTGCTAAATGGTAAAAGCAATTTAGTTCAGGTGAAATACTAATTTTCTACTCAGCCTCATGTTGTTCAACAGTTGTGATTCATTTTAGAATAATGGGTTCCTTTTCAGAGTTATAGTAAAAAAAATGTTTGTTCATTTTAAAGAAGCAAATGACGCTCAATGGTCTTTGTCCACATCTTGTTCCAAAATGACAAACTTAAAATATCCAAATACTAGTGATGGTCTGGTGAAGCTTCATGAAACAGTGTCTTTTCATTTTTCCAGAACAATTGTTGTCGTCAAGGCTTCAGTACAAGAGAGATGTTACAGACGAGCACCAAAGAGGTTTGGATATTTTTTAATATCAATTTCAACAAAGACAAAAAGACCTACAAACTATAGTCTTTACATTAATATGAAAATACATTTTTATTTTTGTTAAAAGTTATAAAGAATTACATTAAAAATGTCACTTAATAGTATATTGTCTTGAACACAACAACCACTCTGATCATATTCCTCTCAATACTGCACAAGGAAGTAAAGAAGGATCATCAATGACAGAGAACATATGAAGTGACTCATTATTCTCTGTCTGCTTCACACTCAGGAAGGAATATCACAACTCTTCATCATGGTTAGTGACACCAAACACTTTACAAACACATTTCTTAAGTTAAGAACTATAGAAATGATCCCTGAAAGTATAGTCTTAACTTAACTCTGCACCAACATCACACTCCATCCTCACACCAAACCATTACAGTGACGGATGCATAGTTTTTGAATTTTAAAATCTTAATGTCACTCATTTGATTGCAAAGATATGAGACTAGAAAACATAATTGTAGTTTCATAGTTTATACACAACATGTATTCAAAATCACTACGTTCAATTCCATAATTCATCTAAACTGTGATTATTGATCACCATGACATTAAAACAACTATATCAGGTTATTTTATTATGCATTACAAACAATTGTAAACATTAAACAATATAGTTTAAATCAAGGGAAAATACATTTGAACAAGAGTTGTGTTTGATGTTAAAATGAAAACGTTTTTTCAATTATTAACATTCTGACTTAGGTGAGCGACTCACAGCTAGGGGGCGATCTAGGTGGATTGTTGTGGTGTCCTCTTCCACGCTGCAAACAGAAAGCAGTTGAGTGCAGTGAGGGCGTGACACACAAGTCTCATAGAGGCACACCTGACTGGTGCAGGTGCTCGGGGGGCGGAGTCAAACATCCACACTGGGCGTCTCACCACACCTGTCCAAATGTGTCGTCAGTGTTGCACATTTGAGCTCTGGCGGGATCTAAGATGGCGGCACAGGTGTGGCGTGAGATCGGCGTCTCATGGTTGTGTAACCTGATGAAGTTTGACTTGAGAGAAGCAGGTCAGAGAGCAAACCTCCACAAACACATTCAGCCGACTCAGCAGGAAACTTTGAATCAAGTTTCTACATGTGAATTGTCGGCACAAGCTCTTCTGGATTTTTCTTCTACACAAAAGTGGACACAACTTATGTGCACCTGTTCAGCACAAGACGAGTTGATCAAAGCAATACAGTCATATTTAGGACATGAGTTGATCAGGAAACAGAAGGAGAGGTCAGAGATGTTGACCTTTCATAACAGCTGCACAAATGGATTCTTTCTGAGCCTCCACTGACCCTCAATGACAAGTGACTTTACTGAACATTTGGAGTCCAAACACATGTGGACGTTTTCTGTCCATTTATTTGAAGATCAAAACACACAAGAAATGAAGCAGCAGTTCAACTATGTTTGACAAGATTCTTCACCTCTGACATCACAACTGACGCTTCATTAACTAGTGTCTACACACCAGGAAGAAAACACACAAACTATTACATGAACACATGAGTGCATTATTGTGTTTTAGAGAAGCATGTTTGTGAGTGTTTGTGTGTGTGCATTTATTTGTGTTAAAGTGAAGCATGTGTGTGAGTGTTTGTGTGTGTGAGTGTATTTGTGTGGTACAGAATCGTGTGTGTGCATTTATCTGTGTGTGTGTGTAGTTTTCATAACGGCTCAGATCACATGACATCCTGATGTGAGTTTCAAACACATTTCCAGTGAAGGAACAAAGATCAGCAGCTCTGACGTCTGCAGAGTCTCAGAAGAAAAAGACGTTTCTTGGTCGATTCCTCCTGAAACACGGAGACAGAAAAATGTATCAACTTGTAAAATCATGCGTGAAGTGAGTCTTGAAGAAAAGTGACAATTATCATCCACTGACTTTAGTCTCTGTCCACGGGCGGATCCTTCAGATGGTCCAGCTCCGAGCTGGGGGCCGCTGTAAGATCACAAACCCTGTTAGCTTGTGTGCTTCTCACCAGCAGATGAAACTAGTGTCAACACTGATGCTAGCATGCTAGCACTCTGTCACATGGTCAACATCTGAGCTGAGACAAGATCATGTACTTACAAGACGAGTCAGAGTCGCCTGAAATGGAAAGAAAGAGGACAAATTACACCTGAAGAAGATGAACATAGAAGAGTTCCTCTGACCTCTTCTCATCTCTGCTGACCTTCTTTGACCTTCTATTCTTTCTCTCCAGTATCTGGAGATGATCTGGATCAAATCACAAACTCTCACCTTTCTTCTTCTTCTTGTAGATGAAGTATCCAACCACTGTGAGCACCAGAGCGGAGGCAGCGACGGCGGCCATGATGATGTACAAGGTCAGGAAAGTCCTGGCTGTGGATGGAGAGCAAAGTAAGTGGAGACATGATCAGGTGACCAGTGTTAGAGACGTGGTGGGGCCTCATTCAGCAGATCCATGCTGACCACACCTGGACTCTCATCTGGATGAAAGAAACCTCTGGAGACACCAAGAAGGTTCTGAAGACTCTTACCGTTGGTCAGGATGTTTGACGGATCCAGTTTGGTGACCACGTCTTCCGGAATGCCGTCCAGTTGAAACACACACTCGTACCTGGACCAGTCGTCAGACGGGAGTTTCAGGTCCACCATTTTCTGGAAGGTTCCGTCAGGGTTGGGGAGGATCTCTCCGTGTTCCACGTCCTCGTGCAGCTCCTCTCCGTCTTTGGTCCAGAACAACATGGCTCTGTCGGGGTAGAAGCCTGTAGCGTGGCAGGTGACCGGAGAGCTGGCTGTCTTCTGGAGGAGAGACACTCGTGGACGCTCTGAAGGGAGAGACACCACACTTCAGAGAGAAAGTCAAAGGATGGACAGAGAATGAAGGAGAGGAGGAGGAGGGAGGACAGGGGTGGAGGTGAGGAAAAGAAGATAAGAGGAGAGAGAGAGAGAGAGGACATGAAGAGAGAGAGGAGGGAGAGAAGGAGGAAGGAGAGCAGAAGGAGAAGAAGGTCATGGAACTACCTGTTCTCATCAAGGTTTTGCTCCCAAACTTCACAAACTTCTTCAGTTCATTTGGACATTCCTGGGTGTAAAAGAACTGCTTATATTTCTTCATGCCTTCATTCTGGTCCCACTTGTGTTTGGTGATGACGGCCTGAGGACTCGGAGCGACCCAGGTCAGAGTCTGAAGGTCAAACACGATGAAGTCTTCTCCATCATAGCCGTACTGTTCATAACCTTTGACCTCTCCAGTCTCATCGTCCCACTCACAACCGTTCATCCTCTGATTGATGTGAACACCTGAGAGAGAAACCAGAGTGAGACCTGATCTACTCCACTATTTAGTACTCCACTTTGATCTACTCCACTGTTTCATACTCCACTATGATCTACTCCACTGTTTCATACTCCACTATGATCTACTCCACTGTTTAATACTCCACTGTGATCTACTCCACTGTGGTCTACTCCTCTGTTTAATACTCCACTGTGATCTACTCCACTGTTTAATACTCCACTGTGATCTACTCCACTGTTTAATACTCCACTGTGGTCTACTCCACTGTTTAATACTCCACTGTGGTCTACTCCACTGTTTAATACTCCACTGTGGTCTACTCCACTGTTTAATACTCCACTGTGATCTACTCCACTGTTTAATACTCCACTGTGGTCTACTCCACTGTTTAATACTCCACTGTGGTCTACTCCACTGTTTAATACTCCACTGTGGTTTACTCCATTGTGATCTACTCCACTGTTTAATACTCCACTGTGATCTACTCCACTGTTTAATACTCCACTGTTTAATACTCCACTGTGGTCTACTCCACTGTGGTCTACTCCACTGTTTAATACTCCACTGTGTTCTACTCCACTGTGGTTTACTCCACTGTGGTCTACTCCACTGTTTCATACTCCACTGTGGTCTACTCCACTGTTTAATACTCCACTGTGTTCTACTCCACTGTGGTTTACTCCACTGTTTAATACTCCACTGTGATCTACTCCACTGTTTAATACTCCACTGTGATCTACTCCACTGTTTAATACTCCACTGTTTAATACTCCACTGTGATCTACTCCACTGTTTAATACTCCACTGTGATCTACTCCACTGTTTAATACTCCACTGTGATCTACTCCACTGTTTAATACTCCACTGTGATCTACTCCACCATTTAATACTCCACTGTGGTCTACTCCACTGTTTAATACTCCACTGTGGTCTACTCCACTGTTTAATACTCCATTGCGATCTACTCCACTGTTTAATACTCCACTGTTTAATACTCCACTGTGATCTACTCCACTGTTTAATACTCCACTGTGATCTACTCCACTGTTTAATACTCCACTGTGATCTACTCCACTGTTTAATACTCCACTGTGGTCTATTCCACTGTTTAATACTCCACTGTGATCTACTCCACTGTTTAATACTCCACTGTTTAATACTCCACTGTTTAATACTCCACTGTTTAATACTCCACTGTGATCTACTCCACTGTGATCTACTTCACTGTTTAATACTCCACTGTGATCTACTCCACTGTTTAATACTCCACTGTGATCTACTCCTCTGTTTAATACTCCACTGTGATCTACTCCACTGTTTAATACTCCATTGTGATCTACTCCACTGTTTCATACTCCACTGTGGTCTACTCCACTGTTTCATACTCCACTGTGATCTACTCCACTGTTTCATACTCCACTGTGATCTACTCCTCTGTTTAATACTCCACTGTGGTCTACTCCACTGTGATCTACTCCACTGTGATCTACTCCACTATTTCATACTCCACTGTGATCTACTCCTCTGTTTAATACTCCACTGTGATCTACTCCACTATTTAATACTCCACTGTGATCTACTCCACTGTTTAATACTCCACTGTGGTCTACTCCTCTGTTTAATACTCCACTGTGATCTACTCCACTGTTTCATACTCCACTGTGGTCTACTCCACTGTTTCATACTCCACTGTGATCTACTCCACTGTTTCATACTCCACTGTGGTCTACTCCACTGTTTCATACTCCACTGTGATCTACTCCACTGTTTCATACTCCACTGTGATCTACTCCACTGTTTAATACTCCACTGTGGTCTACTCCACTGTTTAATACTCCACTGTGATCTACTCCATTGTTTCATACTCCACTGTGATCTACTCCACTGTTTAATACTCCACTGTGATCTACTCCACTGTTTAATACTCCACTGTGATCTACTCCACTGTTTAATACTCCACTGTGATCTACTCCACTGTTTAATATTCCAATGTGGTCTACTCCACTGTTTAATACTCCATTGTGATCTACTCCACTGTTTAATACTCCACTGTGATCTACTCCACTGTTTAATATTCCAATGTGGTCTACTCCACTGTTTAATACTCCACTGTGGTCTACTCCACTGTTTAATACTCCACTGTGATCTACTCCACTGTTTAATATTCCAATGTGGTCTACTCCACTGTTTAATACTCCATTGTGATCTACTCCACTGTTTAATACTCCACTGTGATCTACTCCACTGTTTAATATTCCAATGTGGTCTACTCCACTGTTTAATACTCCACTGTGGTCTACTCCACTGTTTAATACTCCACTGTGATCTACTCCACTGTTTAATACTCCACTGTGATCTACTCCACTGTTTAATACTCCACTGTGATCTACTCCACTGTTTAATATTCCAATGTGGTCTACTCCACTGTTTAATACTCCACTGTGGTCTACTCCACTGTTTAATACTCCATTGCGATCTACTCCACTGTTTAATACTCCACTGTGATCTTCTCTTCTTCTCTGAACTTGTATGATCTACTCCAGTTTCCTCCTCTGATCTACTCTGTATACAAGATTGATGGTTCAGGATGTAAAAAGGTTGAACATGATTCAGTTTAAGGTCAAACATTGATTTTAAAGACAACAAACCTCCAGTTTGGTTGAATCTCTGTTTTGCTATTTCAATGTTGTTCTTGTGGAGCTGCTGGTCATTATTTAAGATATTTGTGTCTCTCTCCCAGTACTGAGGATCATCTGCTGTGACCTGGATCATCCAGTCTTGTTTGGGTACTTTTCTCCTGGTGTTGCTGTCGTAGTGTTCCACTTCAACTCCGTCCACATAAGTGACAGAAACAAACTCTGGGAAGTTTTTAACTCCAGCAGACGCAGTGTAGAACATCTGCATTGTGTGAATCACTGTGAGACACAAAAACAAAGTTTAGATCTTCTCTGGTTCTGATGACACAACGTTGTGATGCAGCAGAACAATCACATCTTCTACAAAGACAAAGAGGTGAAGAACAGAGGGACAGTCAGCAGTGACACAAAGTTCACGTCCACACACGGACACCAGCAGAACATCCTTCACACTTCACTCTCCAAGAACCCTGGCTAACTGGGACACAACTATAGAAGAAGAAGAAGAAGAAAGAAGAAAAAACGATTAATATTAATAACAATCTGAAATGTAATAAATATTTATAATAAAACAAATAAGGAATAAAGAGAATTAAAAGAATAAATGGATGAATTAAGAAGAAACAGGAGCAACAATGTTGAAAAAGATCAAACAACTAAATTGAAATTGTTTTTAAAAAACGCATAGATAATAAAATATTAAAACCAAGTTCATGGAACAAATCTAAGAATGATTGATAGAATAAAGATCATTGAAGGACATTAAGGTTAATGATGAACTTAAATAACATGAGTTTATATCAGTTTATAAATAACATGTTTCTGAAGATTACTGTTCAACATGATTGTAAATGTTTCATTTAGATATTTTAAGTCCAAACACAAGTTCAGAGCAGCTGCTTCACTGAGTTGCTCCAATAAACTGTGAGATGTGATAATATGTTGAAGTGAGCTGAGCTACAAGGTTGTCTGAACATGCGCACTTAAGAAATGCGACACTTTCTTTGTTTTTATTTCCTCATTTTAGTTCATGATAGACTTGTTTACTAAAGTCAAATCAATGAAAATTGTAAAAGCTCTTCTTGTGAGTCAATGAATCTCCTGATGGCAGCATCGTTTAAAAACAAGTGATCAGCTCATGAAGCAAAACTCTGGAGTCACTTTCTGTTCAGCGTCAAACAAGTTCCTCCGTCAATCAACAGAAGTGACTCAACAGCGCCACCAGGTGAGCACCTGACATTGAGCTCGGATCTACTTTTCTGTGTACGACTTCTTCACGGTTCTGAGATGAAAAGTGAATCAGTGAAACACTTTGACTCCTCTGAGAGTGAAAAGGTCATGAAGGTTGTAGTGAAGAGTATTTGGAGAAATAAAAGGTGACGCAGGTGTGAACACATGAAAGTGGAGGAAGGAGACTCACTCGCAGTTGAGCTGTGGATCCACACAACAAGCACAAACAACACCTTCTTCATCTTCAGCTCTTTTCTGGAGACTAGGATCCAACAAGTCTTCAGGTCGACGAACGAAGTACAAGTGAAAGTAAACAACAGACGCAGGAAGAAATATCTGAGCCAATGAGGATTCAGTGTGACGTCACGTCCAGATGGAAAGTCAAAGTAAACCAAACATGTTATTACGACTATTTTCTGTGACAAAAACTCCACTTTAAACTTTATTATTATTTCTTAGAGTCGTTCTTCTGAACCTTAAAGTCACGCAGAATGTGAACTATGGAATACCAGGAGTGTCAAATTAAAGAGAAGAGAAATAAAAGTGGATTGAATTGCTTTTTATTTTGACATACGATGATTTATATGTATAAACTTTCTTTCCTTCCTTTCTATTCTCTTTTATTCAGAAAAAAAAGTTTTTCTAAAATATTACTATGAAAGTAAAAAATAAACGAGTTTTTTGTGGAGACGAGAAAAGCTTCTAGTTCCCTCTAGTGGTTCAAACATGACATTGAGCTCAAACAGTAAATACATTTGAATGATTTTCAGTCATTTTCATCAATTCAAGAACCATTTTTATCATTATTTTACGGACAGACTTTCTGTAGTTAAAAAAACACTTGAACTATCTTCAGTTCCCTCCTGGTCAGTGAGCTCTTGGTGCTCTACGATCTCTCCAACATTGTATGGTCTCACAGGAAGTAAAACTGCCTGTTCTTGGTACTATTTACCCACAAACCTTAGCATGAACTGGCCCTCAAAAGTAAACCTGTCAGAGAAAGTAAAGGTCTCAGGCAACAGCAGGTTGAAAGTGGGGATATAAGCAGTGGAGAAAATAAATAAACAAACATTGCAGGTTGAATTATTGAATTCAAATATATAATTTTTACTTAAAAGATACAATATTTGATTGTTTTTTAAGTTGATGAATCTCAGACAGAAATAAAGTTGTCTAATAAGCTACATTATTTAACTTCATCAAAATGTCTTTAAATCCATTTTAATTAACATTTTCAATCAGGTTTTGTTTTTACACACAAATGAATGTGATCAGTATCCGTTCATGGTGATTGTCCTTATCTGCCACAATGATTCTTCCCTGACTGAATATCTTTTGAGCGTGTTGTGTTGAGTCTGTAATGCTGCCAACAAAGTTATGAATCTACAAGTTTCCTGACACACTTCGACTAGAAATTGTTCTTGATGATAGTTTATTGAAAATAATTCTTCTCTCTTTTGTTTCTTTGTCAAGATGAAACATTAAACATTTCCACATGGTTGGTTTAAACACTCAATGTGAACATTTTGGTGCATGTGTTGAACTTTCATTTGGATTAATATGTAAGTTCACAGTATTGAGGGGAGGAATATGATCAGAGTGTTGGTTTTCCATTTTAAAAGTGTAAATATTGTCTCATTCTGCACTTTGTCCAGGACGAGAACACAGTCTTCTCTTTCAGTCAGACAAGCCTACTCTTGGGATGAAGGTTTTTGATCATCCATTGTGCCGACCAAGGCTTTTCTATGGTTTTCCACCAGTGTTTCCTCTTTCCTCTTGAGAACAGTGAGGCTCGAGGGTTTGAGGTTGATTTTAGTGGCACCAGAAGCTCCAACAAATCACTGGTTCCTCAACTGGTTGGCTCTACAACAAACTGAAGAAATGCTGACTCTGCTCTCTGTTCTAATGTTGACCACAGTGTTGGACAAATCTGTGATCAACACCTTAGAGAGCATGAGCTCCATCATCACATAACTTATGCTATTTATCCCAAAGCTTTCATGTATATATTACCCAATGTAAGGAAATGACAACTTTACTGTAATCAATCATCTAGATTTAACACACATTTCAAATAGTCACTTGATTAACTGATAATCTTACATATTTAATTCATATTAAATAATCCTATTCTTGCATTGCATTCACTTAAACTAAACTCAGGTTCACAACTCAAAGGCCGAGGTCACAAAGCCTTGCACACACAGAAAGATTAAACAATCCCAGATTCCAGGACGTCTGGACACCTGTCTGAGAATTCACTCTGAAGGACACAAGTCGCTGGGAACAGATTCTTGAAAACAACAACTTTTGGTAAATTTCCACTACGATCACGTGCGACCGGCCATCTTAGAATCAAATGTTTACAGTCACTGACCAATCCTACATTCACATTTGACTAGAGGCGTTAACCTGAATATTCTACTATAAAGATCCACCATTTTGTCTGATCTTTGCGTTCTGGCATTCGAAGACGTCTGCGATAGATCTCTCTGCTTGCTAGCGCCCGTGTTCACGTAAGTTTGTCTCTGACTTTTGCATAATTCACTAAACGAGCATTTTTCTTAAACTCATCCATGTGTCTGTCCTTCATTCCATCACCACGTACGAGGCTGGGGAGGGGTCGCTTCATCGGAACACAAAAAACCCCCAACAACTTGGTGCACGTGACCCTTGGCGTGGACTGATGGTTTGAAGGCCTTTTCGATTCCGAGACGAACTCTGAGCTGATTGTTCTCCAGGCAACCAGGCGCGCCACTATACCTTACTTCAAGAATCAGGGGAGAAAGATTTTAACTTATTTTTTACATAGATTTTATTTTATTTTATTTTATTTATTTTTTTATATTGTAAGTTAGGAAAGATTAGATATTTTTTAGTTTTGGTTGCCTGGACGAATAAACGTAAGTCTCTGGTTCTGTCACAAATTTAGATTATATTTTTTAATAGTGCTTTCTTAAAGCTGATGCTCGTTTTTGAGGTATTGCATTGTCTGTTGCTGTTTGTTGTTGTATTAAGTGTAGACGACATTATCGTGTTCGGGAAGAAGAAGCATCGTTGAAAAAAGGAAAAAAAACGTTGATTAGAATTTAAGTTGAATTGATAGGCAGAGGAGACGGTTACATGACCGGGTAACCCTTGAGAATTCTGAGTAGGGGTGGAATATAACCAGTTCCCTCTACGGGGCATCTGACGTTTTTCCAGATTCCTAAACTAGTTAGGATGCTTGGCCAATGGGTGATTATAGTAGACGTACTTTTTCAGTAAGCCAAGTAGCTATCATAAATTGGGGGATATGTGGTGATGGAGGGGTCTCTCCCAATATCCTGGTCTGAAGACTCTGCCAGCCGGTGTGTAGGCCAGTTAGATATCATTGTGTTCGGTGTTGAGGGGTCTCCACAGGTATTTGGCAGTATAGTCAGGGCTAGTTAATTTTTCCGAACAATCACGGTGATGGATAAAGTCTCATTGATGATTAGTTTAGAGTTAGTTCGACGGGGGTTGAAATAGAATGGATGAGTTGAGGGGTCTCCTATCCAGGGTGTTTGGAAACTGATTACGGATCGAGAGGCTCTCCAATCTGATTTCGACACTTTAGACACGACAGGCTGGTCAAGAGTCTCGTTCCACGTAGCATAGTGTGTCTCTCTGGCCTGTTTTGGTAAAATACTGTTGTCGTCGTATTGTCACGACATATTGTTCTGTTAAAATTGTCTGTGTCTGTATGTTTGTATCTTTTGTATAATTTTTTCTCGCTGCGATACTTGTAAAAATTGGCATTCATTTGTGTGAGATCTCTGACTTTCTGTGACTCAGCTGAGAGTCCAGGTTCGTGTGTCTTTGGACACTATCTCTTGCTGATAAGAACTGCTGCTTGGCAGACTTGTCTCTTTAACTGCTGCAAGTACGAATGAGCTCCGAAAGAGTTTTTCCTTGTTGGTGGGAGTGGTTTCGCTTGGAGGTTGAACTTCTAAGACTTCCTTCTTTTCCTCACCGACCCTCCCGTTGTATTCATGTCTTCTTTAAACACACATTCTTACGTCATCTTGAATTCTATTCACTATTGGGTTTGATTACTTAATTGAGGTATATATGAATATATACAGTTAATTACTGGTATAATTGGTTTAAGAAGAAAAACAAACCAACTTACATTTCAATTTTCTCCTTCTGCTGTGTTCAATAACAATAACACAATTGACATTGATTGTTGGCACAGTGTTGTATGTATTAATGATCTTGATCATCCTCTCTTCATATTTCACATTGTCAATTGATCAACTCACAATTGGTCACATTGAGTGTAACTTGGTTGTTTTGTGTTGCTAATACTGCTTATCTAAAACAAGTGTGTCACTGACTGCTTGCACGTGTGTACGTTTGTTGATATCTAGTTCCTGTTTTCTCTTCTTCTTCTCTCAATTTCTGATCTTTGGTGTTGTATTTGCTATGCTGCCCCCTGCTGGTTTGCTCTTTGTTTACTTCCTAATTGACTTTTGTTCTGACTCAATTGGTGTAATTATTTAATTATTAATTAATTGAATCAATTGCAGTTTATTCTGTTTTCTTAGTTTTTCAATTATTACTTTAAATACATTTTATTATTTTAACAATTAGTCATAAATGTACTATTTTATTATTTTTAGTAAATTAGGGATTGGATTTTTATCTTTTTAATTATTGGGGGAATATTAAGTTAGATGTTTTATTTGGTCTTTAGACAGTCACTCTTATTCCTCTTTGTCAATTGTGCTATATATATGCAACTAATTAGGAAGTTAAATAAATAAAAATAAATTAATACTAAGTTGTTAATTGACAATTGTTTTGACTTGAATAATTGTAATAAATTAGTATACATTTGATTAGATCTAATTGAATTTATTATTTTCAAATTATTCCATTTTATTTTTTTTAAATTTTTTTTTATTATTAATATCTTAGTTTACTATTTGTTTTATTTTTATTATTATCTCGGATTTTATAATGGATTTTAATTAGTTAATTGAAGTTTTGGTTCTTAATTTAGATTTTTAAATTCTTCATCTTTTATATTTTCATTTAATTTTTTTTTGATAATCGCTTCTTTACTTATTATTATTTTTAGCATTATTATTAATATTATTAATATAATTATTAATTTGTTCTATTCATTTATTGACCTCCTCTTTTTAAAAGAAAAGTAACTATTACTACAGGTGACAAGTTAAGGCTCCTGACAGGGAAGAAAATCTTATGAGTGTGTTACTCACATCAATGATTTCTGAGCATTCATAATAAATAGAATAGTTAAACAAAATGCTCTTATTGGGCTCCAGATACAGCTAATTAGGATTCAACTTAAAGACTTGAAAGAGCTTCTCTAAAAATAGAGATGATGATAGTTCTAGGGTCCTATCATAGCTCCCTATTGGCCACTGGCTGGAGTGCATGGGTGTGGCAGGAGAAGAGGACGAGGGGATGGAAACAAACAAAGAATGTTGGTCAACAATGGCGCATCTTTGGCTTTTACTCCAGGAACTTTGGTCCAGTTCCCTATTGATGACACCTACAATTGAAGCAATTTTCCTGAGCTGAACAAACAAGAACTCAACCTCAACAACTCTCCACCAAGAATGAACTTCTGCTCCAGAGAGGGAGGAGCTGTACTGGTTCAACATGATTGAACATCTGATTTCTCTGATCTTGAAAAGACTTTTGAGACTTCATTCCTATGATCCACCTTTGGACCCCCCACACTGCACTAAGAACTATATCTGGGATGATGATGAACGTGATTATGAAGACAAATGGCACGATCTGGTCACAAACATGAACTTGACTCTTGTCTGCGTGACATTTTTGTGGTCCTGATGGTGAGGCTGCTGAACTAACAAACGAACAAGGTTCTCTATGCTCTCTGACACTTCTGTCCCTCGTGTTGCTCTGCTGTGGTTGCTGGTGGAGAAGCTAGGTTCTATATATTATATATATATATATTATATAGATATTATAACAGGGCCCTGAGACACATGATTAAGAAATGCAAAGTTGTTCGTTATTTGAAGAAAAAATTAGACAAAGCTAAACTGTTAGAGACATGATATCTTAAATTGTAACAGTAAACAGTTAATCCCAGAATAACATACTCTGATTGCTCCACTCAGAGCTACGATGAAAGCAGCCATAAGGCAATAAAAAAAAAAAAAAAAAAACTTGTGTGGTCAACTGATGCAGAATTTTATTTAAACTAATTAAAAGTGACTCTGTCTAGAGCTGCTCGCTTGTCACCTCCAGAAACTAGACTATAGAGAATAGACAATAAAGAATATACTATAGAGACTAGACTATACTATACTAAACCACTCCATCTTGATGTGAGTGAAATGTATGATATTGTTCTTTTGGAATTAGACGAAAATGGTAAAAATAGAGACTAAAATACTGTAAGAGGAAAGGTCAAAGAAAAAATAATAGATTAAGAGATACATTAAAAGAAACACTGAGAAAAATAAATATGGCATTCTTCTCTCTAGTTGCATAAACCAAACACCTATAGACCAAGAGGAAATGTCATTGAAGTGAATATTAATTAAAGAAACTAGTCAAGATAAGCAAAATAGTAATCTAGAATAGATACTGTATTTCTGTTGTGGGTAAATAATCAAAGAGGTCTGACTCACACCTGATCTAATTAACTATAACATTCATAAACAGATTTGAACTCACACAACAATCTCAGACATTCATATAGATATTACAAATAACACAGTGATCTCAGAGACAAACAAACAAACACATGACTTACATTTTAAATTGAATAAGATAAAAAAGTGTCTCTGCTACGACCTGCTCCCTGTGTGTGTGAGAGAGTGAAAGAATTCTCTCGAACACCCGCCTCTGTTTCTCTCTCTCCATGAAGTCAAAACATACTGATAATTTGAACTTCAAGGTTTATTCAAATAAAACACATGACAAACTTTAACAGACATCCACAGATCAAAGTTATGAATACACAACTCATGACACAAACACAATATCCTCATCACCACCTGAATAGATGCATAACTGACCTTCTCATAACTTCTGATCATTCTTATCCTGTTAGAGGTGGTGTTGAGAAGCTCCAGTGAGGGAGAAATAAGAAGCCACTGTCCACTGCAGACTTAAATATATCAAAAGATCTCCTTCTTAGAAGGTGAACAAGAAACATGAGCCAACATGAGTAAAGCTAAAAACTTGACTAGCATACTTTTAAATATATATATGAACAAATGTAGTTTTAGGAAACTACTCTTTGGACATGTTTTGAAATAGTTAAGATGTTTAAATTACCAAACACAAGAAATCATGATTTGAGATAAATACAACTTCCCTAAAACTATTAAGACTTTACTTAATGCTAAAAGAAGGAACATATTGGTGTTATATATTTAAAAGGACAATCAGATGGGCTGGAAATTGTCCAAACATTGGAGGAAATTTCAAATAACAGAAAACATATTGTTATGATTAAAACATATTTTCAGAATTTATATATATATAATTTTTTAATAAATTAAAATAAAATATTTTATCTACATCAATAGCAGCCAATAATACAATACACAATATAGAAAGTGAAACTTGGAATTAAAAACTGAAATTGATTAATTGAAAAAGTTCAATAAGAAATGGAAATATGTTTCTAAAGCTGCTTCTAACATTCTAAGGCAACTATAAACATTAACAAAAAATATAAAGCAGGGAAAAGAAATTGACTCTGGAAAATGTAAGAATAAATTAATAAATGATGCCTTCAGGAAAGAAAATAGTAAATAATCTATTTAGAAACTACAGAATCATATCAATCTTTAAATTAACTTTGTTAAGGGTAAATCTACCTTTAATCTAAGTTGATCAAAAAATAAGAACTAGAGCAAGAGATTGATGGAAAATAAACAAGTTGAGTTCTAAATCAAAATATGGACTAGCAAGTGTAATTTATTGAAGGAATTGAATTACATAAGCATTGAAAATTACTAGTCTTCATCTACATGACAAAATGAACCTGAATAAACCTCAAATAAATACCAATTTGAAATACTAGAGTTTAACAGTTTTTTGGGGAACTTTAAAATAAAGATAATAAATTGGTTGTAACGATAAGACACTTAAAATTAAATTAAATTGAATTGGTTAATAATGGAAAATAAGGTTACAAATTTTAGTGGAGTTCTATATCTAACAAAGGAGAAGAAAATAATGAATCATTATAATTATAATTGGAAAAAATATTTTATAGAGTAGATTTTTATTTTTTTTATTTTTAATTTTTAATTTTTTTTTTTTTTTATTATTCATAAATTAAGTCTTAGTTAGTCTTTTATTAATTGGTTAAACTTAGGTCCGGAAATCCAACAATAGAAATGCTAATATAGAAAAAACAAAATTGAATAAATAAACGGATGCAGAAATGGTCACTTTTGACAGTCACTTTTTTATATTTGATATTATCCATTTACTTTAGCAATAGACTTTCAAACCAAATCTAAGAGGAATAATAAAGATTAAACAAAGCTTAGAATATTTTTTTTAGCTAATAATGTCATATATTTTAATTTAATTAAATTAATAATTAATTAATCTAATTTAAGAGAGTTAATACAACGAGTATTATGATTAATTAAATGATTTGACAATAGATTTGGATATAAAGTTATTCAAGAAAACATTTTTTAAATACAAATAAATTAGGTTGTTCTATTTGTCCCTCAGGGGGAGGACTTAGATAGATACTTAGCTGGATAATAGGTTTGTTACGTGATGGTGATTCTTGTTGCACGGTTCTGTCGATCAACACTGCTGAAGGGAGCTCTGTCCAGATTGCATTCAATTAGTTTAAATTTTTGGTGTAGAAAACAGCTCGAGAATAAGGTACGACTGTGTTTTACTATCTCTCTGACTTAGGTAGTAAATAGGAAGGGGTTAATTTTGTCTGCATGAAGTAGTATGAGTCAATTCTAAATAAAAAGCATGATTTAAAGATGTATTGTTTCTCATTTGTCCAAAGAATGCGATGCTGTTCATGTCTTTCCTATGTTGCAGGACGAGCTCAATGATGCACTGTTGACGGTGGAGAACGTCAACAACACCTCACACGAGCCCACATCCAAGTCGCCGACAACGGGGCTGCTGCTTTCTTTTTACCTCGTTAAAGAGGTTTTTCAAAGCAGTGGATACTGGCTCCATATCAATGTATATTTTATTAAAATCTCTACTTCAAAATAGACTTATTAGATTTGAGTTAGTTATTGTGAATATGTTTTTTGATGATTTGGCATTCTATTACTTCAGTTTTAATTCATAGCATAATTTGGAATTATTATTATTATTAATTTTTTTTTGGATTTTTTCTTTTTTTTTTGTGATTTGAGACAAATGCTCATAATGTATAATTGTTTCCATTAAATGAATCTGTGTTTCCTCTGTTGCTTTCTCACCATATGTAATCTTTGTGTGGCACTATACGGATGATAGTTTAGCATGTTTAGTTTATAATCAGATTCGCGATCATTATTTTGAAATCAGACTTGTCTTTGTTTTATTGCATCATTAGTTCATGATGCAATCAGGGGGAGTGTAAGGAAATGACAACTTTACTGTAATCAATCACCTAGATTTAACACACATTTCAAATAGTCACTTGATTAACTGATAATCTTACATATTTAATTCATATTAAATAATCCTATTCTTGCATTGCATTCACTTAAACTAAACTCAGGTTCACAACTCAAAGGACGAGGTCACAAAGCCTCACACACAGAAAGATTCAACAATCCAAGATTCCAGGACGTCTGGACAACTGTTTGAGAATTCACTCTGAAGGACACAAGTCGCTGGGAACAGATTCTTGAAAACAACAACTTTTGGTAAATTTCCACTACGATCACGTGCGACCGGCCATCTTAGAATCAAATGTTTACACTTACTGACCAATCCTACATTCACATTTGACTAGAGGCGTTAACCTGAATATTCTACTATAAAGATCCACCATTTTGTCTGATCTTTGCGTTCTGGCATTCGAAGACGTCTGCGATAGATCTCTCTGCTTGCTAGCGCCGTGTTCACGTAAGTTTGTCTCTGACTTTTGCATAATTCACTAAACGAGCATTTTTCTTAAACTCATCCATGTGTCTGTCCTTCATTCCATCACCACGTACGAGGCTGGGGAGGGGTCGGTTCATCGGAACACAAAAAAACCCTAACACTTTTGCTGATGTTTAAAAAAAAAAAGTAAGACTTACTGTTGTTATCAACTGATTGTTTAAATGAGGGTAGAAAACATAGTTAGCATTCAGTCAGCTAAGTGCTAAGCTACGCTAAGCTAAGCTGAGAGAAAACAAGAGTGTAAAACTCCACACCAGAAGCAAAATATGTCGTAATGATGTTGCAAAGGGGGTCAAGGTAGACGTGTACGATGGACGACCACCTCTCTGTCCGTGTTTGAACACCTCTCATCAAGCTAGCAGTTGTTTTAGCTCTCATTGCTGTAGGAATGTTCACCCTCCCTTTTAAAAAAACAAGAGCCTCCTCCGGTTCATCATCGGCTCTTCGTCTCGGGACTCATGTTCCGATCAAAAAGGCTTCAATGCATTTTCTACAAAGTGCAAAGTACACAAGCGTCCAAATGAAAGACTTGTTAGCTTAGATTCTGAAAGATTAGCTCATAAAACAAACCAAAAAAGTCACTTTAAATATGTAGGTATCTGCAGGCCTGCCTGTACAGAAAAAAAGGCAAAAATAAAACAACAGGTGGATTCTAATCAGGACACATGCCGGGATGAGCAACGTAAAGAAGTGTGGACGATAGAGAATGTTTCAGTGAGTAGCAGAGTGCAATATTAAAGCCATGTGATCCAAGAGAAGCTTTTCTCGTCACATGAAGTTAAAGGAGGCGAAGCAGGACTCGTCAGTGCCACATTTTGTGCTGCACAGAACCTTCTCTTGAAAAGGCAAAACACAAATTGAAAGATGAAGGAGATTCAAGTCATAGTTACAGGGTGAACCCCCCTCGCCGGGTCTCAGGACATCCGCCTCCGACAGACGCCGTCGTCATCGCCGTGCAGGCTCTGTCCTGAGTCGGCCTCAGTGCAGTGGAGATGACCGACCTTTGACCTGGCCCGGGGAAGAACCATCCCAAAACCTCTTTTCTGCCGTCTCCCGTGTCCTTCTTCAGCGGAGCGCTCCAGTCCTCCTCACAGCCTCGACCACCGGTCCTGTGTCTGAGTGTGCTGGGCGGTGTTCGGTGGACGGACTCCTCCAGCAGGTGGTCAGAGGGAGGAACACATTCTGCTAATATTCACTTGTTGGTGATGAATGGATCCACCGAAGGGACTTTTGAGAGGTGAAGAAGAAGGAGGGATGAACTGCTGTGAAACAGCACACATTACTTAAACGCCGAAAACTCCCCTGGGAAGGTAAAAAACAAAGGAGACAGAATTTTAGTGATGGATTGACGAGCATATGTCAGCAGTTATTCAGCTGGTTCTTGAAATAACCCAATAGACATTTTGAATTGTCAGGTTTGGACAAAACTTCTGAGATTCATGGCAAACTGAAGTGAACATGTAACATTCTGTCGTAAGCTTGGGACAAGAGACAGAGGACACCCTGGACAGATCTCAACTTCTATACATTTAAACCATCACACGGATATCAAATCATAAACACTTCAATAATCCGCCATTAAGTGACGCTAACCTGCTGTTGACCAATGGCGTTTGTGTTTCTGTCATGTGACGTGTGACTTACCTCCACAACTTTATTGACACCACATTAGAACAATTTAATTCGTACAAGTGTTATTTATTTATTTTTTAATTCACAAACATTTTAAACCTTGTACAATTACAATTAAGTGCAGCATCGTAGTATATCTCCATGAGGTGAATTATTATGGAGCCTCACATTTTGACCTTATTTTGAGCAGCATAAATCATTAATAAAGCTTTAAAGGAACTCTGTCGATTTATGAGAAAATGTATGTTATTCAAGTTTGCCTTATAGTCCCAAAAATATAGTACACTAGTTTATGTGAGTCATTTGTTATCTTTAATTTAGTTCCTGAAATGGGTCTACAAGAATAAATCATTTTGGTCTGGTAATTATTGGAAAGGCTTTGCTGTGATGGGATTCGTTTTTTTTTATTAAACGGATACAGAACAGTGGTTATATAGGGCAACTGCAAGTAACTAGTTACACATGCCTCGACTGCGTAGAAAGAATAGTGTGGTATCCAGAGACTAGGGGTGTCGATGTTTGCAGACACGCCTACAGTAAGAATCAGTTACGAACATGCTTCTCTGAACTGTGGGAGGAAAGTCGAGTGCAGAGACGCAAATAAAAACCTACCATAGCCACCGGCCTGTATTGGGGTCTTGGGTGACGCGCAGGCATACAAGCTGAAGTCCTCCGTCTGGAAACCAGCTCTGTTTAACGCTGCGGTGGATTTTGGGGAGCGAGCGAGCCAGCAGCTCGATGGACGCCAGGATCTCAAAAGAACAATGAGACTCACAATAAGTCTTACTTCACTTTCAAAGGTAAAACTTCTTTGAGATCCTTGGAAAAACATAAACAAACTCTTTTGAAATAAAATACTGATATAGCTTGAACAAGTGCAGACCGGGCGGCATTGGCGGGCATTGGGGGGCCGTGGCCGCCCCCAGGGTCAGCCGTGACCACCCTGGCAGGAAGGGAGTTATTTTTATGTAAGAGTTCAACCCTCTGCCCTGTCGAACGAAGCCAAAGCGCTGGCCTATCACAGGTGATGTAAATGGACAATGTTGTAGCTCAACTCTTCAGTTATTGCCATGTGAGAACACACAACAACACTAACAGAAATCCGGGATTCAAAATATGTTCGTTTATTATCTTCTTCTATCTCTCAACACACATCCATCAATGTCAAGAGAACAGCGCACCCAAGTGGTCATTAGGTTCCACTACAGTTATTGTTATCATTTGACAATAATGGTTACAGTTGCTTATAGAGTCAGTAATTGGTTTTGGTTTTCAGTATGAACATCCATAATACCCTGACGAGTAAAAAGTAACAAGGAGAGCGAGCAGGAAGCAACGCCATCCATGTCTACTGAAAACACACTGAAGTCAACCTGAACCCTGGAGTGAACCTTCAAACTGAGAGTCGCTGCAGCTAAAGCTTTACTTGAACTCACCAAGTCACCTGTCTTGGACTTGGGCTCAGTTCAGTGTTTTTATTGTACCTTTTAAAAACAAGGCTCCTGTAGAATGACTAAATAGCCTATATTGTGATGATTGTTATTTGGTGCCCTTTAAAAAGACATATTTTTAAGCAACTGGGCTTCATCAAGTATCAAACACATCACACATGATTTTGTTTAATGAGATGACAACTTATTTGATGTTCAATCCAGTGTTCAGGTTGACTTCAGTGCTTATGTTTTTAGTAGAAGTGAAGCTGTGGTGCTTTAGTTTAATACATGGACACAGCACTAAACTTTGAAAATCACTTTTCAGTAATGGGAGAATTTTTTCTCTACACTGTGCGATTAGTCCCAGAGCCATTTTTCCATTTAGGTTGAAAAGTTTGCCCCCTGAAAAAATGTAATGCCCCCCTTTAAATGTTTTTTCTGCAGCCGGGTCTGAACAAGTGTGTGATCCCACCTGGGGGAAAAGGGGGCGCTCTTCTCTCTTCTTCTTCAGGCAGTCGGCCATCAGCCTCTTCATGGCCTTGGGACAGTTGCTGCGCACCTTGCTGAGGTCCGGCGACAGGTAACCTGGACCCACCATGAATATTATCTGCAGCAGAAACCGTTTCATTACATCTTTGAGAGGACTCTGCTTTATTATAGAAAAAGACTGGAGTGTGACGAACAAACATCTGACCTGGTCTCGGTTGTTGATGTTGGAGTAGGGCAGAGCTCCGGACATGAGCTCATACAGCACGATGCCGAAGGCGTAGACGTCGGACTGGAAGCTGTAGGGATTCTTGTCCTGCAGTCTGATGACCTCAGGAGCCTGAAAGAGCAGTCCTGTCAGGAGGGAGTTCAGGTGAGTCGCGAGGGGCAGCTTCACACTCACCATCCACAGGATAGACCCAGACAGCTGCTCAAACTGGTGTGAGCCGCTCCAGCGGGACTTCACTGTGGCCAGACCGAAGTCACCGATCTTTACCGTCAGGTCCTCGTGGAGGAAAATATCTGGAGGAGAAGTCGTCAAGGACACTTCCTGGGAAGAATGCTCTTCATTTCTGGAAAAAAGATATTCTTACAATTGTAATTCTTTTGTTAGACATTTGATAAACCAAAGATTATTCATTAGTTATCCACAATCAAAATGGGACACCTGTCACTCAAGGAGCTAATGAGTGATAGGAATAACACGAGTTTCAATGCTTTTGATTTTTCTTTTAAAGTAGTTTCATGTAACTTTCAATAACTCCAGACTGGTTGATCTCTCTTAGGATACTGTTGCTCTTCAGATCCCGGTGGATGATTGATTTGGCGTGAAGATAACTGTTCAGGAAAAAACACAAAGCAACATAAGCGAGAAGCACAAACAACAACAAACAAGTGTAGCGACTCACTCCATGCCCTGAGCCGTCTGCCGGGCAATGTCGATGAGCTTGATCATCTCGAACTTGGTCTCCATGATGTGCAGGTGATGGTAGAGACTGGAGCCTTCACACCACTGGGTGACGATGGCCAGCTGGGGCTTGGTGGTGTAGCCCATGAACAGCAATATGTTCATGTGACGCGTTTTCCTGTCGCACACAAACACAGATGTTTAAGTCCAAGGCAGAGGTCAAAGGTTCGAGTTAGTGACATGAGCTACCTGAGGACTCCCACTTCATTCTTGAAGGCTTGAAGCTGTTGAGGGGTGGGTGCCGTCACGTTCAACATCTTCACAGCAACATCGCCTGAAATTGAAGATTAATAAAATAAGCTGCTTGTTCTAATTCACATGTGTCACACATTCACGGGCAGGAGGGGCCAATACATGCTCGTGTTGATATGTTGACTGATAAAGATGACAGTAGTTAAGATGAGGAATAGAGATTATCAAAAATAAAAGCAAAATTGAGGATGATGAAAGGTTTGTTTGATTAAAATGTAAAAATAAAAAGATAATTCAGACATGATCCTAATCAGAGACATGCTTACTGTTAAATACAGCAAAATGTTAATATTAAAATAAAATAAAATAAAATTGTTTCCTGACTCCCATCGTATATATATGCAAAAAATACACACAAAAAAAGGGTGTGTCGTCCACGTTGCCTGGTACAACTTTTAGCCATCATGAAACATTTTGGCTAGAAAAAAACTCAATAAATTCACACTTTCCCATAATGCCCAGAGACAATTTCTCTTAATGAAGTTTCAACATAAAGCATGTTGAAGTAGAACCTCAATGTAAATCAGCTCTGATAGTCCCTGGTTCAAATTGTATTTCAATGCAAACAAAGGCCTTATCATTAGATTCTTGAATGTACTGTAGTACCTTTAAATACTTTTATGGATTCTAGGGAACCCTAGCAAATCTACATGTTGTTAGACCCACAACCTCAACTGCTAGAAGATTTGTGTGATTGAGTTTGACACCACTTCTCTATTGAGTCTGGTCGAACTATTTAAGCTCATTTTTATCTTCCCTGTAACATGTTTACAAAGGACCAGGGATTAGTAAAGACACTCGCCACGATAATGATATAAATGGCAGTTACCAAACAGTGTTCGGTTTTGCTGCCATTTTCTTTCTGATTTTGTTTAAAATATATATATTAGGGATAAGGATGTAACGTTCCAAATGTATCCTATTAGTAACAATTTCATTACAGTTATTGACATTGGTATAAAACCTTAATAATTGGAATAAAAAAAAAAATCCATCCCTTAGAAAAGAAACTTCATTAACACTAGTCTGTAGACTCTAGCAGCGTTAAACTAAACTATTTAGACCGACTCTTACCGTGCCACTTTCCCTTGAAGACCGTTCCAAATGAACCAGATCCTATCCTCTGACCCAGAGTGATCTGGCCCTCAGATATCTCCCAGTCGTCGCTGGAGTCCCTCCTCCCGAGAGTTTTCTGTTTCACGGCACATCACCATCACCTTCATCATCACCACAGCAACGTTCATCAAAGCACAAAGACGGTCTCTTACCATTTTATTGCGATCTTCAGACGAGGACGACGACTTGCGCTCTCTTTGTGGACACGGGGACTTCTGCGGGACCTTGACGTTGGTCAGAGAGCCGGGTAGAGATGCAGGAGGAGTGGCGGACAGACCTGTGGTGGTACCTGGACAGCAGGGGAAACAGAGAAAAAGCATTTGGAGCTTGAAAAAGTGAGTTAAGGCAGAAGAGGAGAGAAGAAGAAAGTTGACTTTAAAGAGTGCGTTTGCCGTTTGAATGTGCAGAAGAGGTCATGCAGTGGCAAATAATGTTTGTTACCCTATGATTTATTATTTTTTCATTTTACATCATGAATGAAACTCATTCGTACTTTGACTCTCAATTGTGAATACTTTCAAGAATGATTTATACAAGTTAAAAGCCTTAATAATTACAAATCTAAAACTAATTATTTTATTGACTTGCAGTCACGTTTATGCAATTTAATGAAAGAGGTCATATATATATAAATAAATAGCTCAGTTAGACTTTTTTTTATTTATAAGGCCAAATATTTTTTAATGGAGCTACACTGGTAAATGATACATGGACATTTTAAATACTACATTCATTATCAAAAGGCTTGACTTATCCAAGGAATCTCTTAAAAACAGCATCATTTATTTGCATATATTTACCATACAATGATGAAGAAAACGACTCTTTTGAAGTCTGTGTAACAAAAGTGCATCACAGTGTTTGAAACAGTAAGATTGAAGTGAATCCCACAACCATGAGAGAGAACATGTGAAAACATAAAGAGGGAAACACACACAGTGGACTTGACACAAGGTAAAGGGGCTGTTGTGCTGGGGTGGAGGTGTAGGTGAAGGAGGAAGAGGATGGGGGAAGAGAGGAAGAACACAGGAACACACAGAGGCCTAACTACCTCGGAAAACAGGCTCGGGCTCAAAATCAAAGACTATGTCATTGGGGTAGGAGTATAGGAGGGGGCTTGAGGTCCGTGTTCGGTGCTTCCTCAAGCAGCGGGCGGGGTGGGTCGGGGGGGCTGCAGGGCAAAAAGAGACAGACACACCATCACTGCTACTCACCCGGCCCCTCTAACCACCAACTGTCCATGGTTTTGCTCATGGCTTTACTGGAGCATTCATCTTACAACTATCACAGTTCCACTTCCTATTTTTAAACATTACCAGTTCAGTGAAGACGATTCTCTGAGACCAATCGTGGCAGAAACTAATACTGGCAACTCTTGATCCTTCTTAACATTTATAGTTAGAAAAATAAGTTTTTCACATTTCCATATTTTTATATTGAAGCAATCATTAACTGTAATTACATCTGTTAAGCAATGTCAAAGAAAACGCCTTTACTCATTGTGTTATGCACAGTACTTTTATTTTGAAGGATGTGTATTGTTCGATCCCGGATGTGATGTGTGATTTGCTCCGGGAAAAGTTGATTAAGGCTTGTGTGTTCCAGCCGTTGTTTAATGAAGAAAATAAAGCAATGATTGAAGCTGTACTGAAGTGGAGTTTGAATGAAAATCCTTAACAGGTTATGGGCCCAGACAGCTTCGGTCACCGCTAGTGACTAATGACGGACAGAAGTGGCAGAGAATGAGAGCCAACTTGAAGATAAGTACCGGGCAAAGTTACGACGAGCGTCGCGACGCAATACGCGAACGCTAGAGCTAAGAGCTAAGTGCTAACAAGCTAGCAGAAGAAAAGACCGCAAAACACGTGTAGAGATGACGAACAGAGGAGCCGCAGGGATGCTATCGCCGCAACTGTTTTTTGACGGAACAGATGATAAGCATGACCTTTGGGAAACGAGATTGCTTGGTCACTTGCACATCTTAAACCTGAAAGAGACTATTTTGCATGAGCCCACGGATGCTAGTGAAGAGCAGTTAGCTCTAGACGGAGGGAAGAATGCTGACTGCTATGCCGAACTGATAAGACTGATAGATGATAAAAGTCTATCTCTAATCAGACATGACACTGCTGATAAAGGCAGGGAGGCACTGAAGATATTGAAAGAACATTATTTGGGAAAAAGCAAGCCAAGAATAATAAGTTTATACACATCGTTGACCAAGCTGCGGATGGCAGACAACGAAAGTGTCACAGGCTATATTATAAGAGCGGAAAATATTATCACTGCTTTGAGAAATGCAGGTGAAGCTATGAGTGATGGACTAATCATAGCCATGATACTTGGTGGACTACCGGACATGTTCAGGCCTCTAGCTGTCCATGTGACACAAAATGAAGACCAAGTTACATTCACAGACTTTAAGAGGAGGCTGAGAATCTATGAAGAAGCTGAAAAGATGAAAACGGCTGAATCAACGGACAATGTAATGAAAACACACATAAAACATAGCAAGCAAAATATGAATACACACGCGCCGACAGGACGGCGACTTTAACAGCAGCTCCGAGTGTTTTTTGGGTTTTATTACTTTTTTCCGAGGTTTGCCTCTGTCTTTTCAAACTTTTCTTTTCATCATACTGTCTCTTTAAGACTCGCGGACAGTTTTCTATAAAAATTGGAAACTTTCAGTGAAAAAGGAAAGTTTTTCATCGCTTTTTCTGGTGCGCAACGGGCGTCCTGCGCGCGTAATGGCCATCGTCTACAGTCGGGATCAGCTGCTGGCGCTGCGTTTCTCCGCGGTGCGGCCGGAGGAGCGACCCATCATCCCCCGGGATATTATGAAGCGGAGACGGGGACGCCGCGCCGGAGTTAAACGCCGGGAGCTGAGGAGAGCTTATCGACCGGCGCTGCCGTCCGTCGTCATGGGCAACGTGAGATCTCTGCCAAACAAGATGGACGAACTCGCGGCGGCGACCAGGTTCGACCCGGAATATCGACGGTGCAGCATGCTGATGCTCACGGAGACGTGGCTGAACCAGAACCACACGGACGCGATTGCTGCGCTGGATGGATTCTGCTTATTACGCGCGGACCGGACGGAGATGAGCGGGAAGAGAAAGGGCGGAGGACTGGCAGTGTTCGTCAACGAGAAGTGGTGCCTTCCCAGGCACGTTACTTTAAAGGTTCAACACTGCTGTCCTGACATTGAACTTTTGGCGCTGAGTCTGAGACCTTTCTACTTGCCACGGGAGTTTTCACATGTTGTCGCGGTGCTTGTGTACATTCCACCGTCGGCGAGCGCGGAGGCAGCATGTGACGTCATCACTGGAGTAGTGAACGGGTTACAGACTCAGAGCCCTCAGGCCCTCTTTATCATCTCCGGTGATTTTAATCACGCATCTCTTTCTTCCTGTCTGCCCAAATTCACGCAGTACGTCACTTGTGCCACCAGAGACAATAACACACTGGACCTTTTCTATGCGAACACTAAAGACGCTTATTTATCATCCCCCCTTCCTCCTTTGGGACGAGCTGACCACTGTCTGGTCCATCTCCTACCTGTTTACAAGCCACTTGTGAGCAGGCAACCAGCAGTGACTCGCTCAGTCAAGAAGTGGTCTGAAGAAGCTGAGGAAGCTCTGCAGGTCTGCTTTGAGACCACGGACTGGAGCATCTTCAGTGAGTCCCACAAGGAGGATATTGACGGACTAACTTCATGTGTCACGGACTACATAAACTTCTGTGTGGAGAGCATTGTACCAACAAGAACTGTACGATGCTTCTCCAACAACAAACCCTGGATCAATCCTGATATAAAGGCTCTCCTAAAGGAGAAGAAGAGAGTCTTTAGGTCAGGAAACAAAGAGGATCTGATGGCAGTCCAGAGGGAGCTAAGAAGAAAGATCAGGGAGGGAAAGGGGAGGTACAGGAGGAGGATGGAAGAGAGTCTGGCCAACAACAACACCAGAGATGTCTGGAGAGGTTTGAAATCCATATCCGGACATCAGACCAGGCTCTCTGTAGCAGCGGGGGATAAAAATTGGGCCGACAACTTAAACAGTTATTTTTCAAGGTTTGAGGTGTCGGCTCCCCCCCCTGCTCAACCATTCACACCTCTACACTTACCTTCTCCTCTCCCCCGAGCTTGTATTGTTTCAGCCCCCCCGCTGACTCCGCAGGGGACAATGCCCCCCCACCCCAGCCTGTCCCTCACACCTCTCCAGGTGAGAAATCAGCTTAGGAGAACCAAGACAACAAAGGCCCCTGGACCAGACGGCATCGGTGGCAAAGTACTCAGGACGTGCTCTGACCAGTTAAGTGAAATTGTTGGACTTCTGTTCAACATGAGCTTGACCCTGGGAAGAGTTCCACTACTGTGGAAGACGTCCTGTGTGGTACCGGTGCCGAAGACTCAGCACCCTAAGGATCCCAGCTGCTACAGACCTGTGGCCTTGACATCCCACCTTATGAAGGCTCTGGAGCGGCTGGTCCTTAGTTACCTGAGTCCTCTGGTGCGCTCCTCCATGGATCCGTTGCAGTTTGCCTACCAACCTGACATCGGCGTGGAGGACGCCATCATCTTCCTTCTCCACCGAGCACTTTCTCATCTGGAGTTGCCTGGAAGCACTGTGAGGATCCTTTTCCTGGATCTAAGCAGTGCTTTCAATACCATCAGGTCAAACATCCTGAGGGACAAGCTGGAGCTGTCTGGAGCGGACACTCACCTCACGGACTGGATTGTGGACTACCTCACCAACCGTCCACAGTTCGTGAGGACCCGGGATGGTGTTTCGAGGACTGTACTGTGCAGTGTAGGGGTCCCCCAGGGAACAGTGTTAGCACCGTTCCTCTTTTCACTGTACACTGCAGACTTCCAACACCTGTCTCCCACCAGTCACCTGCAGAAGTTCTCGGACGACTCCGCCATCGTCGGCCTCATTAGGGACGGGGATGACGGGCCGTACCGGGGACTTGTCCAGGACTTTGTTGACTGGTGCCTGGAAAACCACCTTCAGATCAACTCCAGCAAAACTAAGGAGTTGATCGTGGATTTCCGGCGGTGTCCCTCCATCTCCCCCTCACCACTGAACATCCAGGGACAGGACATTGAGATTGTCACGACTTACAAGTTCCTGGGTGTTCACCTCAACAACCGCTTGGACTGGGTGGATAACACTGCTGCTGTCTATAAAAAAGGGCGGAGTAGAATCTACCTGCTCCGGAGGTTGAGGTCGTTTGGTGTCCGGGGGCCACTCCTGAAGTCATTCTATGACTCAGTAGTGGCCTCTGCCATCTTCAACGGTGTGGTCTGCTGGGGGAGCAGCATGACAGCAAAGGATAGGGCTAAACTGGACAGCCTTATTAAGAAGGCCAGTTACGTCCTAGGGCGCCCCCTGGATCCTGTGGAGGAAGTGACTGGAGGGAGGATGCGGAGCAAGCTGGGCTCCATGAGGAGGAACTTGTCTCACCCTCTCCAGCACACACTGAGGGCATTGAGGAGCTCCATCAGTGATAGGATGCTCCATCCCCGGTGTGTGAGGGAGAGGTACCGCAGGTCTTTCCTCCCTGCTGCCATCAGACTCCACAATAAGAACTCAGCAAGATAAATATTTAACAGCACCTTTTCTTCTTGTTATTTTTGTAAATATGATTGTGTAAATATTATATAGCGCAGATTTATCTTTTATTCCATTTAGATTTTATTTCTCGTTTTTATTTCTGGGTGTTTCATTTCTCTTGCTGCTGTTAAACCGAATTTCCCCTCGCGGGACAAATAAAGGTTTTCTGATTCTGATTCTGATTCTGATTTAATAACAAAAGACATGAAGATGTAAGTGTGACATGCTACAGGTGTGGAATAAAAGGACACATAGCAAGACAATGTACGCGAAAAGTGTGGTGCAGTTACTGTAAAAGCAACACACATAAAGAATCCCTGTGCAAGAAAAAGGGAGATCAAGATGGTGCCAGAAAAGTTGCAGAGAAAGAGCAAGAAGGTGATGACGACCATCTCTTCATGGCGAAACATACAAAGACTGAGAGACCAGCTGACAACATCAAGATGAAAAGCATCATGGTGGATGGAGGAGCAACCTCTCACATCGTGAACGACATGAGCAAGTTTGTGAGTTTCGACGACACATTTCAGCCAGAGACCCACGCAGTCGAGCTGGCAGATGGGACCGAGTGCAACGGAATCGCCCAACGCAGAGGGACCGCTGTGATTCATCTCCTGGACAGCACCGGACGACAACACAGAGCACAGCTTCGGCAAGCACTCTACATGCCAACGTACCCCCAAGACATCTTCTCAGTGGCGAGAGCAGCGAATGGAGGAGCAACAGTCACGTTCAAGAAAAAGAACAGTCACATGATCACAAAAGATGGCAGCAGGTTTGACATTCATGAAAGTGGCAATTTGTATTATTTATCAACTGTTGAACAGAGTGTTGATAAATGTAAAGTGTCCCACGACATACAAACCTGGCATGAGATTATGGGTCATTGCAATTATGAAGATGTACAAAAATTACAAGGTGTTGTAAAAGGCATGGTGATAAGTGTGTACGAAAGGAAAATTCACACAGAGTAGAAATAGGGAGCCAGACAGAAAAGCTACAAAACCATTACAGCTAGTCCACACTGATCTAGCAGGTCCAATGCGAACCCCGAGCATAGAGGGACACAGATACGCTCAATCTTTTACAGATGACTACTCAGGTACAATGTTTGTGTACTTCCTTAAAGCTAAAAGTGATGCAGTTCATGCCACAGAAAGATTCTTGGCAGACATAGCACCTTATGGTGAAGTCAAGTGCGTCCGTTCAGACAACGGCACTGAGTTTACAACTCAAGTTTTCCAAGAACTGTTGACCAAGAATAGGATAAGGCATGAAAAGTCAGCGCCCTATTCGCCACACCAAAATGGCACAGCAGAGAGAGGTTGGCGAACTCTCTATGACATGGGCAGGTGTTTACTGTTAGAGAGTAACTTACCAGATAAACTATGGAACTATGCTGTACAGACAGCTGCTTACGTTAGAAACAGATGCTACAGCAGACGCACAAGAAAAACTCCATATGAGATGTTTACAGGCGTGAAACCGGATGTTTCCAAACTGCAGAAGTTCGGGTCCATCTGTTTTGCCTACAAACAAGAGAAAGGGAAGTTGGATTCCAGGTGCCAGCAAGGTGTTTTTATAGGATATGATAAAAACAGCCCAGCTTATCTGGTGTACTATCCAGACACAGAAAAAGTCCAAAAGCACAGGTTAGTGAAATTCACAACCAAAACAGCAAATGAAAAAGAGACACAAACATCTGAAGCACACATTGAGTATTGTGATAGAGATGTACAGCCAAAAAGTCATGACAATGGAGAAATGGTTGATGAAAACAAAGAAAATGCATCAAGTCATGATAAGGAAAGTGATGTTTCGGAGACTGCTCCAAAACAGACTGAAGTGTCTCAGCAAGAAGACGATGCTGAGAGAACAAGGCGGAACCCAAAGAGGGAAAGAAAGAAACCAACTTACCTACAGGACTTTGAAACGGAAGAAAAGGTAGACAAACTACAAACATGTATTGACTTCTGTTACAGAGCAGTGTGTGACATTCCTCAGACTTACAAGGATGCCATTGCTTCAACCAACTCAAGGCAGTGGATCAATGCTATGAAGGAGGAGATGCAGTCACTGGAGGAAAATGAAACATTCAGCCTCACCCATCTTCCACCAGGCAAACGAGCAGTGGGGGGCAGATGGGTGTACGCACTCAAGAGTAACACTGATGGAACAGAAAAGTACAAAGCAAGATACGTAGCAAAAGGCTACAGTCAAAAACAAGGAACTGATTACGAAGAGACATTCTCACCTACTGCTGATATGACCAGTGTGAGGGTGATCATGCAGAAGGCAGCGCAGGAGAATCTGCTGCTGCATCAGATGGACGTTAAGACAGCATATTTACATGCACCTATTGATTTTGAACTTTACATTGAGCAACCAGATGGTTACGAGACATGGTCAGACACAGGTGAGAAACTGGTGTGTAAACTGCATAAGTCTCTCTATGGTCTCAAGCAGTCCGGAAGAAACTGGAATGCTATGTTACATGCATGTTTGATCAGAAATGATTTCACACAGAACCCTGCTGATCATTGTGTGTATACAAAAGAAAAACATGATGAAAAGGTAATCCTCATTATATGGGTTGATGATTTGATAATAGCAGCTAGCAATGAAAGTGTATTAACAAATGTGAAAACAATGCTAACTGAAAAGTTCAAAATGAAAGATCTGGGAAGACTCAGACATTTTCTGGGAATAGACTTTGAGCAAACAGAAGGCCAAGTTGTTATGTCACAGAAAAGATATGTGAACAAAATACTGAAAAGATTTGAAATGGAAGACTGTAGGGCAAGAGAGACCCCATGTGAACCAAAACTTGACTATTCAGAAAATGCTGAAAAAATGACAAATTCAAGAAAGTACAGAGAGGCAGTGGGAAGTTTAATATATTTGTCCACATGCACTAGACCAGACATAAGTTTTGTGGTCAGTAAACTCTCACAGCATTTTGATGATCCAACTGAAGAACACTGGAGCACTGTAAAACATGTCTTTAGGTACCTTAAAGGTACAGCAGAACAAGGTTTATGCTTCAAAAGAAATGACACAAGTAAACTAGGTTTGAAAGTGTACAGTGATGCAGACTGGGCATCAGAGAGAGCAGACAGGCGCAGTATCTCAGGTTATTGTGTCAGTTTATGTGAAGGAAGCTCTCTAATTTCATGGAAATCAAGAAAACAACCAACGGTTGCACTTTCTACATGTGAAGCAGAATACATTGCCTTAGCATCAGCTATACAGGAAAGTATATATTTGAAACAGCTACTTAAAGGAATGGACAAGTACCAGTATGCACAAACAAAAGTGTACGAAGACAACCAAGGTACTATTGCACTTGCCAAGAACCCTGTAAACAGGCAAAGATGTAAGCACATAGACATCAAGTATCATTTCATCAGGGAGATTGTAAACACTGGCAAGATACATCTGGAGTATTGTCCTACTGAGCAAATGCTTGCTGATGTAATGACAAAACCAGCAACTAAACTGAAACTGAAAAGGTTTGTCAAAGATATATGGTACATAAAAGTACATACAATTTTGTGTTCTCGGGAAACCCATTAAGTTAAAGACGAGTGGGGGTGTTAAGCAATGTCAAAGAAAACGCCTTTACTCATTGTGTTATGCACAGTACTTTTATTTTGAAGGATGTGTATTGTTCGATCCCGGATGTGATGTGTGACTTACTCCGGGAAAAGATGATTAACGCTTGTGTGTTCCAGCCGTTGTTTAATGAAGAAAATAAAGCATTGATTGAAGCTGTACTGAAGTGGAGTTTGACTGAAAATCCTTATCAACATCTATCTTGGATTATTATCATTACTATCATTTATATTACAAATGCATTGTTATTCAAAAGTACAAGACAATATTGGCTTTATTTTTAGTCATGTACGTACTGGAATGGTTCTAACCATCTGTTTATTCATTTATATTTTGGGGTTTATTTAACAAAATAATACAGTTACATAGTTTATGTTACAACATTGCTAATGTTTCTAAACTGCTAATTAATGCAAGTCAAGTGTCGTTTAAGCTACTTTTTTATTGCAGCTAAATCTCCAAAAGGGAAATATATTGAGAGGTGCAGGCTTGTTAAACTTTTATATATATATATATTTATATATGTATATACTGTATGAGTCACTTGACAACTTTATTTAACCTAATTACTATGAATTATGAATGAGGAGCTAATGAGGCTCATAAACATTGTTGCTAAATTGCTAATGAAGTTATAGTTTATTTTACACACTAGCTTACAGGCAATATTTGAAAAGCACTGCAGAAATACATTAGATAAACAAATACATAAATATGGCTGATATGAAAAGATTACTAACGGTTTGTTTTTTTAATTTACCCTAAAACATGACTATTGACATGTGTACCAATTGTTATTATAGTTACTTATTTAACCAAGTAGCTGAGTGTGTAGAAGCTGTTGGATGAATCATTTTATCATATTTGGTTGTTCAAGCAAAGCGAACTACACACAATTAAATATTATATATGGTATATGGTATTGTCTTTTTCAACATTCCATTTATATTTATATTCATTATTGGGTCTCTCACACACACACACACACACACGCACACACACACACACACACACACACACACACACACACACACACACACAAAACACTAAGAGCACGCAGACGCGGAATGGTTGGAAAAAAAGCCACAGGATGTTTGGGAAATGTTGCGTGTTGATCTTTACCTCCCTCCGACCTCGGTAAGCACTGATCACGAATCAGATCCTGTAAAGAATCAACATTTGTGTTACTATTATTATAAAATAGTTTAAGGAAAGAATATACAACGTCGGATGAAATCATTTGAACATTCATCCATTTTTTTCAGATGCAGGCAGAACCTCTGATTACTTGGCTTCACATTCTTACAACAAAAATCAAGTCATTTATATCAACAACTGTTGCATCTCACATCAATGTTGACAGGCTCGATGGTGTTGATATGGACGTTGGGTGCGGACGACGAGCGGTCCCGCTGCCCAAACTGGTTACGGTGGTCTTCCTCATTGGGCCGGAAACTAGGTGGGATGGGTATGGACTTGGACGGGGACACAGTGGCGTGGCATATGGATCTGGAAAGGTTTGAAGCCATCAATAAGAGAGAGCACAGAGACGAACACGCAGAAAGGGAGAGAGCGGGGATTACCCTGTGGAGTCTGATGGGGGGAGTGAAGGACAGACTTCGGACACGGGGGTCGTCCCTTCTGAAGAAACTTCCTCCTGAGTGAAGGGGTGGTGCTCGAAGAACTTGGAAACTAGCAATAAGCTTGAACCACAAAAGAAAATGTTATTAAAATCAAGTTTAAATGAAGGTTTTTTACTGAATGTTATCCTGCTTATATATTAATCTATAACTGCACACACGTTTATAGGTGCATCAGGTTAAAAACAATACTTTCTTTCTATTAAATTGTTAATTATTTAGACGCGCTTAAACTGACCATGACCTCAGTGAAGAGTCAACACTTTAAATCACAGCTTAATTTAAGATTTTGTACAACTTCTCAAGTGACACAACTTACTGTAACTGGTCGTAGTTGACACACATAAGAGGAACCTCGGTGCTGCAGCGCTGGTGGAACTTGTACCCCCATGTCTGGCAGCGGAACCCCTGGAAAAGCAGCTTCCTGCAGAAGTCGCAGAAGGCCAGAGTGAAGAAAGTCTTCCTCACCTAAAACTGATCAACTTTAATGCCTAAACAATTTAGAGTCATGAAGATGGAGGAGAACTTAGGTCTGTATCTGATGTGCTGATAAAGTACAATTTATAATAATAATACCTTTCATTATTAGTCATTATTATTAATGATTTGAACTGAATAAACAGACTCCAGTCAAGCTGGTTTTTTACTAACTAACTAGATTCATATCATATTAAATATAAGGAATAAGTTACTAAGACTCATTGGACAGCAGGTGGCAGTGTCATTTCAGAGATTGCTTAAACGACATTATAGTTTTTAGGTTTTATATGATACAACTTTTAAAATACATAATGGAATATAACAAAAAAAAGTGTACCTTGCTACAGACTTTTGTGTTTTTAGTATTAATATGGAACCTTGCAAACATAAGTGAAGTCAATCGCTCACACACGACTGACCACAATGCATCTGATTACAATAATTCAATAATGCTGTTTCACTTTCAAGGGACACAAACATGTTTTCAATACAAAAATAAACCTTTACTTTGGGATACTTTTGTGTTTTTATGTGTGTAATTCATTGCTTCTTGGACAGATCCGTTTAGTCTGTCAATTTCAACAAAGACTAAGACATATCAGATTCAGTCTTTACATTAAAATGAAAATACTTTTGTTTCTTTTTGTTAAAATTAAAAAAGAAAATTAGATTAAAACTTTCCTTGATAGTTTATTGTCTTGAACACAACAACCACTCTGATCATATTCCTCTCAATACTGCACAAGGAAGTAAAGAAGGATCATCAATGACAGAGAACATATGAAGTGAATCATTATTCTCTGTCTGCTTCACACTCAGGAAGGAATATCACAACTCTTCATCATGGTTAGTGACACCAAACACTTTACAAACACATTTCTTAAGTTAAGAACTATAGAAATGATCCCTGAAAGTATAGTCTTAACTTAACTCTGCACCAACATCACACTCCATCCTCACACCAAACCATTACAGTGACGGATGCATAGTTTTTGAATTTTAAAATGTTACTGTCATTCATTTGATTGCAAAGAGATGAGACTAGAAAACATAATTGTAGTTTCATAGTTTATACACAACATGTATTCAAAATCACTACGTTCAATTCCATAATTCATCTAAACTGTGATTATTGATCACCATGACATTAAAACAACTATATCAGGTTATTTTATTATGCATTACAAACAATTGTAAACATTAAACAATATAGTTTAATACAAGGGAAAATACATTTGAACAAGAGTTGTGTTTGATGTTAAAATGAAAACGTTTTTTCAATTATTAACATTCTGACTTAGGTGAGCGACTCACAGCTAGGGGGCGATCTAGGTGGATTGTTGTGGTGTCCTCTTCCACGCTGCAAACAGAAAGCAGTTGAGTGCAGTGAGGGCGTGACACACAAGTCTCATAGAGGCACACCTGACTGGTGCAGGTGCTCGGGGGGCGGAGTCAAACATCCACACTGGGCGTCTCACCACACCTGTCCAAATGTGTCGTCAGTGTTGCACATTTGAGCTCTGGCGGGATCTAAGATGGCGGCACAGGTGTGGCGTGAGATCGGCGTCTCATGGTTGTGTAACCTGATGAAGTTTGACTTGAGAGAAGCAGGTCAGAGAGCAAACCTCCACAAACACATTCAGCCGACTCAGCAGGAAACTTTGAATCAAGTTTCTACATGTGAATTGTCGGCACAAGCTCTTCTGGATTTTTCTTCTACACAAAAGTGGACACAACTTATGTGCACCTGTTCAGCACAAGACGAGTTGATCAAAGCAATACAGTCATATTTAGGACATGAGTTGATCAGGAAACAGAAGGAGAGGTCAGAGATGTTGACCTTTCATAACAGCTGCACAAATGGATTCTTTCTGAGCCTCCACTGACCCTCAATGACAAGTGACTTTACTGAACATTTGGAGTCCAAACACATGTGGACGTTTTCTGTCCATTTATTTGAAGATCAAAACACACAAGAAATGAAGCAGCAGTTCAACTATGTTTGACAAGATTCTTCACCTCTGACATCACAACTGACGCTTCATTAACTAGTGTCTACACACCAGGAAGAAAACACACAAACTATTACATGAACACAAAACTGTCTGTGCGTGTGTGTGTGTGTGTGTGTGTGTGTGTGTGTGTCTACACATTCATAAATTTGTCACTGTGTGTCTGATTTTTTTTCCATTTTGGTTTTTGCATGTTTGTACTTCTGTTTGTTATTTGATGTGTAAATACATGTGTTTGTTATCTTTTTATTTGTGTGTGCGCCTATTTTCAGGTTTGTTCAACTGTTTCCGTGAGTGTGTTTGGGCATGTGTGCCTGATTTTGTGTGTCAGTACCTGTTTTTAGACTCTGTTTGTCTGTATATATTTTCCGTGTGTGTATCATTTTGTCTACAGAGACATCTGTGTGTGTGCGTTAATTATTGTGTGTTAGTGCTTTTGTTGCGCCAGAGAAGCATGTGTTTAAGTATTTATGTGTGTGCATTTATGTGTAGTAGTAAAGCACATGTGTGTGTGTTTGTCATTGTGTGTGATTGCTTTTTTGTGTGTGTGCTTGTTTGTGCATTTTTTGCTTTGGTAAAGCATGCGTGTGTGTGTTTGCAGTTGTTTGTGAGTGCATTTTTGTGTGTCAGAGATGCATGTGTGTGCATCCTTGTGTGATGGTGAAGCATGTGTGTGTTTGTGTGTGATTGTGAGTGAGTGCATTATTGTGTTTTAGAGAAGCATGTGTGTGAGTGTTTGTGTGTGTGAGTGTATTTGTGTGGTACAGAATCGTGTGTGTGCATTTATCTGTGTGTGTGTGTAGTTTTCATAACGGCTCAGAACGTCTGCAGAGTCTCAGAAGAAAAAGACGTTTCTTGGTCGATTCCTCCTGAAACACGGAGACAGAAAAATGTATCAACTTGTAAAATCATGCGTGAAGTGAGTCTTGAAGAAAAGTGACAATTATCATCCACTGACTTTAGTCTCTGTCCACGGGCGGATCCTTCAGATGGTCCAGCTCCGAGCTGGGGGCCGCTGTAAGATCACAAACCCTGTTAGCTTGTGTGCTTCTCACCAGCAGATGAAACTAGTGTCAACACTGATGCTAGCATGCTAGCACTCTGTCACATGGTCAACATCTGAGCTGAGACAAGATCATGTACTTACAAGACGAGTCAGAGTCGCCTGAAATGGAAAGAAAGAGGACAAATTACACCTGAAGAAGATGAACATAGAAGAGTTCCTCTGACCTCTTCTCATCTCTGCTGACCTTCTTTGACCTTCTATTCTTTCTCTCCAGTATCTGGAGATGATCTGGATCAAATCACAAACTCTCACCTTTCTTCTTCTTCTTGTAGATGAAGTATCCAACCACTGTGAGCACCAGAGCGGAGGCAGCGACGGCGGCCATGATGATGTACAAGGTCAGGAAAGTCCTGGCTGTGGATGGAGAGCAAAGTAAGTGGAGACATGATCAGGTGACCAGTGTTAGAGACGTGGTGGGGCCTCATTCAGCAGATCCATGCTGACCACACCTGGACTCTCATCTGGATGAAAGAAACCTCTGGAGACACCAAGAAGGTTCTGAAGACTCTTACCGTTGGTCAGGATGTTTGACGGATCCAGTTTGGTGACCACGTCTTCCGGAATGCCGTCCAGTTGAAACACACACTCGTACCTGGACCAGTCGTCAGACGGGAGTTTCAGGTCCACCATGTTCTGGAAGGTTCCGTCAGGGTTGGGGAGGATCTCTCCGTGTTCCACGTCCTCGTGCAGCTCCTCTCCGTCTTTGGTCCAGAACAACATGGCTCTGTCGGGGTAGAAGCCTGTAGCGTGGCAGGTGACCGGAGAGCTGGCTGTCTTCTGGAGGAGAGACACTCGTGGACGCTCTGAAGGGAGAGACACCACACTTCAGAGAGAAAGTCAAAGGATGGACAGAGAATGAAGGAGAGGAGGAGGAGGGAGGACAGGGGTGGAGGTGAGGAAAAGAAGATAAGAGGAGAGAGAGAGAGAGAGGTCATGAGGAGAGAGAGGAGGGAGAGAAGGAGGAAGGAGAGCAGAAGGAGAAGAAGGTCATGGAACTACCTGTTCTCATCAAGGTTTTGCTCCCAAACTTCACAAACTTCTTCAGATCATTTGGACATTCCTGGGTGTAATAGAACTGATTATATTTATTCATGCCTTCATTCTGGTCCAACTTGTGTTTGCTGATGACGGCCTGAGGACTCGGAGCGACCCAGGTCAGAGTCTGAAGGTCAAACACGATGAAGTCTTCTCCATCATAGCCGTACTGTTCATAACCTTTGACCTCTCCAGTCTCATCGTCCCACTCACAACTGCTCATCCATTGAACGATGTGAACACCTGAGAGAGAAACCAGAGTGAGACCTGATCTACTCCACTGTTTAATACTCCACTGTGATCTACTCCACTGTTTAATACTCCACTGTGATCTACTCCACTGTTTGATACTCCACTGTGATCTACTCCACTGTTTAATACTCCACTTTGATCTACTCCTCTGTTTAATACTCCACTGTGATCTACTCCACTGTTTAATACTCCACTGTGATCTACTCCTCTGTTTAATACTCCACTGTGATCTACTCCACTGTGTAATACTCCACTGTGATCTACTTCTCTGTTTAATACTCCACTGTGATCTACTCCACTGTTTGATACTCCACTGTGATCTACTCCACTGTTTAATACTCCACTTTGATCTACTCCTCTGTTTAATACTCCACTGTGATCTACTCCACTGTTTAATACTCCACTTTGATCTACTCCTCTGTTTAATACTCCACTTTGATCTACTCCTCTGTTTAATACTCCACTGTGATCTACTCCACTGTTTAATACTCCACTTTGATCTACTCCTCTGTTTAATACTCCACTGTGATCTACTCCACTGTTTAATACTCCACTGTGATCTACTCCTCTGTTTAATACTCCACTGTGATCTACTCCACTGTGTAATACTCCACTGTGATCTACTCCTCTGTTTAATACTCCACTGTGATCTACTCCTCTGTTTAATACTCCACTGTGATCTACTCCACTGTTTAATACTCCACTGTGATCTACTCCACTGTTTAATACTCCACTGTGGTCTACTCCACTGTTTAATACTCCACTGTGGTCTACTCCACTGTTTAATACTCCACTGTGGTCTACTCCACTGTTTAATACTCCACTGTGATCTACTCCTCTGTTTAATACTCCACTGTGATCTATTCCATTGTTTAATACTCCACTGTGATCTACTCCACTTTTTAATACTCCACTGTGATCTACTCCACTGTGATCTACTCCACTGTTTAATACTCCACTGTGATCTACTCCACTGTTTAATACTCCACTGTGATCTACTCCACTGTGATCTACTCCACTGTGATCTACTCCACTGTTTAATACTCCACTGTGATCTACTCCACTGTGATCTACTCCTCTGTTTAATACTCCACTGTGATCTACTCCACTGTGATCTACTCCACTGTTTAATACTCCACTGTGATCTACTTCACTGTTTAATACTCCACTGTGATCTACTCCTCTGTTTAATACTCCACTGTGATCTACTCCACCGTGATCTACTCCACTGTTTAATATTCCACCGTGATCTACTCCACTGTTTAATACTCCACTGTGATCTACTCCTCTGTTTAATACTCCACTGTGATCTACTCCACTGTTTAATACTCCACTGTGATCTACTCCACTGTTTAATACTCCACTGTGATCTACTCCACTGTTTAATACTCCACTGTGGTTTACTCCACTGTTTAATACTCCACTGTGATCTACTCCACTGTTTAATACTCCACTGTGGTCTACTCCACTGTTTAATACTCCACTGTGGTCTACTCCACTGTGGTCTACTCCACTGTTTAATACTCCACTGTGGTCTACTCCACTGTGATCTACTCCACTGTTTAATGCTCCACTGTGATCTAGTCCACTGTGGTCTACTCCACTGTTTAATACTCCACTGTGATCTACTCCACTGTGATCTACTCCACTGTGATCTACTCCACTGTTTAATACTCCACTGTGGTTTACTCCACTGTTTAATACTCCACTGTGGTCTACTCCACTGTTTAATACTCCACTGTGATCTACTCCACTGTTTCATACTCCACTGTGATCTACTCCACTGTGATCTACTCCACTGTGATCTACTCCACTGTTTAATACTCCACTGTGATCTACTCCACTGTTTAATACTCCACTGTGATCTACTCCACTGTTTAATACTCCACTGTGATCTACTCCACTGTTTAATACTCCACTGTGATCTACTCCACTGTTTAATACTCCACTGTGATCTACTCCACTGTTTAATACTCCACTGTGATCTACTCCACTGTTTAATACTCCACTTTGATCTACTCCTCTGTTTAATACTCCACTGTGATCTACTCCACTGTTTAATACTCCACTTTGATCTACTCCTCTGTTTAATACTCCACTTTGATCTACTCCTCTGTTTAATACTCCACTGTGATCTACTCCACTGTTTAATACTCCACTTTGATCTACTCCTCTGTTTAATACTCCACTGTGATCTACTCCACTGTTTAATACTCCACTGTGATCTACTCCTCTGTTTAATACTCCACTGTGATCTACTCCACTGTGTAATACTCCACTGTGATCTACTCCTCTGTTTAATACTCCACTGTGATCTACTCCTCTGTTTAATACTCCACTGTGATCTACTCCACTGTTTAATACTCCACTGTGATCTACTCCACTGTTTAATACTCCACTGTGGTCTACTCCACTGTTTAATACTCCACTGTGGTCTACTCCACTGTTTAATACTCCACTGTGGTCTACTCCACTGTTTAATACTCCACTGTGATCTACTCCTCTGTTTAATACTCCACTGTGATCTATTCCATTGTTTAATACTCCACTGTGATCTACTCCGCTTTTTAATACTCCACTGTGATCTACTCCACTGTGATCTACTCCACTGTTTAATACTCCACTGTGATCTACTCCACTGTTTAATACTCCACTGTGATCTACTCCACTGTGATCTACTCCACTGTGATCTACTCCACTGTTTAATACTCCACTGTGATCTACTCCACTGTGATCTACTCCTCTGTTTAATACTCCACTGTGATCTACTCCACTGTGATCTACTCCACTGTTTAATACTCCACTGTGATCTACTTCACTGTTTAATACTCCACTGTGATCTACTCCTCTGTTTAATACTCCACTGTGATCTACTCCACCGTGATCTACTCCACTGTTTAATATTCCACCGTGATCTACTCCACTGTTTAATACTCCACTGTGATCTACTCCTCTGTTTAATACTCCACTGTGATCTACTCCACTGTTTAATACTCCACTGTGATCTACTCCACTGTTTAATACTCCACTGTGGTCTACTCCACTGTGATCTACTCCACTGTTTAATGCTCCACTGTGATCTACTCCACTGTGGTCTACTCCACTGTTTAATACTCCACTGTGATCTACTCCACTGTTTAATACTCCACTGTGATCTACTCCACTGTTTAATACTCCACTGTGGTTTACTCCACTGTTTAATACTCCACTGTGATCTACTCCACTGTTTAATACTCCACTGTGGTCTACTCCACTGTTTAATACTCCACTGTGGTCTACTCCACTGTGGTCTACTCCACTGTTTAATACTCCACTGTGGTCTACTCCACTGTGATCTACTCCACTGTTTAATGCTCCACTGTGATCTAGTCCACTGTGGTCTACTCCACTGTTTAATACTCCACTGTGATCTACTCCACTGTGATCTACTCCACTGTGATCTACTCCACTGTTTAATACTCCACTGTGGTTTACTCCACTGTTTAATACTCCACTGTGGTCTACTCCACTGTTTAATACTCCACTGTGATCTACTCCACTGTTTCATACTCCACTGTGATCTACTCCACTGTGATCTACTCCACTGTGATCTACTCCACTGTTTAATACTCCACTGTGATCTACTCCACTGTTTAATACTCCACTGTGATCTACTCCACTGTTTAATACTCCACTGTGATCTACTCCACTGTTTAATACTCCACTGTGATCTACTCCACTGTTTAATACTCCACTGTGATCTACTCCACTGTTTAATACTCCACTGTGATCTACTCCACTGTTTAATACTCCACTGTGATCTACTCTCCTTCTCTGAACTTGTATGATCTACTCCAGTTTCCTCCTCTGATCTACTCTGTATACAAGATTGATGGTTCAGGATGTAAAAAGGTTGAACATGATTCAGTTTAAGGTCAAACATTGATTTTAAAGACAACAAACCTCCAGTTTGGTTGAATCTCTGTTTTGCTATTTCAATGTTGTTCTTGTGGACCTGCTGATGGTTATTTAAGATATTTGTGTTTCTCTCCCAGTACTGAGGATCATCTGCTGTGACCTGGATCATCCAGTCTTGTTTGGGTACTTTTCTCCTGGTGTTGCTGTCGTAGTGTTCCACTTCAACTCCGTCCACATAAGTGACAGAAACAAACTCTGGGAAGTTTTTAACTCCAGCAGACGCAGTTTGGAAAAACTGCATTGTGTGAATCACTGTGAGACACAAAAACAAAGTTTAGATCTTCTCTGGTTCTGATGACACAACGTTGTGATGCAGCAGAACAATCACATCTTCTACAAAGACAAAGAGGTGAAGAACAGAGGGACAGTCAGCAGTGACACAAAGTTCACGTCCACACACGGACACCAGCAGAACATCCTTCACACTTCACTCTCCAAGAACCCTGGCTAACTGGGACACAACTATAGAAGAAGAAGAAGAAGAAAGAAGAAAAAACGATTAATATTAATAACAATCTGAAATGTAATAAATATTTATAATAAAACAAATAAGGAATAAAGAGAATTAAAAGAATAAATGGATGAATTAAGAAGAAACAGGAGCAACAATGTTGAAAAAGATCAAACAACTAAATTGAAATTGTTTTTAAAAAACACAGATAATGTTGCTTATTTTTATTATTTCTCTCTAATAACACATTTTCTATATTTTAATGAAAATTAAAACCAAGTTCATGGAACAAATCGAAGAATGATTGATAGAATAAAGATCATTGAAGGACATTAAGGTTAATGATGAACTTAAATAACATGAGTTTATATCAGTTTATAAATAACATGTTTCTGAAGATTACTGTTCAACATGATTGTAAATGTTTCATTTAGATATTTTAAGTCCAAACACAAGTTCAGAGCAGCTGCTTCACTGAGTTGCTCCAATAAACTGTGAGATGTGATAATATGTTGAAGTGAGCTGAGCTACAAGGTTGTCTGAACATGCGCACTTAAGAAATGCGACACTTTCTTTGTTTTTATTTCCTCATTTTAGTTCATGATAGACTTGTTTACTAAAGTCAAATCAATGAAAATTGTAAAAGCTCTTCTTGTGAGTCAATGAATCTCCTGATGGCAGCATCGTTTAAAAACAAGTGATCAGCTCATGAAGCAAAACTCTGGAGTCACTTTCTGTTCAGCGTCAAACAAGTTCCTCCGTCAATCAACAGAAGTGACTCAACAGCGCCACCAGGTGAGCACCTGACATTGAGCTCGGATCTACTTTTCTGTGTACGACTTCTTCACGGTTCTGAGATGAAAAGTGAATCAGTGAAACACTTTGACTCCTCTGAGAGTGAAAAGGTCATGAAGGTTGTAGTGAAGAGTATTTGGAGAAATAAAAGGTGACGCAGGTGTGAACACATGAAAGTGGAGGAAGGAGACTCACTCGCAGTTGAGCTGTGGATCCACACAACAAGCACAAACAACACCTTCTTCATCTTCAGCTCTTTTCTGGAGACTAGGATCCAACAAGTCTTCAGGTCGACGAACGAAGTACAAGTGAAAGTAAACAACAGACGCAGGAAGAAATATCTGAGCCAATGAGGATTCAGTGTGACGTCACGTCCAGATGGAAAGTGAAAGTAAACCAAACATGTTATTACGACTATTTTCTGTGACAAAAACTCCACTTTAAACTTTATTATTATTTCTTAGAGTCGTTCTTCTGAACCTTAAAGTCACGCAGAATGTGAACTATGGAATACCAGGAGTGTCAAATTAAAGTGAAGAGAAATAAAAGTGGATTGAATTGCTTTTTATTTTGACATACGATGATTTATATGTATAAACTTTCTTTCCTTCCTTTCTATTCTCTTTTATTCAGAAAAAAAGTTTTTCTAAAATATTTTTTAATATAATTTTATAAAAAAGAGTTCTGCTTCATTGGTGCTCCGCCCTCCAACGGCTTCGCTATGGGTTTACCCCGAGGCACCGCCTCGTCTCTGAGAAAGCTTAATGAACTCGCCACCCAGCAGGGGGCAGTACCTTCCTATAAAGGCGGGCAGCACCCGCCGCACTTTCTCCTTTTTCAACTCAGCGAGAAAGCTCCTGACAGTGGAATGTAATGATGGCGAATGAATATTGAAGTGAACCATGTGTGCACGAAGACTCCCTGAAGAGGAGACACACATGTCTGCTTCGTTTTGCCTAGAGGCCCAAATCACACGGGATGATTATGTGGCCTTCCGAGCGCTTCCCACGGCTTTTGACAGTGTTGGGAAGCGTTCGAGGCTTGTCGACCCACGCCGCCTCAGATCATGATTATGATCAACACAGGACTGCCGTGTTGTTTAAAATAACAACACGGCAGTCCTGTGCGCTGCACTCGACAAGCTCACGTTCCAACGTGTTGGGCCCTGATGAGTCGAGCTGAGTCGTCCATCGGTCATGAACAGATGTCGACGAGGAGGACGACTGGCTCGCTGCATGGAGTCGACCATGAGGTATGCGAGAGCGATCAGGTGAGTATCTCTTGCAGGTCTCATGGCCCTCCTGCAGCACTCGACGGGTTCACTTGAGAGGTATTAGTGTGCATGTGGCTCCGCCTGTGAGTGTGACGTATTCACAGGCGTCATTAGAGACTTTCGCCGCTAATGCTAAGCTAACATGCTCCGCCGTTCATAGACGGCGAGAGTTTCCTCTCAGAACACAGTTCGGAGGAGGTTTTAAACCCCTTCGTCCGGGTCATACCGAGACTGTAATAACGGAGTCTGTCCACACGAATGAAGGGCAGACTCCACCATGTGCTTTGTTTCCAGATAAGCAAATGTCCACGAGACCGGCTTGATCAGCTGTGTTTACTTCACTTCCGTGTTGACATGCGCTGACGGGGTTTGACCGCCGATGAGCGTTGTCAAAAAAATCCCGGCGCCATGGATGACGTCACGTTTGGCGGAGAAACGTCATGGATGACGTCACGTTGGCGGAGAAACGTCATGGATGACGTCACGTTTGGCGGAGAAACGCCATGGAACGGACGCACCATTGAGAGGAATGGCCCGGCAGGAGGCGGCGCAGCTCCGCCATCACCTGCATGGGCGTGATGACGAGGCGCGACGAGGATACGCGGAGAAGATCCCGTTCGTCGGCCTGATAAGCAAATGTCCACGAGACCGGCTTGATCAGCTGTGTTTACTTCCGTGTTGACATGCGCTGACGGGGTTTGACCGCCGATGAGCGTTGTCAAGAAAATCCCGGCGCCATGGATGACGTCACGTTTGGCGGAGAAACGTCATGGATGACGTCACGTTTGGCGTGATGACGATGCGCGACGGGGATACGCGGAGACGGAGATCCCGTTCGTCGGCATCATCATCTGGTGCTGGGGGGAAGCGTCACCAGAGACCAGCCACCCCAGCAGCACCAACAACATCGGCAACAGCGGCGGCGTGCGACGAGTGAGCGTCGCCAAGATCCGCAGCGCGAGCCGGGGAGCCAGCAGCCGCAGCAGAGCGACGGCCGAGGGCTCCTCCACCCTATTCATTCAAGGGAATGTGTCGGGAATAAAACAAGAGAACGTATGACGTTTTCTGTGGTTCGTTCTGAGAGAGATGTTGGTAGTGTGCATGTGTTTCCGCCTGTGAGTGTGACGTATTCACAGGCGTCATTAGAAACTTTCGCCGCTAATGCTAAGCTAACATGCTCCGCCGGTCATAGACGGCGTGATTTTCCTCTCATAACACAGTCCGAAGGAGGTTTTAAACCCCTTCGTCCGGGTCATACCGAGACTGCAATAACGGAATCTGTCCACACGAATGAGGGGCAGACTCAACCACATGTGTTTTGTTTACAGACGAGCAGAGGTCCGCGAGACCGGCTGAATCAGCTGTGTTTACTTCCGCGTCGACCAGCGCTCGTGCCCGACAGAGCGTGACAGCTGATGAGGTGAGTGGAACTTGTCCGGACATGTCTATGTTAACCGGAGGTTGTTCCTTTCCCCACAGCGCTGTCTACAAACACTGGCACCGTGGAGGACGTCACGTTTGGCGGCGGAGAAGCGCCATGGAACTGACGCAACCTGGTGTTTTTACGCGCGAGTTTTTTCGCCGTTCTGAGACCAGGCGAGGGCGAGGAACTTCCGTCCCGTCTGGTCGATCAACTGGAGAGGTGCGTGGCGGTCGGATCTCACGAGTGACGAACAGATCGGGACCGCCAGCGGGGCTGGAGAATGTACGGGACCGGGTGAGTGATGCGGTGCCGACGCGCGCGCGACCTAATTCACTTCAGCTCCGGGTTAATTCTCCAGCGCTTTCCTCCACATCGCGGGTTTTGTCAGCTCCGGTGACACTAAGAAGTGCTCAGGGAGTTGGGAAGACTTCCGGGGGGGGAAGGAAACACGCACGACGCGCATCTGAGGTGTCTCACGCGCACTTGCGCGCTTCTCCCACAGAGCCGGCTTTTATGTATGAGAGTGGGGGTTCTAGTGAATCCAACTCGAGTACATGCTCTGTGGATTCAAGAGATAGAGACGCGGCTTGTGTGATGCCCTTTCGTCTACGGCCCGTCCATGGGGGGCGGGCCGGAGGACTACCCAAGGTTCGCCAGGGCTGCGGTTCTGACAGAACATTATTCGGCTTGGAGTCGCCTGGTTTTACTTCTAGGACCCACTTGGCTGGGGGGAGTAATCAGGCGGGGCTATGCGCTACAGTTTGCCCGTCAACCCCCGCGTTTTTCAGGGATTCTCTGGACGCGTATGGTGGAGCAGGAGAAACTATCCTGTCTGAGAAACGAGGTGTCTACTCTGCTGCAGAAGGAGGTCGTAGAACTGGTCCCTGCAGCCGAGATGATGTCAGGGTTTTACTCCCGGTACTTCCTCGTGGCGAAGAAGACCGGGGGTTGGAGGCCCATTCTGGACCTCAGCTATTTGAACAAGTTCATAGCTACCCGCCCGTTTCGCATGTTGACGGTCAAGAAACTGCTTTCAGGTGTATGTCCAGGAGATTGGATGACATCTATCAACCTGACCGACGCGTACTTTCACATACCGATAGTCAAGAGACATCGAAAGTACTTGCGTTTCGCCCTCGAGGGTCGGGTGTTTCAGTACACTCGACTTCCGTTCGGCTACTCTCTGGCACCCAGGACCTTCACCAAGTGTGTGGAAGCGGCAGTGGAGCCTTTGAGAGTGAGTGGGGTAAGGATCTTGACCTATCTGGACGACTGGTTGATCCTTGCCAGGTCAGAGGCAGAAAGTTACGCTCACACACAGAAGGTGTTGAGCCATATTGCCACCCTGGGGTTCACAGTGAACCTCAGCAAGAGCGCTCTGACTCCAGCTCAACAGTTAGTTTACCTGGGGGTACTGTTGAACTCGGAGGAAGGATACGCGCGCCTCCCGGACGTGCGTATCCAGCCCATTCTCCGACTGACAACACAGTTGCTGGAAGCTCGGTGTCACGTGACAACAGCAGGCACTGTTATGTCCCTCCTGGGGCTCATGGCGGCAGCCCACACGGTTGTTCGGCTGGGCTTGCTGCACATGAGGGAGCTTCAGAGATGGTTTGGTCATCTCAAGCTAGACCTCAAGCGGGAAAGAGGTCGGAAAGTGCGCCTTCCCGCTCGGGTTTTGCAGGACATCCAGTTCTGGAACTCTCACGCCAACCTCAGGCGGAGAGTTCCATTGGGTTGCGTCCTTCGTTACACTCAAGTGTTCACAGACGCTTCCCTGACAGGTTGGGGAGGCACCTCGGGTCAGGCCTATGCCAGTGGGGTCTGGAGCAGTCCGGTGCTCAGACACATAAACTGGCTAGAGCTGAAGGCAATTCACAATGTCCTGCTTCACCTCTCTCCCCAACTGTCAAAGTCCAACGTCCTAGTATTTTCAGACAGCTCCACCGCCGTGGCGTACGTAAATCGCCAAGGTGGAGTCAGATCCCCAGCCCTTCTGTGTGTGGCAAGGAAGATTTGGCTGTGGGCGGACTGTCACCTGCTTTCGCTCAGAGCCCAGCACGTCCCGGGCGAGCTGAATGCAGTAGCGGACAGACTGTCGAGGGGGGCCGTCCAGGACGAATGGGGTCTGTCCGAGGCAGTGGCAAGCGAGATCTGGTCTCGATTCGGTCACCCGGTTGCAGACCTCTTCGCCAGCAAGGAGAACTTCAAATGCCCTCTTTGGTTCTCCCTCAGGGCTTCGGACCGCCCCCCACTAGGCGTGGACGTTTTAGCCCATTCGAGGTGGCCGGTCGGTCTGCTGTTCGCCTTCCCTCCTCCGCGGCTCCTTCTCCCCCTGATTCGGAGGACGAGGCGGGGGGGGCTGAGGTTAATTCTAGTGGCACCAGACTCCCCGGGGGCGCTCTGGTTCCCAGAGCTGGTGCGCATGGCGGTCGGGGCCCCGTGGGCCATCCCTTGGGGCCCCGCTGCCCTGTGTCAGGCGGGGGGGGACACTGACAGCGCCCCCGGTGCTGGGCCGGCCTCTCAAGGTGTGGCTCCTGCACGGGACGAGCTGATCGGGACCCTGGACCCGGACGTTCTCCACACGCTGGAGAACACCCGGGCCCCATCAACACGTAGGCTTTATGCCTCAAAGTGGGGGATATTCTCCCGCTGGTGTTCAGACAGGTCCTTGGACCCCAGCTCTTGTTTGGTCTCCGCTATCCTGTCTTTCCTGCAACATTTGCTGGATAACGGGCGGACTGTGGCGACACTGAGAGTGTTCGCATCAGCCATAGCGACGAGGCATGTCGGTTTTGAGGGTGCTTCGGTTCGCGCCCACCCTTTGGTGGCGCGTTTCCTGCGGGGTGCCTGCAGGCTTCGACCTCCTGCAAGGCCTTCCAGCCCTCAGTGGGATCTCCAGTTGGTACTGGACTCTCTCACAGGGCCGACCTTCGAGCCTCTTGACCAAGTCCCATTGGATATCTTGTCTTTCAAGGTATCGCTCCTTCTGGCACTAACAACCACGAAGAGAGCAAGTGAGCTTTGTGCCCTCTCCATTAGCCCTGAGTGTCTTTCCTTTGGCGTCGAGGAGTCTTCGGTGTCTTTGCGTCCTAACCCAGCGTTCCGCCCGAAGATTCTGAGTTCCTTGTTCCGGGCGACGACCTTCACGCTGCGGGCCTTTCACCCGCCGCCTCACTGAGACCCGGGTCAGGAGCGTCTCCACCTGTTGTGTCCAGTGAGGGCGTTGGCCTGTTACTTGCGGCGGGTGGCCGAGTTTAGGCGCTCTGATGCCCTTTTTTTGTCTGCCACGGTAGATGCCGGCGGGGAGAGGCTCTCTCCCCCCAGAGGTTCTCTCATTGGGTGAGATCGGCCATTATCCGTGCCTACCGAGCAGCGGGTGGATCCGCTCCTAGCGGTCTGAGGGCACATTCCACCCGTGGCGTGGCAGCCTCAGTGGCTCTTTTGCGGGGTGTGGCAGCAGAGGATATCTGCTCTGCTGCCTCTTGGGCGTCCACGTCTACCTTCGCTAAGGCCTATCTCCTCGACGTAACGGCGGGATCAGTAGCTCATACTGTCTTGAGCGCTGTTGTGCCCCCCTCAGGGCCCACGGCTCAAGTGGGATTGGACCCTGGGCCGGCGGGGCCCTAGTGATGCTGCTCCAGGAGCGGCGTCCAGCTGGGGGTACATTTATCCCGTCAGGCTTCGCCTTTTGGGTAAACCCATAGCGAAGCCGTTGGAGGGCGGAGCACCAATGAAGCAGAACCCCTGAGTTATCTATTATAACCTCAGGTTCTGCGAGTTGGTGCGAAGCCCTCCAACCTCGTCGCCCAGCGGCCGCCCTTCTCGCTGAGTTTTCAGTTGGAGAAAGTGCGGCGGGTGCTGCCCGCCTTTATAGGAAGGTACTGCCCCCTGCTGGGTGGCGAGTTCATTAAGCTTTCTCAGAGACGAGGCGGTGCCTCGGGGTAAACCCATAGCGAAGCCGTTGGAGGGCTTCGCACCAACTCGCAGAACCTGAGGTTATAATAGATAACTCAGGGGTTTTTTGTGGAGACGAGAAAAGCTTCTAGTTCCCTCTAGTGGTTCAAACATGACATTGAGCTCAAACAGTAAATACATTTGAATGATTTTCAGTCATTTTCATCAATTCAAGAACCATTTTTATCATTATTTTACGGACAGACTTTCTGTAGTTAAAAAAACACTTGAACTATCTTCAGTTCCCTCCTGGTCAGTGAGCTCTTGGTGCTCTACGATCTCTCCAACATTGTATGGTCTCACAGGAAGTAAAACTGCCTGTTCTTGGTACTATTTACCCACAAACCTTAGCATGAACTGGCCCTCAAAAGTAAACCTGTCAGAGAAAGTAAAGGTCTCAGGCAACAGCAGGTTGAAAGTGGGGATATAAGCAGTGGAGAAAATAAAAAAATTAACTTTCAGGTTGAATTATAGAATTAAAATATATCATTTTTACTTAAAGTATACAATATTTGATTGTTTTTTTAGTTGATAAATCTCATACAGAAATAAAGTTGTCTAATAAGCTACAATATTTAACTTCATCAAAATGTCTTTAAATCCATTTTAATTAACATTTTCAATCAGGTTTTGTTTTTACACACAAATGAATGTGATCAGTATCCGTTCATGGTGATTGTCCTTATCTGCCACAATGATTCTTCCCTGACTGAATATCTTTTGAGCGTGTTGTGTTGAGTCTGTAATGCTGCCAACAAAGTTATGAATCTACAAGTTTCCTGACACACTTCGACTAGAAATTGTTCTTGATGATAGTTTATTGAAAATAATTCTTCTCACTTTTGTTTCTTTGTCAAGATGAAACATTAAACATTTCCACATGGTTGGTTTAAACACTCAATGTGAACATTTTGGTGCATGTGTTGAACTTTCATTTGGATTAATATGTAAGTTCACAGTATTGAGGGGAGGAATATGATCAGAGTGTTGGTTTTCCATTTTAAAAGTGTAAATATTGTCTCATTCTGCACTTTGTCCAGGACGAGAACACAGTCTTCTCTTTCAGTCAGACAAGCCTACTCTTGGGATGAAGGTTTTTGATCATCCATTGTGCCGACCAAGGCTTTTCTATGGTTTTCCACCAGTGTTTCCTCTTTCCTCTTGAGAACAGTGAGGCTCGAGGGTTTGAGGTTGATTTTAGTGGCACCAGAAGCTCCAACAAATCACTGGTTCCTCAACTGGTTGGCTCTACAACAAACTGAAGAAATGCTGACTCTGCTCTCTGTTCTAATGTTGACCACAAACTGTTCTTTGTAGTGTAGTTCACAGAAATAAATAATATTTTACTCAACATTATTCATTAAATGACATTTGTTTCTTATAATATTAACTTTACTCCATGTTTTGGTTCATGTGTTTGATATAAACATACATTTCATGTTGTGTATTTAATAGTGATGTGTTGATGAAGCCAAATGAAACAGTGTCATGTTGTTTAGAGGTCAGTAGGTGGCGCCATCAGTTTAAAAATGATGTGATGTTTCATTAGAAAAATTGTTCAAAACAATGGAGAATAGTGCAGAGACCGCCATCTAGTGGAAAAATAATGACACTGCTTCATGAAGAATACTTACAAAGTATATTATTAATTAACATTTGTTTATTCTAATATTGACTTCACTACGTGGGTTTTTTAAATAATGTAGAAACCTAGTTTGAAAGTATTGTGGTGCATGTGTTTGATTTGTAAATACATTTCAAGTTGTGTATTTAATGTGAATCACACAGTATCATGTTTGTTCAACTAAAATACAAAATCAACCATCACTATAATAGTTTGGTGTGAGGATGGAGTGTGATGTTGGTGCAGAGTTAAGTTAAGACTATACTTTCAGGGATCATTTCTATAGTTCTTAACTTAAGAAATGTGTTTGTAAAGTGTTTGGTGTCACTAACCATGATGAAGAGTTGTGATATTCCTTCCTGAGTGTGAAGCAGACAGAGAATAATGATTGACTTCATATGTTCTCTGTCATTGATGATCCTTCTTTACTTCCTTGTGCAGTATTGAGAGGAATATGATCAGAGTGGTTGTGTTGTCAAAGATAAATGTACACTTATCAGACAATAAAATAGTTTGAATGAAGGTTTATTCAACATGTAAATTAAAAGTGCTCACACTCATTTGTTTCAAGGTGAGATGAGACATCAAACTTTTCCATGCATTTGCTATTGGGTGTCAATCTTTCATTTGAAATAATGTCACAATATGTTTTGCATTTTTTTTAAATGAAATGTTATTTTTAAAATGTTTTGTATGTTTTATTTGTATCTGTATTGCAAAAACAAAGCAGGAGTCATTCATGATGAAGTGGAAAAAGCGAGCCATCTGCGGCGCCATCTAGATGTTACTAATGAAGTCCTGAGGTCGTCAGTCAACAAGATGTTTGCCAAGATTGTTCGATGGTCTGCTAGTGTTTAGTTTTAGTCCTCTTGACTCTTTTGTCTCAAAAAGGCACAAATCCACTTATTAATCTGATCAACAATTAAATTGATTATTGTTGTGGAAAATAATAAAAAAAAAGTTTTTTTACATTTGTTGTTAAAATGAATATTATTTTCAGTTAAATGTATTGTCTTGTAAAAAAGTAAAAAAAATATATATAAAATTGTAGAAAATTGAAAATATAATTTTACAGGAAAAAAAACTGAGATTAAATTATATTGTAAATGAAATTGTAATTTATTGACGTTTTGAACAGAACTCAAATCAGAAATAATATGCTTCAATTTTATTTTACTTTATTCCACATATTTAATTTAAAATATTTTAAAGCTTGACTAATGTAACTAACGTTTTTTATTTAAACATGTTCATTATAGAATCATATTATTACTACTACATACATTAAAATACATTAATGACAATTTCCACTTTTGGCACAGTCTCGTTTCAAAATAATTATGTCAAATGTAGAAAAAAGAACCAACCTTAATATTATTCCACAACATCATTTATTATTTGTATTGACCATTAGTAATGTATTTATTCATAGTTTCAGTTTTCTTTGAAGAAATAAATACCTATTTCTACATTCATATAGTTTTATTTTGTTATTATATAACATTTTACAAACAAGTAGATCAATCGCATTTTTTAACACTAAAGTGTTTATATTAACAATATTTTATTGATCAATTGTGACAGGACAATATTTAACTTATCTGAAATGTAAACGCCTTTAAAAGAGTCGTTGAAGTTATAAATTCCAATATTAATCCAAGATTTCAAGTAAAATGGCATCTTGCTCGGACGGTACAAGCTTGACAACAGCGCCACCAAGCGGAGAGAGGAAGAAGAAAGAAAAAAGACGACTACCATTCTCCACTTTTCATGCACTTCTTTAATACATCAGTTTTCCATATTCACAACAAATACATGAAGCTCTTTCTCCGTATGATACAGCCTTAAATATTTGTACACGCAACTGTTTTTCTTTTGCCTATCAAAATGTCTCTTAAATTGAACATTTTATAATTTGTTACATTTGTAGTTTCCATGCCTTCTAGCAAACTTGACAGTATTTCCTTTGTACAACTATTTACAGGTGGAACGAAACAAAAGAGAAAACGTCATGATCATTTTCAATTGAAAGGTTTTTGTGTTTGTGTGCGAGTGTAGGGAGTTTAAGGTGCAGGCAACAGGTCGAGAGAGAGGGAATGTTCCAGAAGAGTTGGTGACTGGAGCAGAGCTCAAGAGATATACAAGTCAAAAAAAAAGATAGAATGAGGCCGATGTGCGTCTAGCCCTGCACAGGTAGATATCCCGGCTGATACTGATGTGTGGAGGAGGCGACCACTTTCTTTTCAACTCATGTCAGCTCGTGACAACTTGGCTGTGACTTATGAAACATGAGTGATATCAGTGAACACGACCCAGGCCAGCTTCTCCCCGTGAGTCCAGGATGAACATGTGACCCGACTTCATCCATATGTGTCTCCGACAAACCATTCATTTTTACATTGAATTGTTTTTGTGGATTTTTGCGACACTATGTCACGATGAGTTTCTTTCGAGAGGAACCTTTTGATTAGAGCTCCAATGTATTTGAAAACCTATTTAAATGTTACAAAAATGTGATTAAAAATATTGTTTTAGGTGTTTGTAAACTTTTGATAAAGTTTAATAAAAAAACCAACACAGAAGGTGTCGGAGACGTTTCTGATTCACTTTGATGATTCATAATTCAACATTCATTTCAAAGTCGACCGAATCATTGTCATCAATCCATCAAAATATGAATCACACATCTTAACAAACAAAGATCACTCATCATGAATGTGCGAAAGGTAAACTTGCGATGTTGCTCAACCGTAAACACAGTAGCCATGTCACGATACTTGGATATGAAAAACTTCACCGGAAGCAGCGTTCATGGATCAGCAGCCAAGAAAACCCTGAAAGGACGTGGATGTTATTTTCCTCATCTTGACTTGTCATCTGAATTCAATTGAAGGGAACTCTTGTTGTGTATGGTTTTGGGCGATGAATATCAGTGGACGACGCTAAGACAAGTGTAACTTTGAGGTGTAAACTTCAGCAGGATAAGAGCTGATCATGCAACAACCAGCAGCAGCCAATCATTGAAGTAAGTGACAACAAAAAGACCTTTTAAGAAGAGAATATCTTACTTTTTTTCTTCATGTACACACACTTTCATCTGTAAACCTTTAACTGATATTTAAAAAAAAAAGAAAGTAAGACTTACTGTTGTTATCAACTGATTGTTTAAATGAGGGTAGAAAACATAGTTAGCATTCAGTCAGCTAAGTGCTAAGCTACGCTAAGCTAAGCTGAGAGAAAACAAGAGTGTAAAACTCCACACCAGAAGCAAAATATGTCGTAATGATGTTGCAAAGGGGGTCAAGGTAGACGTGTACGATGGACGACCACCTCTCTGTCCGTGTTTGAACACCTCTCATCAAGCTAGCAGTTGTTTTAGCTCTCATTGCTGTAGGAATGTTCACCCTCCCTTTTAAAAAAACAAGAGCCTCCTCCGGTTCATCATCGGCTCTTCGTCTCGGGACTCATGTTCCGATCAAAAAGGCTTCAATGCATTTTCTACAAAGTGCAAAGTACACAAGCGTCCAAAAGAAAGACTTGTTAGCTTAGATTCTGAAAGATTAGCTCATAAAACAAACCAAAAAAGTCACTTTAAATATATAGGTATCTGCAGGCCTGCCTGTACAGAAAAAAAGGCAAAAATAAAACAACAGGTGGATTCTAATCAGGACACATGCCGGGATGAGCAACGTAAAGAAGTGTGGACGATAGAGAATGTTTCAGTGAGTAGCAGAGTGCAATATTAAAGCCATGTGATCCAAGAGAAGCTTTTCTCGTCACATGAAGTTAAAGGAGGCGAAGCAGGACTCGTCAGTGCCACAGTTTGTGCTGCACAGAACCTTCTCTTGAAAAGGCAAAACACAAATTGAAAGATGAAGGAGATTCAAGTCATAGTTACAGGGTGAACCCCCCTCGCCGGGTCTCAGGACATCCGCCTCCGACAGACGCCGTCGTCATCGCCGTGCAGGCTCTGTCCTGAGTCGGCCTCAGTGCAGTGGAGATGACCGACCTTCGACCTGGCCCGGGGAAGAACCATCCCAAAACCTCTTTTCTGCCGTCTCCCGTGTCCTTCTTCAGCGGAGCGCTCCAGTCCTCCTCACAGCCTCGACCACCGGTCCTGTGTCTGAGTGTGCTGGGCGGTGTTCGGTGGACGGACTCCTCCAGCAGGTGGTCAGAGGGAGGAACACATTCTGCTAATATTCACTTGTTGGTGATGAATGGATCCACCGAAGGGACTTTTGAGAGGTGAAGAAGAAGGAGGGATGAACTGCTGTGAAACAGCGCACATTACTTAAACGCCGAAAACTCCCCTGGGAAGGTAAAAAACAAAGGAGACAGAATTTTAGTGATGGATTGACGAGCATATGTCAGCAGTTATTCAGCTGGTTCTTGAAATAACCCAATAGACATTTTGAATTCTCAGGTTTGGACAAAACTTCTGAGATTCAAGGAAAACTGAAGTGAACATGTAACATTCTGTCGTAAGCTTGGGACAAGAGACAGAGGACACCCTGGACAGATCTCAACTTCTATACATTTAAACCATCACACGGATATCAAATCATAAACACTTCAATAATCCGCCATTAAGTGGCGCTAACCTGCTGTTGACCAATGGCGTTTGTGTTTCTGTCATGTGACGTGTGACTTACCTCCACAACTTTATTGACACCACATTAGAACAATTTAATTCGTACAAGTGTTATTTATTTATTTTTTAATTCACAAACATTTTAAACCTTGTACAATTACAATTAAGTGCAGCATCGTAGTATATCTCCATGAGGTGAATTATTATGGAGCCTCACATTTTGACCTTATTTTGAGCAGCATAAATCATTAATAAAGCTTTAAAGGAACTCTGTCGATTTATGAGAAAATGTATGTTATTCAAGTTTGCCTTATAGTCCCAAAAATATGGTACACTAGTTTATGTGAGTCATTTGTTAACTTTAATTTAGTTCCTGAAATGGGTCTACAAGAATAAATCATTTTGGTCTGATAATTACTGTAAGGGCTTTGCTGTGATGGGATTAGGAGGTTTATTAAACGGATACAGAACAGTGGTTATATAGGGCAACTGCAAGTAACTAGTTACACATGCCTCGACTGCGTAGAAAGAATAGTGTGGTATCTAGAGACTAGGGGTGTCGATGTTTGCAGACACGCCTACAGTAAGAATCAGTTACGAACATGCTTCTCTGAACTGTGGGAGGAAAGTCGAGTGCAGAGACGCAAATAAAACCTACCATAGCCACCGGCCTGTATTGGGGTCTTGGGTGACGCGCAGGCATACAAGCTGAAGTCCTCCGTCTGGAAACCAGCTCTGTTTAACGACGGCTCCGAGGCGCTGCGGTGGATTTTGGGGAGCGAGCGAGCCAGCAGCTCGATGGACGCCAGGATCTCAAAAGAACAATGAGACTCACAATAAGTCTTACTTCCTTGAACTCCTTAAGGAGCTACTTTCTGTCACAACTATTGTGACATGGTCAACATCACTTTCAAAAATACTGATATAGCTTGAACAAGTGTGTGATCCCACCTGGGGGAAAAGGGGGCGCTCTTCTCTCTTCTTCTTCAGGCAGTCGGCCATCAGCCTCTTCATGGCCTTGGGACAGTTGCTGCGCACCTTGCTGAGGTCCGGCGACAGGTAACCTGGACCCACCATGAATATTATCTGCAGCAGAAACCGTTTCATTACATCTTTGAGAGGACTCTGCTTTATTATAGAAAAAGACTGGAGTGTGACGAACAAACATCTGACCTGGTCTCGGTTGTTGATGTTGGAGTAGGGCAGAGCTCCGGACATGAGCTCATACAGCACGATGCCGAAGGCGTAGACGTCGGACTGGAAGCTGTAGGGATTCTTGTCCTGCAGTCTGATGACCTCAGGAGCCTGAAAGAGCAGTCCTGTCAGGAGGGAGTTCAGGTGAGTCGCGAGGGGCAGCTTCACACTCACCATCCACAGGATAGACCCAGACAGCTGCTCAAACTGGTGTGAGCCGCTCCAGCGGGACTTCACTGTGGCCAGACCGAAGTCACCGATCTTTACCGTCAGGTCCTCGTGGAGGAAAATATCTGGAGGAGAAGTCGTCAAGGACACTTCCTGGGAAGAATGCTCTTCATTTCTGGAAAAAAGATATTCTTACAATTGTAATTCTTTTGTTAGACGTTTGATAAACCGTTTGAGGACTCCCACTTCATTCTTGAAGGCTTGAAGCTGTTGAGGGGTGGGTGCCGTCACGTTCAACATCTTCACAGCAACATCGCCTGAAATTGAAGATTAATAAAATAAGCTGCTTGTTCTAATTCACATGTGTCACACATTCACGGGCAGGAGGGGCCAATACATGCTCGTGTTGATATGTTGACTGATAAAGATGACAGTAGTTAAGATGAGGAATAGAGATTATCAAAAATAAAAGCAAAATTGAGGATGATGAAAGGTTTGTTTGATTAAAATGTAAAAATAAAAAGATAATTCAGACATGATCCTAATCAGAGACATGCTTACTGTTAAATACAGCAAAATGTTAATATTAAAATAAAATAAAATAAAATCGTTTCCTGACTCCCATCGTATATATATGCAAAAAATACACACAAAAAAAGGGTGTGTCGTCCACGTTGCCTGGTACAACTTTTAGCCATCATGAAACATTTTGGCTAGAAAAAAACTCAATAAATTCACACTTTCCCATAATGCCCAGAGACAATTTCTCTTAACGAAGTTTCAACATAAAGCATGTTGAAGTAGAACCTCAATGTAAATCAGCTCTGATAGTCCCTGGTTCAAATTGTATTTCAATGCAAACAAAGGCCTTATCATTAGATTCTTGAATGTACTGTAGTACCTTTAAATACTTTTTATGGATTCTAGGGAACCCTAGCAAATCTACATGTTGTTAGACCCACAACCTCAACTGCTAGAAGATTTGTGTGATTGAGTTTGACACCACTTCTCTATTGAGTCTGGTCGAACTATTTAAGCTCGTTTTTATCTTCCCTGTAACATGTTTACAAAGGACCAGGGATTAGTAAAGACACTCGCCACGATAATGATATAAATGGCAGTTACCAAACAGTGTTCGGTTTTGCTGCCATTTTCTTTCTGATTTTGTTTAAAATATATATATATTAAGGATAAGGATGTAACGTTCCAAATGTATCCTATTACTTAACAATTTCATAAAAATCATTCACATTGGTATAAAACCTTAATAATCTCCATCCCTTAGAAAAGAAACTTCATTAACACTAGTCTGTAGACTCTAGCAGCGTTAAACTAAACTATTTAGACCGACTCTTACCGTGCCACTTTCCCTTGAAGACCGTTCCAAATGAACCAGATCCTATCCTCTGACCCAGAGTGATCTGGCCCTCAGATATCTCCCAGTCGTCGCTGGAGTCCCTCCTCCCGAGAGTTTTCTGTTTCACGGCACATCACCATCACCTTCATCATCACCACAGCAACGTTCATCAAAGCACAAAGACGGTCTCTTACCATTTTATTGCGATCTTCAGACGAGGACGACGACTTGCGCTCTCTTTGTGGACACGGGGACTTCTGCGGGACCTTGACGTTGGTCAGAGAGCCGGGTAGAGATGCAGGAGGAGTGGCGGACAGACCTGTGGTGGTACCTGGACAGCAGGGGAAACAGAGAAAAAGCATTTGGAGCTTGAAAAAGTGAGTTAAGGCAGAAGAGGAGAGAAGAAGAAAGTTGACTTTAAAGAGTGCGTTTGCCGTTTGAATGTGCAGAAGAGGTCATGCAGTGGCAAATAATGTTTGTTACCCTATGATTTATTATTTTTTCATTTTACATCATGAATGAAACTCATTCGTACTTTAACTCTCAATTGTGAATACTTTCAAGAATGATTTATACAAGTTAAAAGCCTTAATAATTACAAATCTAAAACTAATTATTTTATTGACTTGCAGTCACGTTTATGCAATTTAATGAAAGAGGTCATATATATATAAATAAATAGCTCAGTTAGACTATTCTTATTTATAAGGCCAAATATTTTTTAATGGAGCTACACTGGTAAATGATACATGGACATTTTAAATACTACATTCATTATCAAAAGGCTTGACTTATCTAAGGAATCTCTTAAAAACAGCATCATTTATTTGCATATATTTACCATACAATGATGAAGAAAACGACTCTTTTGAAGTCTGTGTGTAACAAAAGTGCATCACAGTGTTTGAAACAGTAAGATTGAAGTGAATCCCACAACCATGAGAGAGAACATGTGAAAACATAAAGAGGGAAACACACACAGTGGACTTGACACAAGGTAAAGGGGCTGTTGTGCTGGGGTGGAGGTGTAGGTGAAGGAGGAAGAGGATGGGGGAAGAGAGGAAGAACACAGGAACACACAGAGGCCTAACTACCTCGGAAAACAGGCTCGGGCTCAAAATCAAAGACTATGTCATTGGGGTAGGAGTATAGGAGGGGGCTTGAGGTCCGTGTTCGGTGCTTCCTCAAGCAGCGGGCGGGGTGGGTCGGGGGGGCTGCAGGGCAAAAAGAGACAGACACACCATCACTGCTACTCACCCGGCCCCTCTAACCACCAACTGTCCATGGTTTTGCTCATGGCTTTACTGGAGCATTCATCTTACAACTATCACAGTTCCACTTCCTATTTTTAAACATTACCAGTTCAGTGAAGACGATTCTCTGAGACCAATCGTGGAACTAATACTGGCAACTCTTGATCCTTCTTAATATTTATAGTTAGAAAAATATGTTTTTTCACGTTTCCATTTATTCATATTTTTATATTGAAGCAATCATTAACTGTAATTACATCTGTTAAGCAATGTCAAAGAAAACACCTTTACTCATTGTGTTATGCACAGTACTTTTATTTTGAAGGATGTGTATTGTTCGATCCCGGATGTGATGTGTGACTTACTCCGGGAAAAGTTGATTAACGCTTGTGTGTTCCAGCCGTTGTTTAATGAAGAAAATAAAGCAATGATTGAAGCTGTACTGAAGTGGAGTTTGAATGAAAATTCCTAACAGGTTATGGGTCCAGACAGCTTCGGTCACCGCTAGTGACTAATGACGGACAGAAGTGGCAGAGAATGAGAGCCAACTTGAAGATAAGTACCGGGCAAAGTTACGAGGAGCGTCGCGACGCAATACGCGAACGCTAGAGCTAAGAGCTAAGTGCTAACAAGCTAGCAGAAGAAAAGACCGCAAAACACGTGTAGAGATGACGAACAGAGGAGCCGCAGGGATGCTATCGCCGCAACTGTTTTTTGACGGAACAGATGATAAGCATGACCTTTGGGAAACGAGATTGCTTGGTCACTTGCATATCTTAAACCTGAAAGAGACTATTTTCCATGAGCCCACGGATGCTAGTGAAGAGCAGTTAGCTCTAGACGGAAGGAAGAATGCTGACTGCTATGCCGAACTGATAAGACTGATAGATGATAAAAGTCTATCTCTAATCAGACATGACGCTGCTGATAAAGGCAGGGAGGCACTGAAGATATTGAAAGAACATTATTCGGGAAAAAGCAAGCCAAGAATAATAAGTTTATACACATCGTTGACCAAGCTGCGGATGGCAGACAACGAAAGTGTCACAGGCTATATTATAAGAGCGGAAAATATTATCACTGCTTTGAGAAATGCAGGTGAAGCTATGAGTGATGGACTAATCATAGCCATGATACTTGGTGGACTACCGGACATGTTCAGGCCTCTAGCTGTCCATGTGACACAAAATGAAGACCAAGTTACATTCACAGACTTTAAGAGGAGGCTGAGAATCTATGAAGAAGCTGAAAAGATGAAAACGGCTGAATCAACGGACAATGTAATGAAAACACACATAAAACATAGCAAGCAAAATATGAATACACACTTTAATAACAAAAGACATGAAGATGTAAGTGTGACATGCTACAGGTGTGGAATAAAAGGACACATAGCAAGACAATGTACGCGAAAAGTGTGGTGCAGTTACTGTAAAAGCAACACACATAAAGAATCCCTGTGCAAGAAAAAGGGAGATCAAGATGGTGCCAGAAAAGTTGCAGAGAAAGAGCAAGAAGGTGATGACGACCATCTCTTCATGGCGAAACATACAAAGACTGAGAGACCAGCAGACAACATCAAGATGAAAAGCATCATGGTGGATGGAGGAGCAACCTCTCACATCGTGAACGACATGAGCAAGTTTGTGAGTTTCGACGCCACATTTCAGCCAGAGACCCACGCAGTCGAGCTGGCAGATGGGAGCGAGTGAAACGGAATCGCCCAACGCAGAGGGACCGCTGTGATACATCTCCTGGACAGCACCGGACGACAACACAGAGCACAGCTTCGGCAAGCACTCTACATGCCAACGTACCCCCAAGACATCTTCTCAGTGGCGAGAGCAGCGAATGGAGGAGCAACAGTCACGTTCAAGAAAAAGAACAGTCACATGATCACCAAAGATGGCAGCAGGTTTGACATTCATGAAAGTGGCAATTTGTATTATTTATCAACTGTTGAACAGAGTGTTGATAAATGTAAAGTGTCCCACGACATACAAACCTGGCATGAGATTATGGGTCATTGCAATTATGAAGATGTACAAAAATTACAAGGTGTTGTAAAAGGCATGGTGATAAATGGGAGTGTGGTCAGACCAACACACATATGTGAAGTAAGTAAGTAAGTAAGTAAGTAAGTAAGTAAGTAAGTAATATTTATTTATATAGCGCTTTTCGAGACCAGGGTCACAAAGCGCTTTAACAATCAAAACAATACTCAAAACAGTACATACTTCAAAGATCAAGACAACACCGAGAACAACACAGGAGTTCGAGAAATTCAAGGAAAAGCCTGAACAAATAGAAACGTCTTAAGATGTTTCTTAAAGGAGTCAGTAGATCCATCAAGAGCAAAGAGAGAGGAAGATTGTTCCAAAGCTTAGGAGCAACAGCCTGAAAAGATTTCTCTCCTCTGGTCCTGAGTCGTGTGCGTGGAACCATAAGTAGATTCTGATCCACAGACCTCAGAGCCCGAGCTGGGGTGTAAGGCTGGATCAGATCAGTGATGTAAGGAGGAGCCTGACCATGAATAGATCTGAAAGTAAGAACCAGAATTTTAAAGTTGATCCTGAAAGAAACTGGCAGCCAGTGAAGAGTTTTAAGGATCGGAGAAATGTGAGTTCTTCTACTAGAGCGGTCAGAATTCTCGCTGCAGAGTTCTGAATCAACTGCAGACGAGACAAGATCCTTCTTGTTAAGACATGAAAACAAACTGTTACAATAGTCCAGACGAGAAGAAACAAACGCATGGATTACAAGCTCCAGATCATGTTGTGACAACATTTTCCTAAATTTAGAGATTTTTCTCAGTTGAAGGAAACAGTTTCTGGTCAGTTTTCTGCAGTGTTGAACAAGAGACATGTCTTTATCAAATACAACACCCAGGTTTCTCAGGCTCAGTTTGACAGACTGACCTAAGTCACCCAAGTACTGACTCAACCCTGGAATCTTATCATCAGGAGCAATCACCAGAGTTTCAGTTTTGTCCACATTAAGCTGTAAAGTGTTTTCACTCAGCCATTGTTTGATTTCTAGCAAACAATTGACTAAGCTGTTCAGCCTTTGGGGCTCAGTTGGGTCAAAAGAGCAGTAGAGCTGGATGTCATCAGCAAAAATGTGATAAGAAACATCTGGAAATCTCTGAATGATTTTACCAAGGGGAATCAAGTACAGCAAAAACAATAAAGGACCCAGAACAGAACCTTGAGGGACTCCACACAACAGATCTGCCGATTCAGACCTCATTTGATTGGCAGATACACTAAAACTGCGCCCAGATGAGATAAGATGAGAACCATTCTAACTCAGACCCAGACAGTCCCACTTCATCCCTTAGTCTTCTCAGCAGGATCTGGTGATCAACTGTGTCAAAGGCTGACGACAGATCCAAGAGAACCAGAACAGTGAATTTACCAGAGTCAGCCGACATCATGATGTCACTGGACACTTTCAATAAAGCTGTCTCCGTAGAGTGATGTTTACGGAAGCCAGACTGAAACTTCTCATGGATGTCGCTCTGATCCAGGAACAAAGACAGCTGCTCGGACACCACCTTCTCCAAGATCTTGGACAAGAAAGGGAGCTTAGAAATAGGCCTGAAATTACTGAGGTCAGTTGGGTCTAAGCCTGGTTTTTTGAGCAGAGGCTCCACAATGGCATGTTTAAATGCATTGGGAAAAACCCCTGTGGAAAGGGAGGGGTTCACCATATTGGTAACCCAGGGGCCAATTACATCAAATAGTGTGTACGAAAGGAAAATTCACACAGAGTAGAAATAGGGAGCCAGACAGAAAAGCTACAAAACCATTACAGCTAGTCCACACTGATCTAGCAGGTCCAATGCGAACCCCGAGCATAGAGGGACACAGATACGCTCAATCTTTAACAGATGACTACTCAGGTACAATGTTTGTGTACTTCCTTAAAGCTAAAAGTGATGCAGTTCATGCCACAGAAAGATTCTTGGCAGACATAGCACCTTATGGTGAAGTCAAGTGCGTCCGTTCAGACAACGGCACTGAGTTTACAACTCAAGTTTTCCAAGAACTGTTGACCAAGAATAGGATAAGGCATGAAAAGTCAGCGCCCTATTCGCCACACCAAAATGGCACAGCAGAGAGAGGTTGGCGAACTCTCTATGAAATGGGCAGGTGTTTACTGTTAGAGAGTAACTTACCAGATAAACTATGGAACTATGCTGTACAGACAGCTGCTTACGTTAGAAACAGGTGCTACAGCAGACGCACAAGAAAAACTCCATATGAGATGTTTACAGCCGTGAAACCGGATGTTTCCAAACTGCAGAAGTTCGGGTCCATCTGTTTTGCCTACAAACAAGAGAAAGGGAAGTTGGATTCCAGGTGCCAGCAAGGTGTTTTTATAGGATATGATAAAAACAGCCCAACTTATCTGGTGTACTATCCAGACACAGAAAAAGTCCAAAAGCACAGGTTAGTGAAATTCACAACCAAAACAGCAAATGAAGAAGAGACACAAACATCTGAAGCACACATTGAGTATTGTGATAGAGATGTACAGCCAAAAAGTCATGACAATGGAGAAATGGTTGATGAAAACAAAGAAAATGCATCAAGTCATGATAAGGAAAGTGATGTTTCTGAGACTGCTCCAAAACAGACTGAAGTGTCTCAGCAAGAAGACGATGCTGAGAGAACAAGGCGGAACCCAAAGAGGGAAAGAAAGAAACCAACTTACCTACAGGACTTTGAAACGGAAGAAAAGGTAGACAAACTACAAACATGTATTGACTTCTGTTACAGAGCAGTGTGTGACATTCCTCAGACTTACTTACAAGGATGCCATTGCTTCAACCAACTCAAGGCAGTGGATCAATGCTATGAAGGAGGAGATGCAGTCACTGGAGGAAAATGAAACATTCAGCCTCACCCATCTTCCACCAGGCAAACGAGCAGTGGGGGGCAGATGGGTGTACGCACTCAAGAGTAACACTGATGGAACAGAAAAGTACAAAGCAAGATACGTAGCAAAAGGCTACAGTCAAAAACAAGGAACTGATTACGAAGAGACATTCTCACCTACTGCTGATATGACCAGTGTGAGGGTGATCATGCAGAAGGCAGCGCAGGAGAATCTGCTGCTGCATCAGATGGACGTTAAGACAGTATATTTACATGCACCTATTGATTTTGAACTTTACATTGAGCAACCAGATGGTTACGAGACATGGTCAGACACAGGTGAGAAACTGGTGTGTAAACTGCATAAGTCTCTCTATGGTCTCAAGCAGTCCGGAAGAAACTGGAATGCTATGTTACATGCATGTTTGATCAGAAATGATTTCACACAGAACCCTGCTGATCATTGTGTGTATACAAAAGAAAAACATGATGAAAAGGTAATCCTCATTATATGGGTTGATGATTTGATAATAGCAGCTAGCAATGAAAGTGTATTAACAAATGTGAAAACAATGCTAACTGAAAAGTTCAAAATGAAAGATCTGGGAAGACTCAGACATTTTCTGGGAATAGACTTTGAGCAAACAGAAGGCCAAGTTGTTATGTCACAGAAAAGATATGTGAACACAATACTGAAAAGATTTGAAATGGAAGACTGTAGGGCAAGAGAGACCCCATGTGAACCAAAACTTGACTATTCAGAAATTGCAGAAAAAATGACAAATTCAAGAAAGTACAGAGAGGCAGTGGGAAGTTTAATATATTTGTCCACATGCACTAGACCAGACATACGTTTTGTGGTCAGTAAACTCTCACAGCATTTTGATGATCCAACTGAAGAACACTGGAGCACTGTAAAACATGTCTTTAGGTACCTTAAAGGTACAGCAGAACAAGGTTTATGCTTCAAAAGAAATGACACAAGTAAACTAGGTTTGAAAGTGTACAGTGATGCAGACTGGGCATCAGAGAGAGCAGACAGGCGCAGTATCTCAGGTTATTGTGTCAGTTTATGTGAAGGAAGCTCTCTAATTTCATGGAAATCAAGAAAACAACCAACGGTTGCACTTTCTACATGTGAAGCAGAATACATTGCCTTAGCATCAGCTATACAGGAATGTATATATTTGAAACAGCTACTTAAAGGAATGGACAAGTACCAGTATGCACAAACAAAAGTGTACGAAGACAACCAAGGTACTATTGCACTTGCCAAGAACCCTGTAAACAGGCAAAGATGTAAGCACATAGACATCAAGTATCATTTCATCGGGGAGATTGTAAACACTGGCAAGATACATCTGGAGTATTGTCCTACTGAGCAAATGCTTGCTGATGGAATGACAAAACCAGCAACTAAACTGAAACTGAAAAGGTTTGTCAAAGATATGTTTGGTACATAAAAGTAAGTACAATTTTGTGTTCTCGGGAAACCCATTAAGTGTATACATACATGTGTACCAATTGTTATTATAGTTACATATTTAAACAAGTAGCTGAGTGTGTAGAAGCTGTTGGATGAATCATTTTATCATATTTGGTTGTTCAAGCAAAGCGAACTACACAAAATTAAATGTATATGGTATTGTCTTTTTCAACATTCCATTTATATTCATATTCATTATTGGGTGAAAATGAAGGTTGCAGATCATACTTTTACTACTTACTACTTTTTTACTACTATACTTTTTAAGGATTTTCCTAAAATCTTGGCAAGAATTGGTCAAGTCCTGCCACCTAGGGGATTCCCCGAGGATCTTGAGGTGGTGTGCTTTTGACTCCGGTTTTTTGTGCCCAATAAAAGGGACGGCAGATTTAAGACTTGGATCTCAAAAGGTTTAACTGATTATCAATCATTTATTCACAAAGGGAATTTTCAGAGTTTTGAAAACCTTTAGAAAAAGAGGATTTTTACAGATACTTACAAGTCAGAAATTATTTTAATCAAAATTTGAAAAAGCCAATTGATGCATGTGGAAAAGGATTACTAGAGATTTTCATTTCATTATTGGAGGCAAATAATAGCAATAAAATAGTATCTAAATTGTACAAAGGAATTCGACAATCTAAACAAGAGAACACAGGATATATAAAGCAGCGATGGGAAAAAGATGGAGATATATCAATCACAAATGAGAGCTGGGAAAAAAATGTATCATCTACAATGGTTTTCAACAAGATCAAATACATGGCGGGAGTTCTGTTGGAAGAATATTATTCGATTTTTTATCACACCCATTCAAAAATACACATGGGCACGGATGAAGCATGTTGGAGACTTTGCGGGTATAATGGAGCAAATCACTGGCATGTGTTTTGGAGCTGCAGTGGAATCAAAGCTTTTTGGACAGAGATCCACAGCCATTTAATCAACATTTTTGCTGTGAATCTTCCCTGTAAAGGTGAAAACATGTACCTGGGTGACTAACCAATAGAAAACTGTAATAATGGAGACAAGAAATTGCTTTTCATATTGTTGGCAGCAAGTAAAAAATGTATCACGAGGAAGTGGTTACAAGTTGAACCACCCACGACAGAACTGGATAGACATCGTTTACGACATCTATAAGATGGAGAAGTTATCCTTTGCACTCCAAACAGATATGAACAAGTTCTACAAGATATGGACCAAATGGACAGAATATGTCAAACCAATTAGAAGCAATTTAATTAAAGGAAATATGTCATTTTATTTTCCATATTTGCCCTGCTTCAATGCATTTATTGATTTTCTTTTTCTAACTCTTGAAAAATAGAAGTATTTTGTAAAGTAACTAGTTTGATGGGTATGCTCCCTGGGGTGTGTTTTTTTAAAATATATTTTATTTTATTATTATTTCGCATTTCTTCATATATTTCATCTTTCTTTTCCACTCAATACTTTATACTTGAATGTACCATTTTGTTCTGAAAAATTAAAAAAAAAAAAAATCCATTAGTATCGGTGGATCCAGATGGTAATGCACAACAAACTCCAACAACAACAAAACCTCATAGGCAAAGATTAGAAGAAAAAGTTCAAGTTAACACTTAAATTCTTTAAAAAAGTTTAAAATCAATCATTGTGGACAACTTGTGTTATAGTAGCTCTATTTTACAAAGTATTTCAGCACCAACTGTATTTAAATTGATGTCATGTCATTTCCCAACTTTTAATGAACGACTTTAGAATGACCTTCAGTGGAGAAACAACACAAACTTTCACCAAGGAAGGTCACATTACTTCTTCCCAAGTATTTTATTTAAACCGAAGAACTTTGATGTTTCTTGGGCTGGAGTCGAACCCACAACTGGATCACAACCACCAGAACAATTGTACTGAAAGCAAGAGTGTTCTGAACTTGACAATCCTTGAGCAGTTCTATCTAGATTACATTTGAAATGGTGTCTCAAAGCATTTGTTTCGTTTCTCGACAATCGATTAAATGATTTGTTCCAAAAATTGATTTTTTTTTTACTCATGAATTGAGCAGAGTGCAGGAGCAGAAAATTCAAATGCCAAACAATTCATATACAAGGGCCTTAAAAGATCTCCATGATCCAGAACATCACTAGAACTAAATGATAAAAGTTGAATGCAAACTTTTTTATTTATTCAGATTAAGACCCTGTAAATATTTACAATTGGTTTAATCTTAAATCAACATGTTCATTTAAATTACAAGGTAAAGCTCTGTCTAAATACAGCAGTGATACAGGAGGGATTGATTTTGTCTTGACCTTTATTTTTCATTGTTTTATGTGTTTTTTTTGTTTCTATATGTACACTCTGTTGTTGTTGTTTCTTTGGTATTGCAATAGATTATTTTTCTGAATTTACTGTCTCTTGAAAAAAAAAGAAAAAAAAAGAGCATATACGTAACATTGCTGTGTCTGCATATTTACATAGTTGCCTTTACATCAGACCAACATTGCCTGGAATGCCTGTATTGCATACTTGTGCTCGATACAAATATTTTAAATTTAAAAAGTAATATCACGCTCCTCAAGAATTTATCAGCAGGATTCTACATACATAGAACACATTTAATACTTGATGGTCAGACAAAACTGAGTTCTGAGGAGAGACATTTGTTGTTTTAACTTCAGGTCTGTTTGCTAGAACAAGATCTAAGGTGTGGTTGAAACAGTGAGTCAGGGCCAAGAGATCCATAAAATCCTCCTATAGAGAGTGTCACATGTCTTTGTAGAACCATGGAAACAAAAATAACCTGTTGATTTTGAAACCGTGTGAAACGTACAAAGTATGTTTGTCTCATATATGGGCAATAAAATCAACCGCTATCAGTGAAAAAATGATAATGCAGAGAATAATGATTCACTTCATATGTTCACTGTCATTGATGATCAGCGCTATATAAATACAAATGACTTACTTCTTTACTTCCTTTAGGAGTATTGAGAGGAGGAATACGATCAGAGTGGTTGTTTGTTCTGCTAAATGGTAAAAGCAATTTAGTTCAGGTGAAATACTAATTTTCTACTCAGCCTCATGTTGTTCAACAGTTGTGATTCATTTTAGAATAATGGGTTCCTTTTCAGAGTTATAGTAAAAAAAATGTTTGTTCATTTTAAAGAAGCAAATGACGCTCAATGGTCTTTGTCCACATCTTGTTCCAAAATGACAAACTTAAAATATCCAAATACTAGTGATGGTCTGGTGAAGCTTCATGAAACAGTGTCTTTTCATTTTTCCAGAACAATTGTTGTCGTCAAGGCTTCAGTACAAGAGAGATGTTACAGACGAGCACCACAGAGGTTTGGATATTTTTTAATATCAATTTCAACAAAGACAAAAAGACCTACAAACTATAGTCTTTACATTAATATGAAAATACATTTTTATTTTTGATAAAGTTATAAAGAATTACATTAAAAATGTCACTTAATAGTATATTGTCTTGAACACAACAACCACTCTGATCATATTCCTCTCAATACTGCACAAGGAAGTAAAGAAGGATCATCAATGACAGAGAACATATGAAGTGAATCATTATTCTCTGTCTGCTTCACACTCAGGAAGGAATATCACAACTCTTCATCATGGTTAGTGACACCAAACACTTTACAAACACATTTCTTAAGTTAAGAACTATAGAAATGATCCCTGAAAGTATAGTCTTAACTTAACTCTGCACCAACATCACACTCCATCCTCACACCAAACCATTACAGTGACGGATGCATAGTTTTTGAATTTTAAAATGTTACTGTCATTCATTTGATTGCAAAGAGATGAGACTAGAAAACATAATTGTAGTTTCATAGTTTATACACAACATGTATTCAAAATCACTACGTTCAATTCCATAATTCATCTAAACTGTGATTATTGATCACCATGACATTAAAACAACTATATCAGGTTATTTTATTATGCATTACAAACAATTGTAAACATTAAACAATATAGTTTAATACAAGGGAAAATACATTTGAACAAGAGTTGTGTTTGATGTTAAAATGAAAACGTTTTTTCAATTATTAACATTCTGACTTAGGTGAGCGACTCACAGCTAGGGGGCGATCTAGGTGGATTGTTGTGGTGTCCTCTTCCACGCTGCAAACAGAAAGCAGTTGAGTGCAGTGAGGGCGTGACACACAAGTCTCATAGAGGCACACCTGACTGGTGCAGGTGCTCGGGGGGCGGAGTCAAACATCCACACTGGGCGTCTCACCACACCTGTCCAAATGTGTCGTCAGTGTTGCACATTTGAGCTCTGGCGGGATCTAAGATGGCGGCACAGGTGTGGCGTGAGATCGGCGTCTCATGGTTGTGTAACCTGATGAAGTTTGACTTGAGAGAAGCAGGTCAGAGAGCAAACCTCCACAAACACATTCAGCCGACTCAGCAGGAAACTTTGAATCAAGTTTCTACATGTGAATTGTCGGCACAAGCTCTTCTGGATTTTTCTTCTACACAAAAGTGGACACAACTTATGTGCACCTGTTCAGCACAAGACGAGTTGATCAAAGCAATACAGTCATATTTAGGACATGAGTTGATCAGGAAACAGAAGGAGAGGTCAGAGATGTTGACCTTTCATAACAGCTGCACAAATGGATTCTTTCTGAGCCTCCACTGACCCTCAATGACAAGTGACTTTACTGAACATTTGGAGTCCAAACACATGTGGACGTTTTCTGTCCATTTATTTGAAGATCAAAACACACAAGAAATGAAGCAGCAGTTCAACTATGTTTGACAAGATTCTTCACCTCTGACATCACAACTGACGCTTCATTAACTAGTGTCTACACACCAGGAAGAAAACACACAAACTATTACATGAACACAAAACTGTCTGTGCGTGTGTGTGTGTGTGTGTGTGTGTGTGTGTGTGTGTGTGTGTGTGTGTGTGTGTGTGTGTGTGTCTACACATTCATAAATTTGTCACTGTGTGTCTGATTTTTTTCCGTTTTGGTTTTTGCATGTTTGTACTTCTGTTTGTTATTTGATGTGTAAATACATGTGTTTGTTATCTTTTTATTTGTGTGTGCGCCTATTTTCAGGTTTGTTCAACTGTTTCCGTGAGTGTGTTTGGGCATGTGTGCCTGATTTTGTGTGTCAGTACCTGTTTTTAGACTCTGTTTGTCTGTATATATTTTCCGTGTGTGTATCATTTTGTCTACAGAGACATCTGTGTGTGTGCGTTAGTTATTGTGTGTTAGTGCTTTTGTTGCGCCAGAGAAGCATGTGTTTAAGTATTTATGTGCGTGCATTTCTGTGTAGTAGTAAAGCACGTGTGTGTGTTTGTCATTGTGTGTGATTGCTTTTTTGTGTGTGTGCGTGTTTGTGCATTTTTTGCTTTGGTAAAGCATGCGTGTGTGTGTTTGCAGTTGTTTGTGAGTGCACTTTTGTGTGTCAGAGATGCATGTGTGTGCATCCTTGTGTGATGGTGAAGCATGTATGTGTTTGTGTGTGATTGTGAGTGAGTGCATTATTGTGTTTTAGAGAAGCATGTTTGTGAGTGTTTGTGTGTGTGCATTTATTTGTGTTAAAGTGAAGCATGTGTGTGAGTGTTTGTGTGTGTGAGTGTATTTGTGTGTTCCAGAATCGTGTGTGTGCATTTATCTGTGTGTGTGATCACATGACATCCTGATGTGAGTTTCAAACACATTTCCAGTGAAGGAACAAAGATCAGCAGCTCTGACGTCTGCAGAGTCTCAGAAGAAAAAGACGTTTCTTGGTCGATTCCTCCTGAAACACGGAGACAGAAAAATGTATCAACTTGTAAAATCATGCGTGAAGTGAGTCTTGAAGAAAAGTGACAATTATCATCCACTGACTTTAGTCTCTGTCCACGGGCGGATCCTTCAGATGGTCCAGCTCCGAGCTGGGGGCCGCTGTAAGATCACAAACCCTGTTAGCTTGTGTGCTTCTCACCAGCAGATGAAACTAGTGTCAACACTGATGCTAGCATGCTAGCACTCTGTCACATGGTCAACATCTGAGCTGAGACAAGATCATGTACTTACAAGACGAGTCAGAGTCGCCTGAAATGGAAAGAAAGAGGACAAATTACACCTGAAGAAGATGAACATAGAAGAGTTCCTCTGACCTCTTCTCATCTCTGCTGACCTTCTTTGACCTTCTATTCTTTCTCTCCAGTATCTGGAGATGATCTGGATCAAATCACAAACTCTCACCTTTCTTCTTCTTCTTGTAGATGAAGTATCCAACCACTGTGAGCACCAGAGCGGAGGCAGCGACGGCGGCCATGATGATGTACAAGGTCAGGAAAGTCCTGGCTGTGGATGGAGAGCAAAGTAAGTGGAGACATGATCAGGTGACCAGTGTTAGAGACGTGGTGGGGCCTCATTCAGCAGATCCATGCTGACCACACCTGGACTCTCATCTGGATGAAAGAAACCTCTGGAGACACCAAGAAGGTTCTGAAGACTCTTACCGTTGGTCAGGATGTTTGACGGATCCAGTTTGGTGACCACGTCTTCCGGAATGCCGTCCAGTTGAAACACACACTCGTACCTGGACCAGTCGTCAGACGGGAGTTTCAGGTCCACCATGTTCTGGAAGGTTCCGTCAGGGTTGGGGAGGATCTCTCCGTGTTCCACGTCCTCGTGCAGCTCCTCTCCGTCTTTGGTCCAGAACAACATGGCTCTGTCGGGGTAGAAGCCTGTAGCGTGGCAGGTGACCGGAGAGCTGGCTGTCTTCTGGAGGAGAGACACTCGTGGACGCTCTGAAGGGAGAGACACCACACTTCAGAGAGAAAGTCAAAGGATGGACAGAGAATGAAGGAGAGGAGGAGGGAGGACAGGGGTGGAGGTGAGGAAAAGAAGATAAGAGGAGAGAGAGAGAGAGAGGACATGAGGAGAGAGAGGAGGGAGAGAAGGAGGAAGGAGAGCAGAAGGAGAAGAAGGTCATGGAACTACCTGTTCTCATCAAGGTTTTGCTCCCAAACTTCACAAACTTCTTCAGATCATTTGGACATTCCTGGGTGAAATAGAACTGATTATATTTCTTCATGCCTTCATTCTGGTCCCACTTGTGTTTGGTGATGACGGCCTGAGGACTCGGAGCGACCCAGGTCAGAGTCTGAAGGTCAAACACGATGAAGTCTTCTCCATCATAGCCGAACTGTTCATAACCTTTGACCTTTCCAGTCTCATTGTCCCACTCACAACCGCTCATCCATTGAAAGATGTGAACACCTGAGAGAGAAACCAGAGTGAGACCTGATCTACTCCACTGTTTAATACTCCACTGTGATCTACTTCACTGTTAAATACTCCACTGTGATCTACTTCACTGTTTAATACTTCACTGTGATCTACTCCACTGTTTAATACTCCACTGAGATCTACTCCACTATTTCATACTCCACTGTGATCTACTCCACTGTTTAATACTCCACTGTGGTCTACTCCACTGTTTAATACTCCACTGTGGTCTACTCCACTGTTTAATACTCCACTGTGATCTACTCCACTGTTTAATACTCCACTGTGATCTTCTCTTCTTCTCTGAACTTGTATGATCTACTTCAGTTTCCTCCTCTGATCTACTCTGTATACAAGATTGATGGTTCAGGATGTAAAAAGGTTGAACATGATTCAGTTTAAGGTCAAACATTGATTTTAAAGACAACAAACCTCCAGTTTGGTTGAATCTCTGTTTTACTATTTCAATGTTGTTCTTGTGGACCTGCTGTGCATTATTTAAGATATTTGTGTTTCTCTCCCAGTACTGAGGATCATCTGCTGTGACCTGGATCATCCAGTCTTGTTTGGGTACAAATCTCCTGGTGTTGCTGTCGTAGTGTTCCACTTCAACTCCGTCCACATAAGTGACAAAAACAAACTCTGGGAAGTTTTTAACTCCAGCAGACGCAGTGTAGAAAGACTGCATTGTGTGAATCACTGTGAGACACAAAAACAAAGTTTAGATCTTCTCTGGTTCTGATGACACAACGTTGTGATGCAGCAGAACAATCACATCTTCTACAAAGACAAAGAGGTGAAGAACAGAGGGACAGTCAGCAGTGACACAAAGTTCACGTCCACACACGGACACCAGCAGAACATCCTTCACACTTCACTCTCCAAGAACCCTGGCTAAATGGGACACAACTATAGAAGAAGAAGAAGAAGAAAGAAGAAAAAACGATTAATATTAATAACAATCTGAAATGTAATAAATATTTATAATAAAACAAATAAGGAATAAAGAGAATTAAAAGAATAAATGGATGAATTAAGAAGAAACAGGAGCAACAATGTTGAAAAAGATCAAACAACTAAATTGAAATTGTTTTTAAAAAACTTATAGATAATAAAATATTAAAACCAAGTTCATGGAACAAATCGAAGAATGATTTATAGAATAAAGATCATTGAAGGACATTAAGGTTAATGATGAACTTAAATAACATGAGTTTATATCAGTTTATAAATAACATGTTTCTGAAGATTACTGTTCAACATGATTGTAAATGTTTCATTTAGATATTTTAAGTCCAAACACAAGTTCAGAGCAGCTGCTTCACTGAGTTGCTCCAATAAACTGTGAGATGTGATAATATGTTGAAGTGAGCTGAGCTACAAGGTTGTCTGAACATGCGCACTTAAGAAATGCGACACTTTCTTTGTTTTTATTTCCTCATTTTAGTTCATGATAGACTTGTTTACTAAAGTCAAATCAATGAAAATTGTAAAAGCTCTTCTTGTGAGTCAATGAATCTCCTGATGGCAGCATCGTTTAAAAACAAGTGATCAGCTCATGAAGCAAAACTCTGGAGTCACTTTCTGTTCAGCGTCAAACAAGTTCCTCCGTCAATCAACAGAAGTGACTCAACAGCGCCACCAGGTGAGCACCTGACATTGAGCTCGGATCTACTTTTCTGTGTACGACTTCTTCACGGTTCTGAGATGAAAAGTGAATCAGTGAAACACTTTGACTCCTCTGAGAGTGAAAAGGTCATGAAGGTTGTAGTGAAGAGTATTTGGAGAAATAAAAGGTGACGCAGGTGTGAACACATGAAAGTGGAGGAAGGAGACTCACTCGCAGTTGAGCTGTGGATCCACACAACAAGCACAAACAACACCTTCTTCATCTTCAGCTCTTTTCTGGAGACTAGGATCCAACAAGTCTTCAGGTCGACGAACGAAGTACAAGTGAAAGTAAACAACAGACGCAGGAAGAAATATCTGAGCCAATGAGGATTCAGTGTGACGTCACGTCCAGATGGAAAGTCAAAGTAAACCAAACATGTTATTACGACTATTTTCTGTGACAAAAACTCCACTTTAAACTTTATTATTATTTCTTAGAGTCGTTCTTCTGAACCTTAAAGTCACGCAGAATGTGAACTATGGAATACCAGGAGTGTCAAATTAAAGTGAAGAGAAATAAAAGTGGATTGAATTGCTTTTTATTTTGACATACGATGATTTATATGTATAAACTTTCTTTCCTTCCTTTCTATTCTCTTTTATTCAGAAAAAAAGTTTTTCTAAAATATTACTATGAAAGTAAAAAATAAACGAGTTTTTTGTGGAGACGAGAAAAGCTTCTAGTTTCCTCTAGTGGTTCAAACATGACATTGAGCTCAAACAGTAAATATATTTGAATGATTTTCAGTCATTTTCATCAATTCAAGAACCATTTTTATCATTATTTTATGGACAGACTTTCTGTAGTTAAAAAAACACTTGAACTATCTTCAGTTCCCTCCTGGTCAGTGAGCTCTTGGTGCTCTACGATCTCTCCAACATTGTATGGTCTCACAGGAAGTAAAACTGCCTGTTCTTGGTACTATTTACCCACAAACCTTAGCATGAACTGGCCCTCAAAAGTAAACCTGTCAGAGAAAGTAAAGGTCTCAGGCAACAGCAGGTTGAAAGTGGGGATATAAGCAGTGGAGAAAATAAAAAAATTAACTTTCAGGTTGAATTATAGAATTAAAATATATCATTTTTACTTAAAGTATACAATATTTGATTGTTTTTTAAGTTGATAAATCTCATACAGAAATAAAGTTGTCTAATAAGCTACATTATTTAACTTCATCAAAATGTCTTTAAATCCATTTTAATTAACATTTTCAATCAGGTTTTGTTTTTACACACAAATGAATGTGATCAGTATCCGTTCATGGTGATTGTCCTTATCTGCCACAATGATTCTTCCCTGACTGAATATCTTTTGAGCGTGTTGTGTTGAGTCTGTAATGCTGCCAACAAAGTTATGAATCTACAAGTTTCCTGACACACTTCGACTAGAAATTGTTCTTGATGATAGTTCATTGAAAATAATTCTTCTCACTTTTGTTTCTTTGTCAAGATGAAACATTAAACATTTCCACATGGTTGGTTTAAACACTCAATGTGAACATTTTGGTGCATGTGTTGAACTTTCATTTGGATTAATATGTAAGTTCACAGTATTGAGGGGAGGAATATGATCAGAGTGTTGGTTTTCCATTTTAAAAGTGTAAATATTGTCTCATTCTGCACTTTGTCCAGGACGAGAACACAGTCTTCTCTTTCAGTCAGACAAGCCTACTCTTGGGATGAAGGTTTTTGATCATCCATTGTGCCGACCAAGGCTTTTCTATGGTTTTCCACCAGTGTTTCCTCTTTCCTCTTGAGAACAGTGAGGCTCGAGGGTTTGAGGTTGATTTTAGTGGCACCAGAAGCTCCAACAAATCACTGGTTCCTCAACTGGTTGGCTCTACAACAAACTGAAGAAATGCTGACTCTGCTCTCTGTTCTAATGTTGACCACAAACTGTTCTTTGTACTGTAGTTCACAGAAATAAATAATATTTTACTCAACATTATTCATTAAATGACATTTGTTTCTTATAATATTAACTTTACTCCATGTTTTGTAATAATGTAGGAACTTACTTTGAAAGCTTTATGGTTCATGTGTTTGATATAAACATACATTTCATGTTGTGTGTTTAATAGTGATGTGTTGATGAAGCCAAATGAAACAGTGTCATGTTGTTTAGAGGTCAGTAGGTGGCGCCATCAGTTTAAAAATGATGTGATGTTTCATTCGAAAAATTGTTCAAAACAATGGAGAATAGTGCAGAGACCGCCATCTAGTGGAAAAATAATGACACTGCTTCATGAAGAATACTTACAAATTATATTATTTTTATTTATTTTTTTTTTTTAGAATCCCTTATTAGTCCTGCGAGGGGAAATTTAACCATTCACACATACTGATGTGAGTAGGCTGCACACTTGCGCCAAGTTCACCATCAGGAGCAATCAGGAGCAATCAGGGTAAAGTGTCTTGCTCAGGGACACAACGACACAAGCTTGTCTGGAGCTGGGATTGAACCTGCAACCTTTTGGACTGCAGGCAACCACTCTACCATCTGAGCTATGTCGCCTCTTTGTTTATTCTAATATTGACTTTACTACGTGTGTTTTTTAAATAATGTAGAAACCTAGTTTGAAAGTATTGTGGTTCATGTGTTTGATTTGTAAATACATTTCAAGTTGTGTATTTAATGTGAATCACACAGTATCATGTTTGTTCAACTAAAATAAAAAATCAACCATAACTATAATAGTTTGGTGTGAGGATGGAGTGTGATGTTGGTGCAGAGTTAAGTTAAGACTATACTTTCAGGGATCATTTCTATAGTTCTTAACTTAAGAAATGTGTTGGTAAAGTGTTTGGTGTCACTAACCATGATGAAGAGTTGTGATATTCCTTCCTGAGTGTGAAGCAGACAGAGAATAATGATTCACTTCATATGTTCTCTGTCATTGATGATCCTTCTTTACTTCCTTGTGCAGTATTGAGAGGAATATGATCAGAGTGGTTGTTATGTTCAATACAATATATGAAAACATTTGTATATGTTAATCTACATCTCTACTGTCTCCTTGAGCAGATACATACAACTCTCCACTGGAGGTAGATGCTCTTGCTCATTCATTGTGGTCACTTTAATCTTTTCCACTACAGTGTTTCCTCCTCCTGCTCTTGAGGAGAGTGAGAGGTTTAAGGTTCATTTAGTGGCTCCAGCAAAAACAAGCCCTCATCTCTGTGACAGACTGCTTTGACCAGAAGAGTGGTGAAGGTCTGATGAAGCTTCATGAAGCAGTGTCATTATTTTCCACTAGATGGTGCTCTCTGCAATATTTTCCTTTGTTTTGAACAACTGTTTTAATTAAACATCACTTTTTTTTCTTCTTTCGTTTAGACAGTATTTATATTCTTACACAATTGACACCAGAGAGTTTAGTCTGAAGAATTTACTAGTTTACTGTAAATCTATTGAATTCCTAAAAAATCAGGCATCCTGGAGAAAAAAGTTCTGTTCATAAACAATGCATTTATTTATCTGATTAATTTCACAACAAAGTTATCAGCAAAAATATATCTCAACAACCATATCAGTAATAGTTGTACGTGTGTTTAAATATTCAGGTTTTTAACAAAATACAAACACATATCTCTACTAGTCTCACAAATCAATGAATCTGACAAATAAAAGTTTCTGCTTCTGAATCCTTTAAGCAGAAATGATGCCAAACTTGATGGTTTGTTAGAGCAAATGAATCCTAAAGCTTTAGTTAAGGATGAACTACTCTAATGGAAGTCTTCAGTGGTTCATGAGGCTTAATCTCACCATTACTGCTAAACTCATAGAAACGTTTGAAATTTAACCATCTTGTTATGAACCAACAACCACTCTGATCATATTCCTCTCAATACTGCACAAGGAAGTAAAGAAGGATCATCAATGACAGAGAACATATGAAGTGAATCATTATTCTCTGTCTGCTTCACACTCAGGAAGGAATATCACAACTCTTCATCATGGTTAGTGACACCAAACACTTTACAAACACATTTCTTAAGTTAAGAACTATAGAAATGATCCCTGAAAGTATAGTCTTAACTTAACTCTGCACCAACATCACACTCCATCCTCACACCAAACTATTATAATGACGGTTGAATCGTTGTTTTTTTTCATTTCACAGTTTATAAACAACATCTATACAAAAACAACAGGTTACCTATGTAACCTTGGTTCTACAAATGATTGTGACACTCTCTATAGGATGATTCTATGGATAACCTCTCTTGGCCCTGACTCTGAAAAAGAACAAAGCACTCACCACCTCTTTACATGTGACCTGCACTGAAACACACCAGCAATATATTCGTGCCTCTGACTTTCTTCACCGTCCTCAACTAGCAGACAAGTGGACACACTGGACAGAGTAGATGAAGATTCATCCACTCTGGACCAGAGTGAAGGGGTGGGTAGAAAGCCCAGAAGGAGACCACTCTGGTCCTCACAGTGCAGGTATGAACCTTCTAAAGAAAGAGGGTTCAAACATAGCATGACAGTTGCAATCCGTCTGATGGACAAACCAAACATGTCATCAGTACAATTAGCTGACACTGACGTGAGCAGCAGAAGCATCTTGAGGGACAAAATGTCCAAATGTCATCTGAGGCCAGAGTCTCAGTGGTCCATGAAGAAAACACTTCAGCAGTGGTAAGTAGTGATGGTCTGATGAAGCTTTATGAAGCAGTGTCATTATTTTCAGAGAACACTAGATGGCGGTCTCTGCACTATTTTCTTTTTTTTCAAACTTAAGTTTTATTAGAATTTTCCACATTAAGGCAAACACACATACATCACAGAAAATAAAAAACACAAAACAAAAATAAAAAAATGAAAAAATAAAAATGGGGGTTGTTCATGTTTCTTACATGCATCTTTCAATATATAAAGTACACACTGATACAGTCCAAGTATTTCACAGGTGTCGTTGTTGTGTAAACAGAGTCCACTTTTTCCATTTTTCTATAAATTTGTCTTCTTGTGTCCTTATCCTGTGGGTTAAAAGTTCCATTTCAAAAACTCCTTTGACAATGTGAGTCCATTCTTCCACTGGTTTTCGTATTGTGCCATTTTTTGGTAATGGCCTTTTTAGCGGCTGCCACTAGTATTTTAAATAAATATTTGTCTTCCTTGTTTACAATGTTTGAATTTAAGCCCAGGTACAAAATTGAACATGCAGGTGGAATATTATAGCCCAAGATGTTTTCAACTGCTTCATGCACATCCTTCCAATATTTCCTGATTTTAGAGCAATACCAGAAAACATGAGCATCGACATTGACTTCGTTACAATCTCTCCAACACGACTGGTCCGATGACAGTTGTCTGCTTTTAATTTTTGGTGTAATGAAATATCTTATTACATTTTTCCAGCAGTGTTCCCTCCAGATACGAGAAGATGTCGTAGAATGCTGCGTCTTCCAAATATGTGACCATTCTTCTTGACTTATACTGATATGGAACTCTTTTTCCCACTTTTCCTTTACATCATTTGTTGTCTTTCCCTTAGTTTCCATCATTTGCTTGTATAATGTTGAGACAATTTTACACTTCTTGCCGTTATAGGTTCCAATCAAAGTTTGGATTATACCATTTCTGTTTTCATTCATGTTTGGTTTAATTTGTTTGTCATAGAAGTCCCGTAATTGTAAGAATCTAAAGTGGTCTCTGTTATTTAGAGAGTATATTTGTTTCAGTTCTTGGAAGCTCATCATTTTGCCATGTTTTGTGTCTGTGCATATTGCAGTTAAACCTGGATCCACTGCCTGAACTGTAAATCCAGATTATTTGGAGTGAAATTGTTATTGTATGCTATCCAACTGAATATTTTAATTTCATTTTCCAATTTGTGTTTTCTGACCACCTTGAACCACATTTCAAGTGTGAATTGACTTATTGTATCTAATTGGTTACTATATTCCTTCATGGTTTTTCTGTCTCCAATTAGACTTCGAATTTCCTGATCTCTACATTTTTCTTCTAGATTTTTCCATTTTGCGTCAAAGTGTTGGTCACACCAACTTATAATTGGTCCTATCTGGGCCGCAAGATAGTATCCTCTCATGTTTGGTAAAGCCATCCCACCTCCCTCTTTACTAATCTGTAAGGTTTCAAATGTTACTCTCGGGTTTTGTCCATTCCATATAAATCTAGAGAACAATTTGTCCCACACTCTGAATAGAATCTCTGGTACCTCAACTGGTAATGCTTGAAACAGGTAAAGTAATCTAGGTAGGATGTTCATCTTGATTGTATCTATTCTTGAACTCAAATCCAGTGTAAGGGGACCCCACTTTTCTAGGTCAGTTTTAATTTCTTTATGTAGTTTGCTATAATTTTCTTCAGACAGTTTCTTGTATTCCTTGGTCAAGGTGACCCCTAGGTATGTTATCTTTTTGGCAAACCAATTTGTGTTTAATATTATTTTGAGATTCTCAGATGGAGTAAAATTCATTGCCATAATTTGCGTTTTTGCTCAATTTAATTTGTAGCCAGAACAGGAGCCAAATGCTTCCATGTGTTGTATTACTTTTGGAATACTAGGTTCTGGTTCTTTTAAATAACATATTATGTCATCTGCAAAAAGTCCAATAATTTGTTTTTCGTGATTCATTTCTATACCTTTAAGTTCCTTGTTTTGTCGGATTGCTTGGGCCAATGGTTCGATACAAATAGCAAAAAGAGTTGGTGAGAGGCAACAACCTTGTCTTGTAGATCTTTCTAAGGTAATAGGGTCTGATAGACTAGCATTTATTCTTATTCTTGCGGTCGGCTTTTGATTGAGCGATCTAATGCATCGTATTGCTTTACTATTTAGTCCAAATTTCTCTAGTACAAGATACAGGAATGACCAATTAACGCAATCAAACGCTTTTTCTGCATCAAAGCTTATGAGGACAGCTGAGATGTTGTTACGTTCCACATGATCTATTACATGCATAGTCCTCCTAATATTGTCATGCGTTTGACGGCCCTTGATAAATCCGGTCTGATCCTCATCAATTATCTCTGTCATGAATGTGCTGTATCTTTTTGCTATGATGGAAGTGTAAAGTTTATAATCTATGTTTAATAATGAGATCGGCCTGTCGTCTTCACACTTCTCACTGGTTTTCTTTTTTGGGATAACTGAGATGATAGCTTCGCTCCAAGACGGAGGAATCACACCCTGTTCAAGAGTGTAGTTAAATGATGTGTGTAGCATCGGGGTCAGCTGTTCATTGAATGTTTTATACCATTCAGACGGTAAACCGTCACTACCTGGTGATTTATTTGATTTGAACCTTCCAATTGCTCGCTCTATTTCCACTTTTGTTATCGGTGTTGTTAGGAGGTCATTTTGCTTTGTGCCGATGCATGGTAGATCTAGTGAGTTAAGAAAAGTTTTGATTTGACTTATGTCGGCAGAAGGTGGTTGTTTATACAAATTCTCATAATCATTTCTAAATTTAGTTTCTATTTCCTCTAAATCAAAAGTGGCTTCATTTGTTAAAGCATCTCTAATTTTATGAACGGAGCGGTCGATCTGCTGTTTTTTAAGTCTTCTTGCCAAAAGTCTCGTTCCTCTTGACCCCATCTCGTAATATGACTCTTTTAAATACCTAGTTCTTTTTTCTACTTCTGAATTTAATTGTCTTTTTATGTTATCCCTGGTTTCTTGTATCTTTGGAAGTAGAGTGGGGTCCTGGCTGTTTTTGTGTTGTCGTTCTAACCTTAGTCGTTTTTCTTTCTCGTCCTTATATGCTGCTTCTCTTGTTTTTTTCAGTAAAGAGCACTTTGCTATAATATTTCCCCGCATAACTGCTTTAAGAGCATCCCACACTATTGCAGGGTTAACCTCACCATTTTCCTTTTCTTTTTGATATGTGAAAATATCATTTTTGATTTCTTCAACTATTTTTTTGTTGTTCAGAATACCAATATTCAACCTCCACATTGTTTTTTTAACTCGTGATTTTAGTTTAATTTTGAATATTACTGGGCTGTGGTCAGATATATCCGCTTCTCCTATTACACACTGTTCTACTTTGTAAAAATCTTCTTGATTTAGAAAGAAATAGTCGATCCTTGCATAGCTTCCGTTAGGTGCAGAGTAGTGTGTGTAATCCCTGTTTTTTGGATGTAACCTTCTCCATAGATCCATCATACCGTAGTCTCTTAACATGTTTTTCATTGTTTTTGTAACATGGTTCATATTTCTTCTATTGTTGGATGGATCTAATGTACTGTTTAATACCACATTGAAGTCTCCTCCACAAATAAGTGTCCCATTCATTTCTGTTACAATATTGTCAAATACCTGTATATATATACACCAATTATTATCTTTTATATATACATATATATACTTTATATGTGTATATATAAAATATAATAATATAACAACAACAACACTTCATCAATGCTGAGGCATTATAGAGCCCTGCATGAGAGCTTGGAGACCAACGAGACAATTGAACCAACGTCAGGCAAGCTAGATGGCTTCTTTCAAATTCATTTATTTACTATACTACTGTTTGTTATTTATTTTATGTGGTCACTTACATGCTTTTCTGTTTTAGGAAGCAAACTCTGGCATCGTTTAGATGCCACAGTACAGCAGACCAGGCCGAGGAATGAAACGGTTGATGCTACGGTGGCGGTGAAGACCTACCTCAACGAACACAATATTCCTAGAAACGAGGACCCCCTACAGTACTGGGCGAAATGTAAAAATATACACCCATCTCTCTTTCAGCTGGCCATGAAAATACTGTGTACCCCGGCTTCATCCGTCCCCTGCGAAAGGATTTTTTCCAAAGCCGGGGAAATAATCAGTAAAAAAAGAAACCGGCTAAAGCCCAGTACTGTGGGAAAATTGCTTTTTTTAAATAAAAATGAATAATTATTCAAAAAAAAACAAGGTTGTCAAGCACATTTTTTAATATCAGAATCATTTGCGCACAAATATGCAATGCTCCCAATTGTCCACATGATGGCATGGTCGTGCAAATGAAGCCTCACGAGGCTTTGCTCCAAAGATGAACTACTCGGCTGGGAGGCTTCGGTGCTTCATGAGGCTTCATCTCACCATCACTACCATAGGATGTTTATATTAAACTTTGACAGAACCAACAACCACTCTGATCATATTCCTCTCAATACTGCACAAGGAAGTAAAGAAGGATCATCAATGACAGAGAACATATGAAGTCAATCATTATTCTCTGTCTGCTTCACACTCAGGAAGGAATATCACAACTCTTCATCATGGTTAGTGACACCAAACACTTTACAAACACATTTCTTAAGTTAAGAACTATAGAAATGATCCCTGAAAGTATAGTCTTAACTTAACTCTGCACCAACATCACACTCCATCCTCACACCAAACCATTACAGTGACGATCCAAAGGTGACCTTTGTGTTGAAGGAATGGCTTCATAAAAATCATTGTAAGGACCTGGAGTCTCTTAGTCAGTCTCCAGATCTAAACCTCATAGATCACAGATGTCAAATCAGTCCAGAAAAGTGCTTGTTCTTTGTAGTGTAGTTCACAGAAATAAAGATTTTTTTACTCAAAATGATTCAATAAATGACATTTGTTTCTTATAATATTGACTTTACTCCATGTGTGTGCAAGCTTTATGGTTCATGTGTTTGATATAAACATACATTTCATGTTGTGTATTTAATAGTGATGTGTTGATGAAGCCAAATGAAACAGTGTCATGTTGTTTAGAGGTCAGTAGGTGGCGCCATCAGTTTAAAAATTATGTTTCATTAGAAAAGTTGTTCAAAACAATGGAAAAAAGTGCAGAGACCGCCATCTAGTGGACACTTAAAAAGAATGACACTGCTTCATCAAGCTAAGAAGTACAAAGCACTTTCAATACTTACAAAGTATTTTATTAATTGACTTTTGTTTATTATAATATTGACTTTACTTTTTGTGTTTTTTAAATAATGTAGAAACCTAGTTTGAAAGTATTGTGGTGCATGTGTTTGATTTGTAAATACATTTCAAGTTGTGTATTTAATGTGAATCACACAGTATTATGTTTGTTCAAATTAATGAATGCAGAAGAAAAATAATAAATACAAAATCAACCATCACTATAATAGTTTGGTGTGAGGATGGAGTGTGATGTTGGTGCAGAGTTAAGTTAAGACTATACTTTCAGGGATCATTTCTATAGTTCTTAACTTAAGAAATGTGTTTGTAAAGTGTTTGGTGTCACTAACCATGATGAAGAGTTGTGATATTCCTTCCTGAGTGTGAAGCAGACAGAGAATAATGATTGACTTCATATGTTCTCTGTCATTGATGATCCTTCTTTACTTCCTTGTGCAGTATTGAGAGGAATATGATCAGAGTGGTTGTGTTGTCAAAGATAAATGTACACTTATCAGACAATAAAATAGTTTGAATGAAGGTTTATTCAACATGTAAATTAAAAGTGCTCACACTCATTTGTTTCAAGGTGAGATGAGACATCAAACTTTTCCATGCATTTGCTATTGGGTGTCAATCTTTCATTTGAAATAATGTCACAATATGTTTTGCATTTTCTTTAAATGAAATGTTATTTTTAAAATGTTTTGTATGTTTTATTTGTATCTGTATTGCAAAAACAAAGCAGGAGTCATTCATGATGAAGTGGAAAAAGCGAGCCATCTGCGGCGCCATCTAGATGTTACTAATGAAGTCCTGAGGTCGTCAGTCAACAAGATGTTTGCCAAGATTGTTCGATGGTCTGCTAGTGTTTAGTTTTAGTCCTCTTGACTCTTTTGTCTCAAAAAGGCACAAATCCACTTATTAATCTGATCAACAATTAAATTGATTATTGTTGTGGAAAATAATAAAAAAAAAAGTTTTTTTACATTTGTTGTTAAATTGAATATTATTTTCAGTTAAATGACATTTGTATGTATTGTCTTCTAAAAAAGTAAAAAAATATATAGAAAATTGTAGAAAATTGAAAATATAATTTTACAGGAAAAAAAACTGAGATTTAATTATATTGTAAATGAAATTGTAATTTATTAACGTTTTGAACAGAACTCAAATCAGAAATAATATGCTTCAATTTTATTTTACTTTATTCCACATATTTAATTTAAAATATTTTAAAGCTTGACTAATGTAACTAACGTTTTTTATTTAAACATGTTCATTATAGAATCATATTATTACTACTATATACATTAAAATACATCAATGAAAATTTCCACTTTTGGCACAGTCTCGTTTCAAAATAATTATGTCAAATGTAGAAAAAAGAACCAACCTTAATATTATTCCACAACATCATTTATTATTTGTATTGACCATTAGTAATGTATTTATTCATAGTTTCAGTTTTCTTTGAAGAAATAAATAACAATTTCTACATTCATATAGTTTTATTTTGTTATTATATAACAATTTACAAACAAGTAGATCAATCGCATTTTTTAACACTAAAGTGTTTATATTAACAATATTTTATTGATCAATTGTGACAGGACAATATTTAACTTATCTGAAATGTAAACGCCTTTAAAAGAGTCGTTGAAGTTATAAATTCCAATATTAATCCAAGATTTCAAGTAAAATGGCATCTTGCTCGGACGGTACAAGCTTGACAACAGCGCCACCAAGCGGAGAGAGGAAGAAGAAAAAAACTACCATTCTCCACTTTTCATGCACTTCTTTAATATATCAGTTTTCCATATTCACAACAAATACATTAAGCTCTTTCTCCGTATGATACAGCCTTAAATATTTGTACACGCAACTGTTTTTCTTTTGCCTATCAAAATGTCTCTTAAATTGAACATTTTATAATTTGTTACATTTGTAGTTTCCATGCCTTCTAGCAAACTTGACAGTATTTCCTTTGTACAACTATTTACAGGTGGAACGAAACAAAAGAGAAAACGTCATGATCATTTTCAATTGAAAGGTTTTTGTGTTTGTGTGCGAGTGTAGGGAGTTTAAGGTGCAGGCAACAGGTCGAGAGAGAGGGAATGTTCCAGAAGAGTTGGTGACTGGAGCAGAGCTCAAGAGATATACAAGTCAAAAAAAAAGATAGAATGAGGCCGATGTGCGTCTAGCCCTGCACAGGTAGATATCCCGGCTGATACTGATGTGTGGAGGAGGCGACCACTTTCTTTTCAACTCATGTCAGCTCGTGACAACTTGGCTGTGACTTATGAAACATGAGTGATATCAGTGAACACGACCCAGGCCAGCTTCTCCCCGTGAGTCCAGGATGAACATGTGACCCGACTTCATCCATATGTGTCTCCGACAAACCATTCATTTTTACATTGAATTGTTTTTGTGGATTTTTGCGACACTATGTCACGATGAGTTTCTTTCGAGAGGAACCTTTTGATTAGAGCTCCAATGTATTTGAAAACCTATTTAAATGTTACAAATATGTGATTAAAAATAATGTTTTAGGTGCTAAAGTTGAATAAAAAAACAAACACAGAAGGTGTCGGAGACGTTTCTGATTCACTTTGATGATTCATAATTCAACATTTCATTTCAAAGTCGACCGAATCATTGTCATCAATCCATCAAAATATGAATCACACATCTTAACAAAACAAAGATCACTCATCATGAATGTGCGAAAGGTAAACTTGTGATGTTGCTCAACCGTAAACACAGTAGCCATGTCACGATACTTGGATATGAAAAACTTCACCGGAAGCAGCGTTCATGGATCAGCAGCCAAGAAAACCCTGAAAGGACGTGGATGTTATTTTCCTCATCTTGACTTGTCATCTGAATTCAATTGAAGGGAACTCTTGTTGTGTATGGTTTTGGGCGATGAATATCAGTGGACGACGCTAAGACAAGTGTAACTTTGAGGTGTAAACTTCAGCAGGATAAGAGCTGATCATGCAACAACCAGCAGCAGCCAATCATTGAAGTAAGTGACAACAAAAAGACCTTTTAAGAAGAGAATATCTTACTTTTTTTCTTCATGTACACACACTTTCCTCTGTAAACCTTTTGCTGATATTTAAAAAAAAAAAGTAAGACTTACTGTTGTTATCAACTGATTGTTTAAATGAGGGTAGAAAACATAGTTAGCATTCAGTCAGCTAAGTGCTAAGCTACGCTAAGCTAAGCTGAGAGAAAACAAGAGTGTAAAACTCCACACCAGAAGCAAAATATGTCGTAATGATGTTGCAAAGGGGGTCAAGGTAGACGTGTACGATGGACGACCACCTCTCTGTCCGTGTTTGAACACCTCTCATCAAGCTAGCAGTTGTTTTAGCTCTCATTGCTGTAGGAATGTTCACCCTCCCTTTTAAAAAAACAAGAGCCTCCTCCGGTTCATCATCGGCTCTTCGTCTCGGGACTCATGTTCCGATCAAAAAGGCTTCAATGCATTTTCTACAAAGTGCAAAGTACACAAGCGTCCAAAAGAAAGACTTGTTAGCTTAGATTCTGAAAGATTAGCTCATAAAACAAACCAAAGAAGTCACTTTAAATATGTAGGTATCTGCAGGCCTGCCTGTACAGAAAAAAAGGCAAAAATAAAACAACAGGTGGATTCTAATCAGGACACATGCCGGGATGAGCAACGTAAAGAAGTGTGGACGATAGAGAATGTTTCAGTGAGTAGCAGAGTGCAATATTAAAGCCATGTGATCCAAGAGAAGCTTTTCTCGTCACATGAAGTTAAAGGAGGCGAAGCAGGACTCGTCAGTGCCACATTTTGTGCTGCACAGAACCTTCTCTTGAAAAGGCAAAACACAAATTGAAAGATGAAGGAGATTCAAGTCATAGTTACAGGGTGAACCCCCCTCGCCGGGTCTCAGGACATCCGCCTCCGACAGACGCCGTCGTCATCGCCGTGCAGGCTCTGTCCTGAGTCGGCCTCAGTGCAGTGGAGATGACCGACCTTCGACCTGGCCCGGGGAAGAACCATCCCAAAACCTCTTTTCTGCCGTCTCCCGTGTCCTTCTTCAGCGGAGCGCTCCAGTCCTCCTCACAGCCTCGACCACCGGTCCTGTGTCTGAGTGTGCTGGGCGGTGTTCGGTGGACGGACTCCTCCAGCAGGTGGTCAGAGGGAGGAACACATTCTGCTAATATTCACTTGTTGGTGATGAATGGATCCACCGAAGGGACTTTTGAGAGGTGAAGAAGAAGGAGGGATGAACTGGTGTGAAACAGCACACATTACTTAAACGCCGAAAACTCCCCTGGGAAGCTAAAAAACAAAGGAGACAGAATTTTAGTAAGGTAAGGTAAGGTAAGGTAAGGTAAAACTTTATTGATCCCTCAGGAGGTCTCCTTTGGGAAATTGTTTTTTACCAATAGCCAGCAATTTTTCATAAACAATAAAAAATAATACATAAAAAATAAAATAAGAAGAACATAAAGAGGAAGAACAAGATGACACAATCTAAGTCTAAAGACAAAGACAAAGGACATAGGTCAAGGAAAGAAAAACAACAAAGACAAAGATACAGAGACTAACATGGAACAGAACATCCAGATACTTTCACTCCACTCCTGCCCCCGAACTCAGAATTGTACAATTTAATAGCCCGAGGGATGAATGAGTCCCTGAGTCTATTTGTTTTGCACCTGGGTAGGAGCATTCGTGCACTCATTCTGCTTCTCTGCTCACTGATGACAGTGTTCAGAGGATGACTGTCATCATCCATGATGGACAGTAGTTTGTTCAATGATATCCTCTCAGCAACTGTCACCAGTGAGTCCAGCTTCATTCCAACCACAGAACCAGCCCTCCTGATCAACCTGTCCAACCTGTTGACACTCCTCTTGGACACATTTCCACCCCAACACACCACAGCATAGAACAGGACACTGGCCACCACAGACTGGTAGAACATGCAGAGGAGCTTCTTGCAGATGTTAAATGATCGAAGCCTCCTCAGAAAGTACAGTCTACTCTGAACCTTCTTATACACATGGTCTGTGTTGCAGGACCAGTCCAGTTTACTGTCCATCCACACACCGAGGTACTTATAGTTGTCCACTATCTCCACCTCGTCGCCTCTGATGGACACTGGACGTGGCTTTGTCCTGGACCTCCCGAAATCCAAGACCAGCTCCTTGGTTTTTGAGGTGTTCAGCTGCAAGTGGTTCCTCTCACTCCAGTCCACAAAGTCACATATCAGACTCCTGTACTCGTCTTCGCTGTTGTCCCTGATGCATCCAACAATGGCAGTGTCGTCAGCATACTTCTGGACGAGACTCAGCTCTGAGTTGTAGCAGAAGTCTGAAGTGTAGATGGTGAAGAGGAGAGGGGCCAGTACTGTCCCCTGAGGTGCTCCTGTACTGCACACCATAGTGTCAGACTTGATGTCCTTCAGCCTGACATACTGTGGTCGATCAGTAAGATAGTCCGTAATCCAGGAGACCAGACCAGGGTCCACATGCATCTTAGTCAGTTTGTCCTGCAGCAGAGTGGGTTGGATAGTGTTGATACTGTAGTGATGGATTGACGAGCATATGTCAGCAGTTATTCAGCTGGTTCTTGAAATAACCCAATAGACATTTTGAATTGTCAGGTTTGGACAAAACTTCTGAGATTCATGGGAAACTGAAGTGAACATGTAACATTCTGTCGTAAGCTTGGGACAAGAGACAGAGGACACCCTGGACAGATCTCAACTTCTATACATTTAAACCATCACACGGATATCAAATCATAAACACTTCAATAATCCGCCATTAAGTGACGCTAACCTGCTGTTGACCAATGGCGTTTGTGTTTCTGTCATGTGACGTGTGACTTACCTCCACAACTTTATTGACACCACATTAGAACAATTTAATTCGTACAAGTGTTATTTATTTATTTTTTAATTCACGAACATTTTAAACCTTGTATAATTACAATTACACACACACACACACACACATGCACATGCACACACACACGCACACGCACACGCACACACACACACACACACACACACACACACACACACACACAAAAGACTAAGAGCACGCAGACGCGGAATGGTTGGAAAAAAAGCCACAGGATGTTTGGGAAATGTTGCGTGTTGATCTTTACCTCCCTCCGACCTCGGTAAGCACTGATCACGAATCAGATCCTGTAAAGAATCAACATTTGTGTTACTATTATTATAGATAAATAGTTTAAGGAAAGAATATACAACGTCGGATGAAATCATTTGAACATTCATCCATTTTTTTCAGATGCAGGCAGAACCTCTGACTACTTGGTTTCACATTCTTACATCAAAAATCAAGTCATTTATATCAACAACTGTTGCATCTCACATCAATGTTGACAGGCTCGATGGTGTTGATATGGACGTTGGGTGCGGACGACGAGCGGTCCCGCTGCCCAAACTGGTTACGGTGGTCTTCCTCATTGGGCCGGAAACTAGGTGGGATGGGTATGGACTTGGACGGGGACACAGTGGCGTGGCATATGGATCTGGAAAGGTTTGAAGCCATCAATAAGAGAGAGCACAGAGACGAACACGCAGAAAGGGAGAGAGCGGGGATTACCCTGTGGAGTCTGATGGGGGGAGTGAAGGACAGACTTCGGACACGGGGGTCGTCCCTTCTGAAGAAACTTCCTCCTGAGTGAAGGGGTGGTGCTCGAAGAACTTGGAAACTAGCAATAAGCTTGAACCACAAAAGAAAATGTTATTAAAATCAAGTTTAAATGAAGGTTTTTTACTGAATGTTATCCTGCTTATATATTAATCTATAACTGCACACATGTTTATAGATGCATCAGGTTAAAAACAATACTTTCTTTATATTAAATTGTTAATTATTTAGACGAGCTTAAACTGACCATGACCTCAGTGAAGAGTCAACACTTTAAATCACAGCTTAATTTAAGATTTTGTACAACTTCTCAAGTGACACAACTTACTGTAACTGGTCGTAGTTGACACACATAAGAGGAACCTCGGTGCTGCAGCGCTGGTGGAACTTGTACCCCCATGTCTGGCAGCGGAACCCCTGGAAAAGCAGCTTCCTGCAGAAGTCGCAGAAGGCCAGAGTGAAGAAAGTCTTCCTCACCTAAAACTGATCAACTTTAATGCCAAAACAATTTAGAGTCATGAAGATGGAGGAGAACTTAGGTCTGTATCTGATGTGCTGATAAAGTACAATTTATAATAATAATACCTTTCATTATTAGTCATTATTATTAATGATTTGAACTGAATAAACAGACTCCAGTCAAGCTGGTTTTTTACTAACTAACTAGATTCATATCGTATTAAATATAAGGAATAAGTTACCAAGACTCATTGGACAGCAGGTGGCAGTGTCATTTCAGAGATTGCTTAAACGACATTATAGTTTTTAGGTTTTATATGATACAACTTTTAAAATACATAATGGAATATAACAAAAAAAAAAGTGTACCTTGCTACAGACTTTTGTGTTTTTAGTATTAATATGGAACCTTGCAAACATAAGTGAAGTCAATCGCTCACACACGACTGACCACAATGCATCTGATTACAATAATTCAATAATGCTGTTTCACTTTCAAGGGACACAAACTCAAAAATGTTTTCAATACAAAAATAAACCTTTACTTTGGGATACTTTTGTGTTTTTATGTGTGTAATTCATTGCTTCTTGGACAGATCCGTTTAGTCTGTCAATTTCAACAAAGACTAAGACATATGAGATTCAGTCTTTACATTAAAATGAAAATACTTTTGTTTCTTTTTGTTAAAATTAAAAAAGACAATTAGATTAAAACTTTCCTTGATAGTTTATTGTCTTGAACACAACAACCACTCTGATCATATTCCTCTCAATACTGCACAAGGAAGTAAAGAAGGATCATCAATGACAGAGAACATATGAAGTGAATCATTATTCTCTGTCTGCTTCACACTCAGGAAGGAATATCACAACTCTTCATCATGGTTAGTGACACCAAACACTTTACAAACACATTTCTTAAGTTAAGAACTATAGAAATGATCCCTGAAAGTATAGTCTTAACTTAACTCTGCACCAACATCAAACTCCATCCTCACACCAAACCATTACAGTGACGGATGCATAGTTTTTGAATTTTAAAATGTTACTGTCATTCATTTGATTGCAAAGAGATGAGACTAGAAAACATAATTGTAGTTTCATAGTTTATACACAACATGTATTCAAAATCACTACGTTCAATTCCATAATTCATCTAAACTGTGATTATTGATCACCATGACATTAAAACAACTATATCAGGTTATTTTATTATGCATTACAAACAATTGTAAACATTAAACAATATAGTTTAATACAAGGGAAAATACATTTGAACAAGAGTTGTGTTTGATGTTAAAGTTAAAACGTTTTTTCAATTATTAACATTCTGACTTAGGTGAGCGACTCACAGCTAGGGGGCGATCTAGGTGGATTGTTGTGGTGTCCTCTTCCACGCTGCAAACAGAAAGCAGTTGAGTGCAGTGAGGGCGTGACACACAAGTCTCATAGAGGCACACCTGACTGGTGCAGGTGCTCGGGGGGCGGAGTCAAACATCCACACTGGGCGTCTCACCACACCTGTCCAAATGTGTCGTCAGTGTTGCACATTTGAGCTCTGGCGGGATCTAAGATGGCGGCACAGGTGTGGCGTGAGATCGGCGTCTCATGGTTGTGTAACCTGATGAAGTTTGACTTGAGAGAAGCAGGTCAGAGAGCAAACCTCCACAAACACATTCAGCCGACTCAGCAGGAAACTTTGAATCAAGTTTCTACATGTGAATTGTCGGCACAAGCTCTTCTGGATTTTTCTTCTACACAAAAGTGGACACAACTTATGTGCACCTGTTCAGCACAAGACGAGTTGATCAAAGCAATACAGTCATATTTAGGACATGAGTTGATCAGGAAACAGAAGGAGAGGTCAGAGATGTTGACCTTTCATAACAGCTGCACAAATGGATTCTTTCTGAGCCTCCACTGACCCTCAATGACAAGTGACTTTACTGAACATTTGGAGTCCAAACACATGTGGACGTTTTCTGTCCATTTATTTGAAGATCAAAACACACAAGAAATGAAGCAGCAGTTCAACTATGTTTGACAAGATTCTTCACCTCTGACATCACAACTGACGCTTCATTAACTAGTGTCTACACACCAGGAAGAAAACACACAAACTATTACATGAACACAAAACTGTCTGTGCGTGTACTTGTGTGTGTGTGTGTGTGTGTGTGTGTGTGTGTGTGTGTGTGTGTGTGTGTGTGTGTGTGTGTGTGTGTGTGTGTGTGTGTGTGTGTGTGTGTGTGTGTGTGTGTGTGTCTACACATTCATAAATTTGTCACTGTGTGTCTGATTTTTTTCCGTTTTGGTTTTTGCATGTTTGTACTTCTGTTTGTTATTTGATGTGTAAATACATGTGTTTGTTATCTTTTTATTTGTGTGTGCGCTTATTTTCAGGTTTGTTCAACTGTTTCCGTGAGTGTGTTTGGGCATGTGTGCCTGATTTTGTGTGTCAGTACCTGTTTTTAGACTCTGTTTGTGTGTATATATTTTCCGTGTGTGTATCATTTTGTCTACAGAGACATCTGTGTGTGTGCGTTAGTTATTGTGTGTTAGTGCTTTTGTTGCGCCAGAGAAGCATGTGTTTAAGTATTTATGTGTGTGCATTTCTGTGTAGTAGTAAAGCACATGTGTGTGTGTTTGCAGTTGTTTGTGAGTGCATTTTTGTGTGTCAGAGATGCATGTGTGTGCATCCTTGTGTGATGGTGAAGCATGTGTGTGTTTGTGTGTGATTGTGAGTGAGTGCATTATTGTGTTTTAGAGAAGCATGTTTGTGAGTGTTTGTGTGTGTGCATTTATTTGTGTTAAAGTGAAGCATGTTTGTGTGTGTTTGTGTGTGTGCATTTATTTGTGTTAAAGTGAAGCATGTGTGTGAGTGTTTGTGTGTGTGAGTGTATTTGTGTGGTACAGAATCGTGTGTGTGCCTTTATCTGTGTGTGTGTGTAGTTTTCATAACGGCTCAGATCACATGACATCCTGATGTGAGTTTCAAACACATTTCCAGTGAAGGAACAAAGATCAGCAGCTCTGACGTCTGCAGAGTCTCAGAAGAAAAAGACGTTTCTTGGTCGATTCCTCCTGAAACACGGAGACAGAAAAATGTATCAACTTGTAAAATCATGCGTGAAGTGAGTCTTGAAGAAAAGTGACAATTATCATCCACTGACTTTAGTCTCTGTCCACGGGCGGATCCTTCAGATGGTCCAGCTCCGAGCTGGGGGCCGCTGTAAGATCACAAACCCTGTTAGCTTGTGTGCTTCTCACCAGCAGATGAAACTAGTGTCAACACTGATGCTAGCATGCTAGCACTCTGTCACATGGTCAACATCTGAGCTGAGACAAGATCATGTACTTACAAGACGAGTCAGAGTCGCCTGAAATGGAAAGAAAGAGGACAAATTACACCTGAAGAAGATGAACATAGAAGAGTTCCTCTGACCTCTTCTCATCTCTGCTGACCTTCTTTGACCTTCTATTCTTTCTCTCCAGTATCTGGAGATGATCTGGATCAAATCACAAACTCTCACCTTTCTTCTTCTTCTTGTAGATGAAGTATCCAACCACTGTGAGCACCAGAGCGGAGGCAGCGACGGCGGCCATGATGATGTACAAGGTCAGGAAAGTCCTGGCTGTGGATGGAGAGCAAAGTAAGTGGAGACATGATCAGGTGACCAGTGTTAGAGACGTGGTGGGGCCTCATTCAGCAGATCCATGCTGACCACACCTGGACTCTCATCTGGATGAAAGAAACCTCTGGAGACACCAAGAAGGTTCTGAAGACTCTTACCGTTGGTCAGGATGTTTGACGGATCCAGTTTGGTGACCACGTCTTCCGGAATGCCGTCCAGTTGAAACACACACTCGTACCTGGACCAGTCGTCAGACGGGAGTTTCAGGTCCACCATGTTCTGGAAGGTTCCGTCAGGGTTGGGGAGGATCTCTCCGTGTTCCACGTCCTCGTGCAGCTCCTCTCCGTCTTTGGTCCAGAACAACATGGCTCTGTCGGGGTAGAAGCCTGTAGCGTGGCAGGTGACCGGAGAGCTGGCTGTCTTCTGGAGGAGAGACACTCGTGGACGCTCTGAAGGGAGAGACACCACACTTCAGAGAGAAAGTCAAAGGATGGACAGAGAATGAAGGAGAGGAGGAGGAGGGAGGACAGGGGTGGAGGTGAGGAAAAGAAGATAAGAGGAGAGAGAGAGAGAGAGGACATGAGGAGAGAGAGGAGGGAGAGAAGGAGGAAGGAGAGCAGAAGGAGAAGAAGGTCATGGAACTACCTGTTCTCATCAAGGTTTTGCTCCCAAACTTCACAAACTTCTTCAGATCATTTGGACATTCCTGGGTGTAAGAGAACTTTTTCTCTTTCTTTATGCCTTCATTCTGGTCCCACTTGTGTTTGGTGATGACGGCCTGAGGACTCGGAGCGACCCAGGTCAGAGTCTGAAGGTCAAACACGATGAAGTCTTCTCCATCATAGCCGTACTGTAGGTAACCTTTGACCTCTCCAGTCTCATCGTCCCACTCACAACCGTTCATCATCTGAACGATGTGAACACCTGAGAGAGAAACCAGAGTGAGACCTGATCTACTCCTCTGTTTAATACTCCACTGTGATCTACTCCACTGTTTAATACTCCACTGTGATCTACTCCACTGTTTAATACGCCACTGTGATCTACTCCACTGTTTAATACTCCACTATGATCTACTCCACTGTTTAATACTCCACTGTGATCTACTCCACTGTGATCTACTCCACTGTTTAATACTCCACTGTGATCTACTCCACTGTTTCATACTCCACTGTGGTCTACTCCAGTATTTAATACGCCACTGTGATCTACTCCACTGTTTAATACTCCACTGTGATCTACTCCACTGTTTAATACTCCACTGTGATCTACTCCTCTGTTTAATACTCCACCGTGGTCTACTCCTCTGTTTAATACTCCACTGTGGTCTATTCCACTGTTTAATACTCCACTGTGGTCTACTCCACTGTTTAATACTCCACTGTGGTCTAACTCTGTTTAATACTCCACTGTGATCTACTTCACTGTTTAATACTCCACTGTGATCTACTACACTGTTTAATACTCCACTGTGATCTACTCCACTGTTTCATACTCCACTGTGATCTACTCCACTGTTTAATACTCCATTGTGGTCTACTCCACTGTGATCTACTCCACTGTGATCTACTTCACTGTTTAATACGCCACTGTGATCTACTCCACTGTTTCATACTCCACTGTGATCTACTTCACTGTTTAATACTCCACTGTGGTCTACTCCACTGTTTAATACTCCACTGTGGTCTACTCCACTGTTTAATACTCGACTGTGATCTACTCCACTGTTTAATACTCCACTGTGGTCTACTCCACTGTTTAATACTCCACTGTGATCTACTCCACTGTTTAATACTCCACTGTGATCTACTCCACTGTTTAATACTCCACTGTGGTCTACTCCACTGTTTAATACTCCACTGTGGTCTACTCCACTGTTTAATGCTCCACTGTGATCTACTCCACTGTGATCCACTCCACTGTTTAATACTCCACTGTGGTCTACTCCACTGTTTAATACTCCAATGTGGTCTACTCCACTGTTTAATACTCCACTGTGGTCTACTCCACTGTTTAATACGCCACTGTGGTCTACTCCACTGTGGTCTACTCCACTGTTTAATACGCCACTGTGATCTACTCCACTGTTTAATACTCCACTGTGATCTACTCCACTTTTTAATACTCCACTGTGATCTACTCCACTGTGATCTACTCCACTGTTTCATACTCCACTGTGGTCTACTCCACTGTTTAATACTCCACTGTGATCTACTCCACTGTTTCATACTCCACTGTGATCTACTCCACTGTTTAATACTCCACTCTGGTCTTCTCCACTGTTTAATACTCCACTGTGGTCTACTCCACTGTTTAATACTCCACTGTGGTCTACTCCTCTGTTTAATTCTCCACTGTGGTCTACTCCACTGTTTAATACGCCACTGTGGTCTTCTCCACTGTTTAATACTCCACTGTGATCTACTCCACTGTTTAATACTCCACTGTGGTCTACTCCTCTGTTTAATACTCCACTGTGGTCTACTCCACTGTTTAATACGCCACTGTGGTCTGCTCCACTGTTTAATACTCCACTGTGGTCTACTCCATTTTTTTTAACTCCACGTTGGTCATCTCCACTGTTTAATATTCCAATGTGGTCTACTCCACTGTTTAATACTCCACTGTGGTCTACTCCACTGTTTAATACTCCACTGTGATCTACTCCACTGTTTAATACTCCACTGTGATCTACTCCACTGTTTAATACTCCACTGTTGTCTACTCCACTGTTTCATACTCCACTGTTTAATACTCCACTGTTGTCTACTCCACTGTTTAATACTCCACTGTGATCTACTCCACTGTTTAATACTCCACTGTTTAATACTCCATTGTTGTCTACTCCACTGTTTAATACTCCACTGTGATCTACTCCACTGTTTAATACTCCACTGTGATCTACTCCACTGTTTAATACTCCACTGTGATCTACTCCACTGTTTAATACTCCACTGTGATCTACTCCACTGTTTAATACTCCACTGTGATCTACTCCACTGTTGTCTACTCCACTGTTGTCTACTCCACTGTTTAATACTCCACTGTGATCTACTCCACTGTTTAATACTCCATTGTGATCTACTCCACTGTTTAATACTCCACTGTAGTCTACTCCACTGTTTAATACTCCACTGTGGTCTACTCCACTGTGATCTACTCCACTGTGGTCTACTCCACTGTGATCTACTCCACTGTTTAATACTCCACTGTGATCTACTCCACTGTTTAATACTCCACTGTGATCTACTCCACTGTGATCTACTCCACTGTGATCTACTCCACTGTTTCATACTCCACTGTGATCTACTCCACTGTTTAATACTCCAATGTGATCTACTCCACTGTTTCATACTCCACTGTGATCTACTCCACTGTGGTCTACTCCACTGTTTAATACTCCACTGTGATCTACTCCACTGTTTCATACTCCACTGTGGTCTACTCCACTGTTTAATACTCCACTGTGATCTACTCCACTGTTTAATACTCCACTGTTTAATACTCCACTGTGATCTACTCCACTGTTTAATACTCCACTGTGGTCTACTCCACTGTGGTCTACTCCACTGTGGTCTACTCCACTGTTTAATACTCCACTGTGATCTACTCCACTGTTTAATACTCCACTGTGGTCTACTCCACTGTTTCATACTCCACTGTGATCTACTCCACTGTTTAATACTCCACTGTTGTCTACTCCACTGTTTCATACTCCACTGTTTAATACTCCACTGTTGTCTACTCCACTGTTTAATACTCCACTGTTATCTACTCCACTGTGATCTACTCCACTGTTTAATACTCCACTGTTTAATACTCCACTGTTGTCTACTCCACTGTTTAATACTCCACTGTGATCTACTCCACTGTTTAATACTCCACTGTGATCTACTCCACTGTTTAATACTCCACTGTGATCTACTCCACTGTTTAATACTCCACTGTGATCTACTCCACTGTTTAATACTCCACTGTGATCTACTCCACTGTTTAATACTCCACTGTTGTCTACTCCACTGTTTAATACTCCACTGTGATCTACTCCACTGTTTAATACTCCACTGTGATCTACTCCACTGTTTAATACTCCACTGTAGTCTACTCCACTGTTTAATACTCCACTGTGGTCTACTCCACTGTGATCTACTCCACTGTGGTCTACTCCACTGTGATCTACTCCACTGTTTAATACTCCACTGTGATCTACTCCACTGTTTAATACTCCACTGTTTAATACTCCACTGTGGTCTACTCCACTGTGATCTACTCCACTGTGGTCTACTCCACTGTGATCTACTCCACTGTTTCATACTCCACTGTGATCTACTCCACTGTGGTCTACTCCACTGTTGAATACTCCACTGTGATCTACTCCACTGTTTCATACTCCACTGTGGTCTACTCCACTGTTTAATACTCCACTGTGATCTACTCCACTGTTTAATACTCCACTGTTTAATACTCCACTGTGATCTACTCCACTGTTTAATACTCCACTGTGGTCTACTCCACTGTGGTCTACTCCACTGTGGTCTACTCCACTGTTTAATACTCCACTGTGATCTACTCCACTGTTTAATACTCCACTGTGGTCTACTCCACTGTTTCATACTCCACTGTGATCTACTCCACTGTTTAATACTCCACTGTTGTCTACTCCACTGTTTCATACTCCACTGTTTAATACTCCACTGTTGTCTACTCCACTGTTTAATACTCCACTGTGATCTACTCCACTGTGATCTACTCCACTGTTTAATACTCCACTGTTTAATACTCCACTGTTGTCTACTCCACTGTTTAATACTCCACTGTGATCTACTCCACTGTTTAATACTCCACTGTGATCTACTCCACTGTTTAATACTCCACTGTGATCTACTCCACTGTTTAATACTCCACTGTGATCTACTCCACTGTTTAATACTCCACTGTTGTCTACTCCACTGTTTAATACTCCACTGTGATCTACTCCACTGTTTAATACTCCACTGTGATCTACTCCACTGTTTAATACTCCACTGTAGTCTACTCCACTGTTTAATACTCCACTGTGGTCTACTCCACTGTTTCATACTCCACTGTGGTCTACTCCACTGTTTAATACTCCACTGTGATCTACTCCACTGTTTAATACTCCACTGTTTAATACTCCACTGTGATCTACTCCACTGTTTAATACTCCACTGTGGTCTACTCCACTGTGGTCTACTCCACTGTTTAATACTCCACTGTGATCTACTCCACTGTTTAATACTCCACTGTGGTCTACTCCACTGTTTCATACTCCACTGTGATCTACTCCACTGTTTAATACTCCACTGTTGTCTACTCCACTGTTTCATACTCCACTGTTTAATACTCCACTGTTGTCTACTCCACTGTTTAATACTCCACTGTGATCTACTCCACTGTGATCTACTCCACTGTTTAATACTCCACTGTTTAATACTCCACTGTTGTCTACTCCACTGTTTAATACTCCACTGTGATCTACTCCACTGTTTAATACTCCACTGTGATCTACTCCACTGTTTAATACTCCACTGTGATCTACTCCACTGTTTAATACTCCACTGTGATCTACTCCACTGTTTAATACTCCACTGTTGTCTACTCCACTGTTTAATACTCCACTGTGATCTACTCCACTGTTTAATACTCCACTGTGATCTACTCCACTGTTTAATACTCCACTGTAGTCTACTCCACTGTTTAATACTCCACTGTGGTCTACTCCACTGTGATCTACTCCACTGTGGTCTACTCCACTGTGATCTACTCCACTGTTTAATACTCCACTGTGATCTACTCCAATGTTTAATACTCCACTGTGATCTACTCCACTGTGATCTACTCCACTGTGATCTACTCCACTGTTTCATACTCCACTGTGATCTACTCCACTGTTTAATACTCCACTGTGATCTACTCCACTGTTTCATACTCCACTGTGATCTACTCCACTGTGGTCTACTCCACTGTTTAATACTCCACTGTGATCTACTCCACTGTTTCATACTCCAATGTGGTCTACTCCACTGTTTAATACTCCACTGTGATCTACTCCACTGTTTAATACTCCACTGTTTAATACTCCACTGTGATCTACTCCACTGTTTAATACTCCACTGTGGTCTACTCCACTGTTTCATACTCCACTGTGGTCTACTCCACTGTTTAATACTCCACTGTGATCTACTCCACTGTTTAATACTCCACTGTGGTCTACTCCACTGTTTCATACTCCACTGTGGTCTACTCCACTGTTAAATACTCCACTGTGATCTACTCCACTGTTTAATACTCCACTGTGGTCTACTCCACTGTTTCATACTCCACTGTGGTCTACTCCACTGTTGAATACTCCACTGTGATCTACTCCACTGTTTAATACTCCACTGTGGTCTACTCCACTGTTTCATACTCCACTGTGGTCTACTCCACTGTGGTCTACTCCACTGTGATCTACTCCACTGTTTAATACTCCACTGTGATCTACTCCACTGTTTAATACTCCACTGTGATCTACTCCACTGTTAAATACTCCACTGTGATCTACTCCACTGTTTAATACTCCACTGTGATCTACTCCACTGTTTAATACTCCACTGTGATCTACTCCACTGTTAAATACTCCACTGTGATCTACTCCACTGTTTCATACTCCACTGTGATCTACTCCACTGTTTAATACTCCACTGTTTAATACTCCACTGTGATCTACTCCACTGTTTAATACTCCACTGTGATCTACTCCACTGTTTAATACTCCACTGTGATCTACTCCACTGTGGTCTACTCCACTGTTTCATACTCCACTGTTGTCTTCTCCACTGTGGTCTACTCCACTGTTTAATACTTCACTGTGTTCTACTCCACTGTTTAATACTTCACTGTGTTCTACTCCACTGTTGTCTACTCAACTGTTTAATACTCCACTGTGATCTACTCCACTGTTTAATACTCCACTGTGGTCTACTCCACTGTTTAATACTCCACTGTGATCTACTCCACTGTTTAATACTCCACTGTGATCTACTCCACTGTTTAATACTCCACTGTGATCTACTCCACTGTTTAATACTCCACTGTTGTCTACTCCACTGTTTAATACTCCACTGTGATCTACTCCACTGTTTAATACTCCACTGTGATCTACTCCACTGTTTAATACTCCACTGTAGTCTACTCCACTGTTTAATACTCCACTGTGGTCTACTCCACTGTGATCTACTCCACTGTGGTCTACTCCACTGTGATCTACTCCACTGTTTAATACTCCACTGTGATCTACTCCACTGTTTAATACTCCACTGTTTAATACTCCACTGTGGTCTACTCCACTGTGATCTACTCCACTGTGGTCTACTCCACTGTGATCTACTCCACTGTTTCATACTCCACTGTGATCTACTCCACTGTGGTCTACTCCACTGTTGAATACTCCACTGTGATCTACTCCACTGTTTCATACTCCACTGTGGTCTACTCCACTGTTTAATACTCCACTGTGATCTACTCCACTGTTTAATACTCCACTGTTTAATACTCCACTGTGATCTACTCCACTGTTTAATACTCCACTGTGGTCTACTCCACTGTGGTCTACTCCACTGTGGTCTACTCCACTGTTTAATACTCCACTGTGATCTACTCCACTGTTTAATACTCCACTGTGGTCTACTCCACTGTTTCATACTCCACTGTGATCTACTCCACTGTTTAATACTCCACTGTTGTCTACTCCACTGTTTCATACTCCACTGTTTAATACTCCACTGTTGTCTACTCCACTGTTTAATACTCCACTGTGATCTACTCCACTGTGATCTACTCCACTGTTTAATACTCCACTGTTTAATACTCCACTGTTGTCTACTCCACTGTTTAATACTCCACTGTGATCTACTCCACTGTTTAATACTCCACTGTGATCTACTCCACTGTTTAATACTCCACTGTGATCTACTCCACTGTTTAATACTCCACTGTGATCTACTCCACTGTTTAATACTCCACTGTGATCTACTCCACTGTTTAATACTCCACTGTTGTCTACTCCACTGTTTAATACTCCACTGTGATCTACTCCACTGTTTAATACTCCACTGTGATCTACTCCACTGTTTAATACTCCACTGTTTAATACTCCACTGTGGTCTACTCCACTGTGATCTACTCCACTGTGGTCTACTCCACTGTGATCTACTCCACTGTTTAATACTCCACTGTGATCTACTCCACTGTTTAATACTCCACTGTGATCTACTCCACTGTGATCTACTCCACTGTGATCTACTCCACTGTTTCATACTCCACTGTGATCTACTCCACTGTTTAATACTCCACTGTGATCTACTCCACTGTTTCATACTCCACTGTGATCTACTCCACTGTGGTCTACTCCACTGTTTAATACTCCACTGTGATCTACTCCACTGTTTCATACTCCAATGTGGTCTACTCCACTGTGATCTACTCCACTGTTTAATACTCCACTGTTTAATACTCCACTGTGATCTACTCCACTGTTTAATACTCCACTGTGGTCTACTCCACTGTTTCATACTCCACTGTGGTCTACTCCACTGTTTAATACTCCACTGTGATCTACTCCACTGTTTAATATTCCACTGTGGTCTACTCCACTGTTTCATACTCCACTGTGGTCTACTCCACTGTTAAATACTCCACTGTGATCTACTCCACTGTTTAATACTCCACTGTGGTCTACTCCACTGTTTCATACTCCACTGTGGTCTACTCCACTGTTAAATACTCCACTGTGATCTACTCCACTGTTTAATACTCCACTGTGGTCTACTCCACTGTTTCATACTCCACTGTGGTCTACTCCACTGTGGTCTACTCCACTGTGATCTACTCCACTGTTTAATACTCCACTGTGATCTACTCCACTGTGATCTACTCCACTGTTTAATACTCCACTGTGATCTACTCCACTGTTAAATACTCCACTGTGATCTACTCCACTGTTTAATACTCCACTGTGATCTACTCCACTGTTTAATACTCCACTGTGATCTACTCCACTGTTAAATACTCCACTGTGATCTACTCCACTGTTTCATACTCCACTGTGATCTACTCCACTGTTTAATACTCCACTGTTTAATACTCCACTGTGATCTACTCCACTGTTTAATACTCCACTGTGATCTACTCCACTGTTTAATACTCCACTGTGATCTACTCCACTGTGGTCTACTCCACTGTTTCATACTCCACTGTTGTCTTCTCCACTGTGGTCTACTCCACTGTTTAATACTTCACTGTGTTCTACTCCACTGTTTAATACTTCACTGTGTTCTACTCCACTGTTGTCTACTCAACTGTTTAATACTCCACTGTGATCTACTCCACTGTTTAATACTCCACTGTGGTCTACTCCACTGTTTAATACTCCACTGTGATCTACTCCACTGTTTAATACTCCACTGTGATCTTCTCTTCTTCTCTGAACTTGTATGATCTACTCCACTGTGATCTACTCCACTGTTTAATACTCCACTGTGGTCTACTCCACTGTTTAATACTCCACTGTGATCTACTCCACTGTTTACTGCTCCACTGTGATCTTCTCTTCTTCTCTGAACTTGTATGATCTACTCCAGTTTCCTCCTCTGATCTACTCTGTATACAAGATTGATGGTTCAGGATGTAAAAAGGTTGAACATGATTCAGTTTAAGGTCAAACATTGATTTTAAAGACAACAAACCTCCAGTTTGGTTGAATCTCTGTTTTGCTACTTCAATGTTGTTCTTCTGGACCTGCTGGTCATTATTTAAGATATTTGTGTTTCTCTCCCAGTACTGAGGATCATCTGCTGTGACCTGGATCATCCAGTCTTGTTTGGGTACAAGTCTCCTGGTGTTGCTGTCGTAGTGTTCCACTTCAACTCCGTCCACATAAGCGACAGAAACAAACTCTGGGAAGTTTTTAACTCCAGCAGACGCAGTGTCGAAAAACTGCATTGTGTGAATCACTGTGAGACACAAAAACAAAGTTTAGATCTTCTCTGGTTCTGATGACACAACGTTGTGATGCAGCAGAACAATCACATCTTCTACAAAGACAAAGAGGTGAAGAACAGAGGGACAGTCAGCAGTGACACAAAGTTCACGTCCACACACGGACACCAGCAGAACATCCTTCACACTTCACTCTCCAAGAACCCTGGCTAACTGGGACACAACTATAGAAGAAGAAGAAGAAGAAGAAGAAAGAAGAAAAAACTATTAATATTAATAACAATCTGAAATGTAATAAATATTTATAATAAAACAAATAAGGAATAAGGAGAATTAAAAGAATAAATGGATGAATTAAGAAGAAACAGGAGCAACAATGTTGAAAAAGATCAAACAACTAAATTGAAATTGTTTTTAAAAAACGCATAGATAATAAAATATTAAAACCAAGTTCATGGAACAAATCTAAGAATGATTGATAGAATAAAGATCATTGAAGGACATTAAGGTTAATGATGAACTTAAATAACATGAGTTTATATCAGTTTATAAATAACATGTTTCTGAAGATTACTGTTCAACATGATTGTAAATGTTTCATTTAGATATTTTAAGTCCAAACACAAGTTCAGAGCAGCTGCTTCACTGAGTTGCTCCAATAAACTGTGAGATGTGATAATATGTTGAAGTGAGCTGAGCTACAAGGTTGTCTGAACATGCGCACTTAAGAAATGCGACACTTTCTTTGTTTTTATTTCCTCATTTTAGTTCATGATAGACTTGTTTACTAAAGTCAAATCAATGAAAATTGTAAAAGCTCTTCTTGTGAGTCAATGAATCTCCTGATGGCAGCATCGTTTAAAAACAAGTGATCAGCTCATGAAGCAAAACTCTGGAGTCACTTTCTGTTCAGCGTCAAACAAGTTCCTCCGTCAATCAACAGAAGTGACTCAACAGCGCCACCAGGTGAGCACCTGACATTGAGCTCGGATCTACTTTTCTGTGTACGACTTCTTCACGGTTCTGAGATGAAAAGTGAATCAGTGAAACACTTTGACTCCTCTGAGAGTGAAAAGGTCATGAAGGTTGTAGTGAAGAGTATTTGGAGAAATAAAAGGTGACGCAGGTGTGAACACATGAAAGTGGAGGAAGGAGACTCACTCGCAGTTGAGCTGTGGATCCACACAACAAGCACAAACAACACCTTCTTCATCTTCAGCTCTTTTCTGGAGACTAGGATCCAACAAGTCTTCAGGTCGACGAACGAAGTACAAGTGAAAGTAAACAACAGACGCAGGAAGAAATATCTGAGCCAATGAGGATTCAGTGTGACGTCACGTCCAGATGGAAAGTCAAAGTAAACCAAACATGTTATTACGACTATTTTCTGTGACAAAAACTCCACTTTAAACTTTATTCTTATTTCTTAGAGTCGTTCTTCTGAACCTTAAAGTCACGCAGAATGTGAACTATGGAATACCAGGAGTGTCAAATTAAAGTGAAGAGAAATAAAAGTGGATTGAATTGCTTTTTATTTTGACATACGATGATTTATATGTATAAACTTTCTTTCCTTCCTTTCTATTCTCTTTTATTCAGAAAAAAAGTTTTTCTAAAATATTTTTTAATATAATTTTATAAAAAAGAGTTTTTTGTGGAGACGAGAAAAGCTTCTAGCTCCCTCTAGTGGTTTAAACATGACATTGAGCTCAAACAGTAAATACATTTGAATGATTTTCAGTCATTTTCATCAATTCAAGAACCATTTTTATCATTATTTTACGGACAGACTTTCTGTAGTTAAAAAAACACTTGAACTATCTTCAGTTCCCTCCTGGTCAGTGAGCTCTTGGTGCTCTACGATCTCTCCAACATTGTATGGTCTCACAGGAAGTAAAACTGCCTGTTCTTGGTACTATTTACCCACAAACCTTAGCATGAACTGGCCCTCAAAAGTAAACCTGTCAGAGAAAGTAAAGGTCTCAGGCAACAGCAGGTTGAAAGTGGGGATATAAGCAGTGGAGAAAATAAATAAAGTAACTTTCAGGTTGAATTATAGAATTAAAATATATCATTTTTACTTAAAGTATACAATATTTGATTGTTTTTTTAGTTGATAAATCTCATACAGAAATAAAGTTGTGTGATGAGCTACAATATTTAACTTCATCAAAATGTCTTTAAATCCATTTTAATTAACATTTTCAATCAGGTTTTGTTTTTACACACAAATAAATGTGATCAGTATCCGTTCATGGTGATTGTCCTTATCTGCCACAATGATTCTTCCCTGACTGAATATCTTTTGAGCGTGTTGTGTTGAGTCTGTAATGCTGCCAACAAAGTTATGAATCTACAAGTTTCCTGACACACTTCGACTAGAAATTGTTCTTGATGATAGTTTATTGAAAATAATTCTTCTCACTTTTGTTTCTTTGTCAAGATGAAACATTAAACATTTCCACATGGTTGGTTTAAACACTCAATGTGAACATTTTGGTGCATGTGTTGAACTTTCATTTGGATTAATATGTAAGTTCACAGTATTGAGGGGAGGAATATGATCAGAGTGTTGGTTTTCCATTTTAAAAGTGTAAATATTGTCTCATTCTGCACTTTGTCCAGGACGAGAACACAGTCTTCTCTTTCAGTCAGACAAGCCTACTCTTGGGATGAAGGTTTTTGATCATCCATTGTGCCGACCAAGGCTTTTCTATGGTTTTCCACCAGTGTTTCCTCTTTCCTCTTGAGAACAGTGAGGCTCGAGGGTTTGAGGTTGATTTTAGTGGCACCAGAAGCTCCAACAAATCACTGGTTCCTCAACTGGTTGGCTCTACAACAAACTGAAGAAATGCTGACTCTGCTCTCTGTTCTAATGTTGACCACAAACTGTTCTTTGTACTGTAGTTCACAGAAATAAATAATATTTTACTCAACATTATTCATTAAATGACATTTGTTTCTTATAATATTAACTTTACTCCATGTTTTGTAATAATGTAGGAACTTACTTTGAAAGCTTTATGGTTCATGTGTTTGATATAAACATACATTTCATGTTGTGTGTTTAATAGTGATGTGTTGATGAAGACAAATGAAACAGTGTCATGTTGTTTAGAGGTCAGTAGGTGGCGCCATCAGTTTAAAAATGATGTGATGTTTCATTAGAAAAATTGTTCAAAACAATAGAGAATAGTGCAGAGACCGCCATCTAGTGGAAAAATAATGACACTGCTTCATGAAGAATACTTACAAAGTATATTATTAATTGACATTTGTTTATTCTAATATTGACTTTACGACGTGTGTTTTTTAAATAATGTAGAAACCTAGTTTGAAAGTATTGTGGTGCATGTGTTTGATTTGTAAATACATTTAAAGTTGTGTATTTAATGTGAATCACACAGTATCATGTTTGTTCAACTAAAATAAAAAATCAACCATAACTATAATAGTTTGGTGTGAGGATGGAGTGTGATGTTGGTGCAGAGTTAAGTTAAGACTATACTTTCAGGGATCATTTCTATAGTTCTTAACTTAAGAAATGTGTTTGTAAAGTGTTTGGTGTCACTAACCATGATGAAGAGTTGTGATATTCCTTCCTGAGTGTGAAGCAGACAGAGAATAATGATTGACTTCATATGTTCTCTGTCATTGATGATCCTTCTTTACTTCCTTGTGCAGTATTGAGAGGAATATGATCAGAGTGGTTGTTGGTTCATAACAAGATGGTTAAATTTCAAACGTTTCTATGAGTTTAGCAGTAATGGTGAGATTAAGCCTCATGAACCACTGAAGACTTCCATTAGAGTAGTTCATCCTTAACTAAAGCTTTAGGATTCATTTGCTCTAACAAACCATCAAGTTTGGCATCATTTCTGCTTAAAGGATTCAGAAGCAGAAACTTTTATTTGTCAGATTCATTGATTTGTGAGACTAGTAGAGATATGTGTTTGTATTTTGTTAAAAACCTGAATATTTAAACACACGTACAACTATTACTGATATGGTTGTTGAGATATATTTTTGCTGATAACTTTGTTGTGAAATTAATCAGATAAGAGTGGTTGTTATGTACAATATATGAAAACATTTGTATATGTTAATCTACATCTCTACTGTCTCCTTGAGCAGATACATACAACTCTCCACTGGAGGTAGATGCTCTTGCTCATTCATTGTGGTCACTTTAATCTTTTCCACTACAGTGTTTCCTCCTCCTGCTCTTGAGGAGAGTGAGAGGTTTAAGGTTCATTTAGTGGCTCCAGCAAAAACAAGCCCTCATCTCTGTGACAGACTGCTTTGACCAGAAGAGTGGTGAAGGTCTGATGAAGCTTCATGAAGCAGTGTCATTATTTTCCACTAGATGGTGCTCTCTGCAATATTTTCCTTTGTTTTGAACAACTGTTTTAATTAAACATCACTTTGTTTTCTTCTTTCGTTTAGACAGTATTTATATTCTTACACAATTGACACCAGAGAGTTTAGTCTGAAGAATTTACTAGTTTACTGTAAATCTATTGAATTCCTAAAAAATCAGGCATCCTGGAGAAAAAAGTTCTGTTCATAAACAATGCATTTATTTATCTGATTAATTTCACAACAAAGTTATCAGCAAAAATATATCTCAACAACCATATCAGTAATAGTTGTACGTGTGTTTAAATATTCAGGTTTTTAACAAAATACAAACACATATCTCTACTAGTCTCACAAATCAATGAATCTGACAAATAAAAGTTTCTGCTTCTGAATCCTTTAAGCAGAAATGATGCCAAACTTGATGGTTTGTTAGAGCAAATGAATCCTAAAGCTTTAGTTAAGGATGAACTACTCTAATGGAAGTCTTCAGTGGTTCATGAGGCTTAATCTCACCATTACTGCTAAACTCATAAAGGTTTAACATTTAGTTGTTATGAACCAACAACCACTCTGATCATATTCCTCTCAATACTGCACAAGGAAGTAAAGAAGGATCATCAATGACAGAGAACATATGAAGTCAATCATTATTCTCTGTCTGCTTCACACTCAGGAAGGAATATCACAACTCTTCATCATGGTTAGTGACACCAAACACTTTACAAACACATTTCTTAAGTTAAGAACTATAGAAATGATCCCTGAAAGTATAGTCTTAACTTAACTCTGCACCAACATCACACTCCATCCTCACACCAAACTATTATAATGACGGTTGAATCGTTGTTTTTTTTCATTTCACAGTTTATAAACAACATCTATACAAAAACAACAGGTTACCTATGTAACCTTGGTTCTACAAATGATTGTGACACTCTCTATAGGATGATTCTATGGATAACCTCTCTTGGCCCTGACTCTGAAAAAGAACAAAGCACTCACCACCTCTTTACATGTGACCTGCACTGAAACACACCAGCAATATATTCGTGCCTCTGACTTTCTTCACCGTCCTCAACTAGCAGACAAGTGGACACACTGGACAGAGTAGATGAAGATTCATCCACTCTGGACCAGAGTGAAGGGGTGGGTAGAAAGCCCAGAAGGAGACCACTCTGGTCCTCACAGTGCAGGTATGAACCTTCTAAAGAAAGAGGGTTCAAACATAGCATGACAGTTGCAATCCGTCTGATGGACAAACCAAACATGTCATCAGTACAATTAGCTGACACTGACGTGAGCAGCAGAAGCATCTTGAGGGACAAAATGTCCAAATGTCATCTGAGGCCAGAGTCTCAGTGGTCCATGAAGAAAACACTTCAGCAGTGGTAAGTAGTGATGGTCTGATGAAGCTTTATGAAGCAGTGTCATTATTTTCAGAGAACACTAGATGACGGTCTCTGCACTATTTTCTTTTTTTTCAAACTTAAGTTTTATTAGAATTTTCCACATTAAGGCAAACACACATACATCACAGAAAATAAAAAACACAAAACACAAAACAAAAATAAAAAAATAAAAATGGGGGTTGTTCATGTTTCTTACATGCATCTTTCAATATATAAAGTACACACTGATACAGTCCAAGTATTTCACAGGTGTCGTTGTTGTGTAAACAGAGTCCACTTTTTCCATTTTTCTATAAATTTGTCTTCTTGTGTCCTTATCCTGTGGGTTAAAAGTTCCATTTCAAAAACTCCTTTGACAATGTGAGTCCATTCTTCCACTGGTTTTCGTATTGTGCCATTTTTTGGTAATGGCCTTTTTAGCGGCTGCCACTAGTATTTTAAATAAATATTTGTCTTCCTTGTTTACAATGTTTGAATTTAAGCCCAGGTACAAAATTGAACATGCAGGTGGAATATTATAGCCCAAGATGTTTTCAACTGCTTCATGCACATCCTTCCAATATTTCCTGATTTTAGAGCAATACCAGAAAACATGACATTGACTTCGTTACAATCTCTCCAACACGACCGGTCCGATGACAGTTGTCTGCTTTTAATTTTTGGTGTAATGAAATATCTTATTACATTTTTCCAGCAGTGTTCCCTCCAGATACGAGAAGATGTCGTAGAATGCTGCGTCTTCCAAATATGTGACCATTCTTCTTGACTTATACTGATATGGAACTCTTTTTCCCACTTTTCCTTTACATCATTTGTTGTCTTTCCCTTAGTTTCCATCATTTGCTTGTATAATGTTGAGACAATTTTACACTTCTTGCCGTTATAGGTTCCAATCAAAGTTTGGATTATACCATTTCTGTTTTCATTCATGTTTGGTTTAATTTGTTTGTCATAGAAGTCCCGTAATTGTAAGAATCTAAAGTGGTCTCTGTTATTTAGAGAGTATATTTGTTTCAGTTCTTGGAAGCTCATCATTTTGCCATGTTTTGTGTCTGTGCATATTGCAGTTAAACCTGGATCCACTGCCTGAACTGTAAATCCAGATTATTTGGAGTGAAATTTTTATTGTATGCTATCCAACTGAATATTTTAATTTCATTTTCCAATTTGTGTTTTCTGACCACCTTGAACCACATTTCAAGTGTGAATTGACTTATTGTATCTAATTGGTTACTATATTCCTTCATGGTTTTTCTGTCTCCAATTAGACTTCGAATTTCCTGATCTCTACATTTTTCTTCTAGATTTTTCCATTTTGCGTCAAAGTGTTGGTCACACCAACTTATAATTGGTCCTATCTGGGCCGCAAGATAGTATCCTCTCATGTTTGGTAAAGCCATCCCACCTCCCTCTTTACTAATCTGTAAGGTTTCAAATGTTACTCTCGGGTTTTGTCCATTCCATATAAATCTAGAGAACAATTTGTCCCACACTCTGAATAGAATCTCTGGTACCTCAACTGGTAATGCTTGAAACAGGTAAAGTAATCTAGGTAGGATGTTCATCTTGATTGTATCTATTCTTGAACTCAAATCCAGTGTAAGGGGACCCCACTTTTCTAGGTCAGTTTTAATTTCTTTATGTAGTTTGCTATAATTTTCTTCAGACAGTTTCTTGTATTCCTTGGTCAAGGTGACCCCTAGGTATGTTATTTTTTTGGCAAACCAATTTGTGTTTAATATTATTTTGAGATTCTCAGATGGAGTAAAATTCATTGCCATAATTTGCGTTTTTGCTCAATTTAATTTGTAGCCAGAACAGGAGCCAAATGCTTCCATGTGTTGTATTACTTTTGGAATACTAGTTTCTGGTTCTTGTAAATAACATATTATGTCATCTGCAAAAAGTCCAATAATTTGTTTTTCGTGATTCATTTCTATACCTTTAAGTTCCTTGTTTTGTCGGATTGCTTGGGCCAATGGTTCGATACAAATAGCAAAAAGAGTTGGTGAGAGGCAACAACCTTGTCTTGTAGATCTTTCTAAGGTAATAGGGTCTGATAGACTAGCATTTATTCTTATTCTTGCGGTCGGCTTTTGATTGAGCGATCTAATGCATCGTATTGCTTTACTATTTAGTCCAAATTTCTCTAGTACAAGATACAGGAATGACCAATTAACGCAATCAAACGCTTTTTCTGCATCAAAGCTTATGAGGACAGCTGAGATGTTGTTACGTTCCACATGCATAGTCCTCCTAATATTGTCATGCGTTTGACGGCCCTTGATAAATCCGGTCTGATCCTCATCAATTATCTCTGTCATGAATGTGCTGTATCTTTTTGCTATGATGGAAGTGTAAAGTTTATAATCTATGTTTAATAATGAGATCGGCCTGTCGTCTTCACACTTCTCACTGGTTTTCTTTTTTGGGATAACTGAGATGATAGCTTCGCTCCAAGACGGAGGAATCACACCCTGTTCAAGAGTGTAGTTAAATGATGTGTGTAGCATCGGGGTCAGCTGTTCATTGAATGTTTTATACCATTCAGACGGTAAACCGTCACTACCTGGTGATTTATTTGATTTGAACCTTCCAATTGCTCGCTCTATTTCCACTTTTGTTATCGGTGTTGTTAGGAGGTCATTTTGCTTTGTGCCGATGCATGGTAGATCTAGTGAGTTAAGAAAAGTTTTGATTTGACTTATGTCGGCAGAAGGTGGTTGTTTATACAAATTCTCATAATAATTTCTAAATTTAGTTTCTATTTCCTCTAAATCAAAAGTGGCTTCATTTGTTAAAGCATCTCTAATTTTATGAACGGAGCGGTCGATCTGCTGTTTTTTAAGTCTTCTTGCCAAAAGTCTCGTTCCTCTTGACCCCATCTCGTAATATGACTCTTTTAAATACCTAGTTCTTTTTTCTACTTCTGAATTCAATTGTCTTTTTATGTTCTCCCTGGTTTCTTGTATCTTTGGAAGTAGAGTGGGGTCCTGGCTGTTTTTGTGTTGTCGTTCTAACCTTAGTCGTTTTTCTTTCTCGTCCTTATATGCTGCTTCTCTTGTTTTTTTCAGTAAAGAGCACTTTGCTATAATATTTCCCCGCATAACTGCTTTAAGAGCATCCCACACTATTGCAGGGTTAACCTCACCATTTTCCTTTTCTTTTTGATATGTGAAAATATCATTTTTGATTTCTTCAACTATTTTTTTCTTGTTCAGAATACCAATATTCAACCTCCACATTGTTTTTTTAACTCGTGATTTTAGTTTAATTTTGAATATTACTGGGCTGTGGTCAGATATATCCGCTTCTCCTATTACACACTGTTCTACTTTGTAAAAATCTTCTTGATTTAGAAAGAAATAGTCGATCCTTGCATAGCTTCCGTTAGGTGCAGAGTAGTGTGTGTAATCCCTGTTTTTTGGATGTAACCTTCTCCATAGATCCATCATACCGTAGTCTCTTAACATGTTTTTGATTGTTTTTGTAACATGGTTCATATTTCTTCTATTGTTGGATGGATCTAATGTACTGTTTAATACCACATTGAAGTCTCCTCCACAAATAAGTGTCCCATTCATTTCTGTTACAATATTGTCAAATACCTGTATATATATACACCAATTATTATCTTTTATATATACATATATATAAAATATAATAATATAACAACAACAACACTTCATCAATGCTGAGGCATTATAGAGCCCTGCATGAGAGCTTGGAGACCAACGAGACAATTGAACCAACGTCAGGCAAGCTAGATGGCTTCTTTCAAATTCATTTATTTACTATACTACTGTTTGTTATTTATTTTATGTGGTCACTTACATGCAGCTTTTCTGTTTTAGGAAGCAAACTCTGGCATCGTTTAGATGCCACAGTACAGCAGACCAGGCCGAGGAATGAAACGGTTGATGCTACGGTGGCGGTGAAGACCTACCTCAACGAACACAATATTCCTAGAAACGAGGACCCCCTACAGTACTGGGCGAAATGTAAAAATATACACCCATCTCTCTTTCAGCTGGCCATGAAAATACTGTGTACCCCGGCTTCATCCGTCCCCTGCGAAAGGATTTTTTCCAAAGCCGGGGAAATAATCAGTAAAAAAAGAAACCGGCTGAAGCCCAGTACTGTGGGAAAATTGCTTTTTTTAAATAAAAATGAATAATTATTAAAAAAAAACAAGGTTGTCAAGCACATTTTTTAATATCAGAATCATTTGCGCACAAATATGCAATGCTACCAATTGTCCACATGATGGCAGGGTCGTGCAAATGAAGCCTCACAAGGCTTTGCTCCAAAGATGAACTACTCGGCTGGGAGGCTTCGGTGCTTCATGAGGCTTCATCTCGCATCACTACCATAGGATGTTTATATTAAACTTTGACAGAACCAACAACCACTCTGATCATATTCCTCTCAATACTGCACAAGGAAGTAAAGAAGGATCATCAATGACAGAACATATGAAGTGAATCATTATTCTCTGTCTGCTTCACACTCAGGAAGGAATATCACAACTCTTCATCATGGTTAGTGACACCAAACACTTTACAAACACATTTCTTAAGTTAAGAACTATAGAAATGATCCCTGAAAGTATAGTCTTAACTTAACTCTGCACCAACATCACACTCCATCCTCACACCAAACCATTACAGTGACGATCCAAAGGTGACCTTTGTGTTGAAGGAATGGCTTCATAAAAATCATTGTAAGGACCTGGAGTCTCTTAGTCAGTCTCCAGATCTAAACCTCATAGATCACAGATGTCAAATCAGTCCAGAAAAGTGCTTGTTCTTTGTAGTGTAGTTCACAGAAATAAAGAACATTTTACTCAAAATGATTCAATAAATGACATTTGTTTCTTATAATATTGACTTTACTCCATGTGTGTGCAAGCTTTATGGTTCATGTGTTTGATATAAACGTACATTTCATGTTGTGTATTTAATAGTGATGTGTTGATGAAGCCAAATGAAACAGTGTCATGTTGTTTAGAGGTCAGTAGGTGGCGCCATCAGTTTAAAAATTATGTTTCATTAGAAAAGTTGTTCAAAACAATGGAAAATAGTGCAGAGACCGCCATCTAGTGGACACTTAAAAATAATGACACTGCTTCATCAAGCTAAGAAGTACAAAGCACTTTCAATACTTACAAAGTATTTTATTAATTGACTTTTGTTTATTATAATATTGACTTTACTTTTTGTGTTTTTTAAATAATGTAGAAACCTAGTTTGAAAGTATTGTGGTGCATGTGTTTGATTTGTAAATACATTTCATGTTGTGTATTTAATGTGAATCACACAGTATCATGTTTGTTCAAATTAATGAATGCAGAAGAAAAATAATAAATACAAAATCAACCATCACTATAATAGTTTGGTGTGAGGATGGAGTGTGATGTTGGTGCAGAGATAAGTTAAGACTATACTTTCAGGGATCATTTCTATAGTTCTTAACTTAAGAAATGTGTTTGTAAAGTGTTTGGTGTCACTAACCATGATGAAGAGTTGTGATATTCCTTCCTGAGTGTGAAGCAGACAGAGAATAATGATTCACTTCATATGTTCTCTGTCATTGATGATCCTTCTTTACTTCCTTGTGCAGTATTGAGAGGAATATGATCAGAGTGGTTGTTGGTTCATAACAACTAAATGTTAAACCTTTATGAGTTTAGCAGTAATGGTGAGATTAAGCCTCATGAACCACTGAAGACTTCCATTAGAGTAGTTCATCCTTAACTAAAGCTTTAGGATTCATTTGCTCTAACAAACCATCAAGTTTGGCATCATTTCTGCTTAAAGGATTCAGAAGCAGAAACTTTTATTTGTCAGATTCATTGATTTGTGAGACTAGTAGAGATATGTGTTTGTATTTTGTTAAAAACCTGAATATTTAGGGGCGCTGTTGAGCATAGCAATGGAGTAGACATGTTTTTTGGAGCTCCACAGAACGACTATATAAAAGTAATTTTTTCAGCGCACTTTTTGGAAAACATTCCAATTTTACCTTTGCTAAACCATATGCCTAAAAACCGAAACTTTGAAATGGCTGGTAAATCAAGCAAAGGTGGGCAAACAGCGACTCAAGCCACGAGGCCTTCGCCTTCGACGCCGACTTTAGCCCCGAGCTCCATTGAAGTAGCTTTCCTGAGAAGGAGTGTCTCCGCACCCGACGCGTCGGTCACTGAATCGCTCAAGATGGAACTACTATCTTCGGTGCGCAAGGATTTACTTGAAATCCTTCAAACAGAAGTTGGCGCAGTGTTGGAAAGTGAGATGGCGGTGATTCCAGCGGATATTGGTGCAGCGAGAGCGGAGCTCAAAGAATACAGGTCGACGATCAACTCTGAACTCTGACCTCTGAACTCTCCGCCATGAAAGCTACGGTGAAGGATGTGGAAGAAAGTTTGTCAACGTGCACGGATGATGTTGTTTCACTCAAGAAGGAGGTGAAGCGGCTCACGGGGGTCGTGGACCAACTTCACAATAAATGCGAGGACTTGGAGGCGAGGTCGCGGAGGAACAATGGAAGGATCGTCGGAATCCCGGAGACCCGTGAATGCAACACCGAGTCTGTGTCCTTCTGCAGCCTTTGATCTGAAGGACGCTCCTGGACAGAACCGTCTCTCCCCGCCTGGATCTACAGAGGGACGCCGGTCAAACACCATCATAGCCCGCGTTCACTACTTCCAAGACTGTGAAAACATCCTGAGACTCGCTCGGATCAAACAACGCATCAGTGTGGACGGAGTCAGCATCTCAGTGTTTCCTGACCCGACAAGTGTTGCCAAAGCACGCGCGGCGTTCAATGACGTCAAGAGTCGGTTTCGTGGAGTGGACGGGGTTCGCTTCGGATTTGCTTATCCTGCCCGCTTCAGAATCACCTACAAGAATGTGGAGAAATCCTTCTACTGCTGCAGAGGCGCGAGTATGTCAACAAAAACATCAGTGGAGCCTTAATTGTATTAAGTCAAGTTCTGTTGGGGCCAACTTTAGCTTCCTGAGCGTGTTAGTGCAGATACCTTTTATGGTAGGTTTATTTGTTGATGTTGTTTTTGTTTGTTTATGTTTACTCCATACAGTTACAAGTGTATTTACACCCATGTTAAAATATGAGTCACAACCCACTGTCTTTAGGTTCAACACCTTTTATAAGCTGGAACGTAAAAGGAGTGAACCGAAACACTGGTGATTGCTCCTGATGATAAGATTCCAGGGTTGAGTCAGTACTTGGGTGACTTAGGTCAGTCTGTCAAACTGAGCCTGAGAAACCTGGGTGTTGTAATTGATAAATACATGTCTCTTGTTCAACACTGTAGAAAACTGACCAGAAACTGTTTCCTTCAACTGAGAAAAATCTCTAAACTTAGGAAAATGTTGTCGGAACATGATCTGGATCTTATAATCCATGCGTTTGTTTCTTCTCGTCTGGACTATTGTAACAGTTTGTTTTCATGTCTTAACAAGAAGGATGTGTCTCGCCTGCAGTTGATTCAAAACTCTGCAGCCAGAATTCTGACCCGCTCTAGTAGAAGAACTCACATTTCTCCGATCCTTAAAACTCTTCACTGGCTTCCAGTTTCTTTCAGGATCAACTTTAAAATTCTGGTTCTTACTTTCAGATCTATTCATGGTCAGGCTCCTCCTTACATCACTGATCTGATCCAGCCTTACACCCCAGCTCGGGCTCTGAGGTCTGTGGATCAGAATCTACTTATGGTTCCACGCACACGACTCAGGACCAGAGGAGAGAAATCTTTTCAGACTGTTGCTCCTAAGCTTTGGAACGATCTTCTCTCTCTTTGCTCTTGATGGATCTACTGACTCCTTTAAGAAACATCTTAAGACGTTTCTATTTGTTCAGGCTTTTCCTTGAATTTCTCGAACTCCTGTGTTTTTCTCAGTATTATCTTGATCTTTAAAGTATGTACTTTTTTGAGTATTGTTTTGATTGTTTAAGCGCTTTGTGACCCTGGTCTCGAAAAGCGCTATATAAATAAATATTACTTACTTACTTACTTACTATTAAGCGTAACAAAGCTCTTACACACCTGAAGTCATTAGGTGGAGAGATAATGTTCTTACAAGAGACACACTTACGTCCAGAAGAACACTCAAAGTTAAAGAGGGGATGATAGAACATCACTCTGATTATGGGGATAGGTCAAGAGGAGCTGCCATACTTATTAGAAAAGGAGTCTGTTTTCAACTAAACAATTTCATATCTGATAACAAGGGAAGATATATCATAGTCGTGGGTAGATTGTCTGGAACTGAGGCGGCACTAGTTAATGTTTATGGCCCTAACTGATCCTCACTTCTTCTCTAGACTAATAGCAACTATTCCAGATCCTAACAAATATAACATCATTTTAGGAGGTGACTTTAATCTCGTACCTGAGCCAACGTTAGATCCTCCACTAAACTTCAAAATAATTGATCAAAATCAGCAAATACAGTAAATCTCATTAAACAATCTTATGCACTTACTGACCCCTGGAGGAAATTAAACCTCACTACCAAACAATATTCTTTTTTTTCACATGTCCACCAATCGTTTTCGAGGATAGACTTTTTTCTGATAGACAACAGAATTTTGCCGTGTGTAACAAAATGCCAATACCACAGTATTGTGATTTCCCATCATGCACCAGTCCAACTGGACAAAGCATTTCCAGACAGTGCACCAGTTCAACGCACATGGCGTCTTGACCCGCTCTTATTGTCAAGCAAAAACTTCCAACATTTTCTCTCGGATCAAATTGATTTCTTTCTTGACATCAATATTACTCCCGGGATGTCCTACACTTCAATCTGGGAGGCACTCAAAGCTTATCTAAGGGGACAAATTATTTCATTTTCAGCAAATGTCAAGAAAGAAAGAACTAAACGCCTCAATGAGATACAGCAGAAATGATTACAATTAGATAAAAAATGTGCATCTCAGCCTAATCCATCCTTATTCAATGAAAGACAATTATTACAAGCCGAATACAATCATTTAACCACTGTCCAAATTGAGAGACTCCTCCTGAAAACAAAACAAACCTACTATGAACACAGTGACAAAGTGGCTCGACTACTGTCACCAAATCAAACAATCGGCAGCAAATCGTATCATTTCTGAAATGAATACAGCTGAGGGTTTGACATCTGTACATCCACAAACTATTAATGACCAGTTCAGAACATTTTATAGTGACCTTTATACCTCTGAGACTTCTGCAACATCATTGGAGATTGAGGACTTTTTAGAAAATATGCAAATTCCCCAAATGAATAAACAAGAACAATCTGTTATAGACTCCAGAATAACAACAGAGGAAATAACTCTAGCTATAAACTCAATGCAAAGCGGAAAAGCACCTGGTCCAGATGGATTCCCCACTGAAGTTTATCAAATGTTTTCAAATAAACTTTCACCTATTTTAAGTAAATTATTTGAAGAAACACGTATAACTTTAAAACTACCACCAAAAATGAATCAGGCAACTATTACAGTTATATCTAAAAAAGGAAAAGACCCGCGAGAATGTGGATCGTACCTTACCTTACCTTACCTTACCTTACCTTTCCTTACCTTACCTTACCTTACCTTACTTTACCTTACCTTACCTTACCTTACCTTACCTTACTTTACCTTACCTTACCTTACCTTACCTTACCTTACCTTACCTTACCTTACCTTATTTTACCTTACCTTACCTTACCTTACCTTACCTTACCTTACCTTACCTTATTTTACCTTACCTTACCTTACCTTACCTTACCTTACCTTACCTTACCTTACTTTACCTTACCTTACCTTACCTTATTTTACCTTACCTTACCTTACCTTACCTTACTTTACCTTACCTTACCTTACCTTACCTTACCTTACTTTACCTTACCTTACCTTACCTTACCTTACCTTACCTTACCTTACCTTACCGGCCCATAAGCCTTCTCTGCTGCGACTATAAAATTCTCACTAAAGTTCTGTCTCGTCGTCTGGAAACAGTGACCAAAATAATCCACCCTGACCAGACTTGTTCTGTGCCAGGTAGGCAATCTTTCTTTAACATGCGACGTTTACTTAATATTTTATATAATTCCCATTCCACTGAAATGCCAGAAGTTGTTATCTCACTTGACGCTGAAAAAGCATTTGATCGGGTGGAGTGGAAATACTTATTTACAGTGTTGGGAAAATTTGGTTTTGGTTGGAACTTTATATCTTGGATCAAAATAATCTATTCCACACCAGTGGCTGCAGTACACACTAACTCAATAACATCAACGTATTTTAAACTTTACAGAGGAACAAGACAGGGTTGTTGTCTCACCTTTTCTTTTTGATTTAGCTATTGAGCCTCAGGCTCTGAGGAAAGAGGAGGAAATCTTTGGAGTGTTGAGGAACAAGGAAATTCATAAATGTTCACTATATGCTGATGACCTTTTGCTCTATTTGTCTAATCCAGTTGTTTCAATACCTGGAGTTATTGAAATATTACAAATATTTGGTCACATTTCAGGTTACAAATTACATTTTTCAAAAAGTGCTGTATTTCCAATCAATGATCTGGCAAAATCAATCGACTATAATATCTTCCCCTTTCAGTTAACAAACAAATGTACCTACTTGGGTTTAAAGATGACACATGTATACCAAGATTTCTTCCACAATCACTTCAAAACTCTGTTTGAACCAAAAATGACCTTTTAAGGTGGAGCCACTTACCAATCTCATTAGCAGGAAGGGTGAACACTATAAAGATGACTGTTCTTCCCCGTTTCCTCTATTTCTTTCAAATGATTCCTTATTATTTACCCAAATCTGTTTTTAAGGAACTTGACAGTTTAATTTCTGCATTTATATGGAACCGATCGGTGCCAAGAATGAAAAAATGTTTTCTGGAAATTCCAAGGTTGGAGGGAGGACTTGGTCTTCCTAACTTTATGTTCTATTACTGGGCAGCAAATGTGTGCAAATTTGCATTTTGTGTTGGTGCATGGCGGGAAAAACGAGGTCCACTTTGGGCTAATTTGGAAATAAATAATAATAATGCCATTTCTCTGCTAAGTGCTACACTACCAATAGGCCAGCACCAGATCTCCAACCCTGTTGTTAAAAATTCTATAAAGATTTGGAATCAATTTCGGAAACATTTTAATTTAAAAGATTTAAGTACATTCTCTCCCTTATTGAATAACCATCTTTTCCCCCCATCCGAGATGGACACTGGTTTCCAGGTCTGGCACAGTAGTGGACTGGTATTTCTAAAAGACTTGATTCAAAATAATCATTTTCTAACATTTGAGTATCTACAACAAAAACACAATCTTCATAAAAGTAATTTCTTCAGATATCTCCAAGTCAGGAGTTTTGCCAATAAATATCTTAAATTTCCACTTGTGCAATCCAACAACACATGCAATGAGATTCTTTCCTTAAATCCACACATAAAAGGTAATATTTCCAAAATATAGAGGATCATGCAAAATGTCAAACCTCTGTCATGGGACAAAACTAAGCCTGGGAACACGATTTAAACATTAAATGATCTGCAAGTTTCTGGCAGCGTAGCTTAGAGTGTATCCATTCGTCATCTTACTGCATAAAGCAACGTCTCATACAATTTAAAGTGTTACATCGTTTGCATTATTCAAATGAGAGACTTGCTAAAATCTACCCAGACGTCAGTCCACATTGTTTAAGATGTTCTCACAGACCAGCTACTTTGGGTCATATGTTCTGGCATTGTCCATCACTCAAAGGTTTCTGGAGTAGAATATTTGAATGTATTTCCCGCATGTGTAAAAAAGCAATAACACCTTCTCCACACATGTGTATATTTGTCGACCTCCACCTGACCTCTCTGTAAATACAGCACATGCAAACGCAATTGCATTTTCCTCATTGATGGCAGCAGACTTGTTCTTCTGCAGTGGAAGTCAGACAAGCCACCATCATTTAAGAGTTGGGTTCAAGAACTTCTCTCTATGTTGCAGTTAGAGAAAATAAAATACAGTCGGTCAAATTGTCTGGAGAAGTTTCATGAAACCTGGTCTCCTTTCATGCAGCATGTTAAAGAGCTGAACCTTACATAATACTTGAACAGTTTGGCTTATATTTTTATTTTTACCACCATATATATGGAGTTTTGTTTTTTCTTTTTTTTTTTTTTTTGTTTTTGTCTGTTTGTATCAATGTATACTATTATGCATCATTGTTCCTTTTTGAGTTGATTTTGATTTTTTGTTGATTTTGGTTTTCTGAGACCGCGGGGTGGTTTTCTACGGGGGTGGAGGGTGGGATCTTTCTTTGTTTTTGTATTATACCTTTTATTTTACTTATTTTGTGTGTGTTTCAAAATGTATGTCTTAATATCTGAAAATCAATAAAAAGATGTTTAAAATATATATATATATATATATATATATATATATTTTTAGTCCATTGAAAACGTTTTCTTGACTCCCGTCTGGCACAACTTTTAGCCATCATGAAACATTTTGGCTAGAAAAAACCTCAATAAATTCACACTTTCCCATAATGCCCAGAGACAATTTATCTTAATGAAGTTTCAACATAAAGCATGTTGAAGTAGAACCTCAATGTAAATCAGCTCTGATAGTCTCTGGTTCAAATTGTATTTCAATGCAAACAAAGGCCTTATCATTAGATTCTTGAACGTACTGTAGTACCTTTAAATACTTTTATGGATTCTAGGGAACCCTAGCAAATCTACATGTTGTTAGACCCACAACCTCAACTGCTGGAAGATTTGTGTGATTGAGTTTGACACCACTTCTCTATTGAGTCTGGTCGAACTATTTAAGCTCGTTTTTATCTTCCCTGTAACATGTTTACAAAGGACCAGGGATTAGTAAAGACACTCGCCACGATAATGATATAAATGGCAGTTACCAAACAGTGTTCGGTTTTGCTGCCATTTTCTTTCTGATTTTGTTTAAAATATATATATTAAGGATAAGGATGCAACGTTCCTAATGTATCCTATTAGTAACAATTTCATAAAAATCATTCACATTGGTATAAAACCTTAATAATCTCCATCCCTTATAAAAGAAACTTCATTAACACTAGTCTGTAGACTCTAGCAGCGTTAAACTAAACTATTTAGACCGACTCTTACCGTGCCACTTTCCCTTGAAGACCGTTCCAAATGAACCAGATCCTATCCTCTGACCCAGAGTGATCTGGCCCTCAGATATCTCCCAGTCGTCGCTGGAGTCCCTCCTCCCGAGAGTTTTCTGTTTCACGGCACATCACCATCACCTTCATCATCACCACAGCAACGTTCATCAAAGCACAAAGACGGTCTCTTACCATTTTATTGCGATCTTCAGACGAGGACGACGACTTGCGCTCTCTTTGTGGACACGGGGACTTCTGCGGGACCTTGACGTTGGTCAGAGAGCCGGGTAGAGATGCAGGAGGAGTGGCGGACAGACCTGTGGTGGTACCTGGACAGCAGGGGAAACAGAGAAAAAGCATTTGGAGCTTGAAAAAGTGAGTTAAGGCAGAAGAGGAGAGAAGAAGAAAGTTGACTTTAAAGAGTGCGTTTGCCGTTTGAATGTGCAGAAGAGGTCATGCAGTGGCAAATAATGTTTGTTACCCTATGATTTATTATTTTTTCATTTTACATCATGAATGAAACTCATTCGTACTTTGACTCTCAATTGTGAATACTTTCAAGAATGATTTATACAAGTTAAAAGCCTTAATAATTACAAATCTAAAACTAATTATTGCAGTTACGTTTATGCAATTCGATGAAAGAGGTCATATATATATAAATAAATAGCTCAGTTAGACTATTCTTATTTATAAGGCCAAATATTTTTTAATGGAGCTACACTGGTAAATGATACATGGACATTTTAAATACTAAATTCATTATCAAAAGGCTTGACTTATCCAAGGAATCTCTTAAAAACAGCATCATTTATTTGCATATATTTAACATACAATGATGAAGAAAACGACTCTTTTGAAGTCTGTGTGTAACAAAAGTGCATCACAGTGTTTGAAACAGTAAGATTGAAGTGAATCCCACAACCATGAGAGAGAACATGTGAAAACATAAAGAGGGAAACACACACAGTGGACTTGACACAAGGTAAAGGGGCTGTTGTGCTGGGGTGGAGGTGTAGGTGAAGGAGGAAGAGGATGGGGGAAGAGAGGAAGAACACAGGAACACACAGAGGCCTAACTACCTCGGAAAACAGGCTCGGGCTCAAAATCAAAGACTATGTCATTGGGGTAGGAGTATAGGAGGGGGCTTGAGGTCCGTGTTCGGTGCTTCCTCAAGCAGCGGGCGGGGTGGGTCGGGGGGCTGCAGGGCAAAAAGAGACAGACACACCATCACTGCTACTCACCCGGCCCCTCTAACCACCAACTGTCCATGGTTTTGCTCATGGCTTTACTGGAGCATTCATCTTACAACTATCACAGTTCCACTTCCTATTTTTAAACATTACCAGTTCAGTGAAGACGATTCTCTGAGACCAATCGTGGCAGAAACTAATACTGGCAACTCTTGATCCTTCTTAATATTTATAGTTAGAAAAATACGTTTTTCACGTTTCCATTAATTCATATTTTTACATTGAAGCAATCATTAACTTTAATTACATCTACCTTTGATTATTATCGTTACTATCATTTATATTACAAATGCATTGATATTTAAAAATACAAGACAACATTTGCTTTATTTTTAGTCATGTTTGTACTGGAATGGTTCTAACCATCTGTTTTTATTTAACAAAATAATACAGTTAAAGAGTTTATGTTACAAAATTTCTAAACTGCTAATAAATGCAAGTCAAGTGTCGTTTAAGCTAGTTTTTAATTGCATGTAAATCTCCAAAAGGAAAATATATTGAGAGGTGCAGGCTTGTTAAACTGATATATATATATATTTATATATGTATATACTGTATGAGTCACTTGACAACTTTATTTAACCTAATTACTATGAATAATGAATGAGGAGCTAATGAGGCTCATAAACATTGTTGCTAAATTGCTAATGAAGTTATATTTTATTTTACACACTAGCTAACAGTCAATATTTGAAAAGCACTGCAGAAATACACTAGATAAACAAATACATAAATATGGCTGATATGAAAAGATTACTAACAGGTTTTTTTTTATTCACCCTAAAACATGACTATTGACATGTGTACCAATTGTTATTATAGTTACTTATTTAACCAAGTAGCTGAGTGTGTTACTATTATTATAGATAAATAGTTTAAGGAAAGAATATACAACGTCGGATGAAATCATTTGAACATTCATCCATTTTTTTCAGATGCAGGCAGAACCTCTGACTACTTGGTTTCACATTCTTACATCAAAAATCAAGTCATTTATATCAACAACTGTTGCATCTCACATCAATGTTGACAGGCTCGATGGTGTTGATATGGACGTTGGGTGCGGACGACGAGCGGTCCCGCTGCCCAAACTGGTTACGGTGGTCTTCCTCATTGGGCCGGAAACTAGGTGGGATGGGTATGGACTTGGACGGGGACACAGTGGCGTGGCATATGGATCTGGAAAGGTTTGAAGCCATCAATAAGAGAGAGCACAGAGACGAACACGCAGAAAGGGCGAGAGCGGGGATTACCCTGTGGAGTCTGATGGGGGGAGTGAAGGACAGACTTCGGACACGGGGGTCGTCCCTTCTGAAGAAACTTCCTCCTGAGTGAAGGGGTGGTGCTCGAAGAACTTGGAAACTAGCAATAAGCTTGAACCACAAAAGAAAATGTTATTAAAATCAAGTTTAAATGAAGGTTTTTTACTGAATGTTATCCTGCTTATATATGAATCTATAACTTCACACATATTTATAGATGCATCAGGTTAAAAACAATACTTTCTTTATATTAAATTGTTAATTATTTAGACGCGCTTAAACTGACCATGACCTCAGTGAAGAGTCAACACTTTAAATCACAGCTTAATTTAAGATTTTGTACAACTTCTCAAGTGACACAACTTACTGTAACTGGTCGTAGTTGACACACATAAGAGGAACCTCGGTGCTGCAGCGCTGGTGGAACTTGTACCCCCATGTCTGGCAGCGGAACCCCTGGAAAAGCAGCTTCCTGCAGAAGTCGCAGAAGGCCAGAGTGAAGAAAGTCTTCCTCACCTAAAACTGATCAACTTTAATGCCTAAACAATTTAGAGTCATGAAGATGGAGGAGAACTTAGGTCTGTTTCTGATGTGCTGATAAAGTACAATTTATAGTAATAATACCTTTCATTATTAGTCATTATTAATGATTTGAACTGATAAACATGTACAGACTCCAGTTAAGCTGCTTTTTTACTAACTAACAAAATTCATATCATATAAAATATAAGGAATACGTTACTAAGACACATTGGACAGCAGGTGGCAGTGTCATTTCAGAGATTGCTTAAACGACATTATATTGTTTAGGTTTTATATGATGCAACTTTTAAAATACATAATGGAATATAACAAAAAAAAAGTGTTCCTTTAGATATATGGAGGGAGGATTGTGTTCTCCTCCGAACTTGTCCAGGAGAGCTTCCAAGTGTTCTTGTGTCAGCTTGATCATCTGTTTGATATTCCAGATCTGAGGAGAAACACAAAGGTTTGTTCAAATTCTGATCCAACAGAGTTCAGAGAATCGTCTCACCACCCTCTAATAAACATGATGGAGATTAGGATCTGCTTTTCTCTTCAAGAAAAGAAAAAAGAAAACATCTAGAAGTATTAAACCCGTCACGAGCTGCTGCCGAGAGATGCTAGCTTTGTAACGTCTTAAACATGTAGCTCTTAAAGAAGAATTTCCATCAGTAAACATTCAACTTTCTTTTAAAAAGGTAAAACCAAAGTCCACCAAACATGTATAGATCAGATAGCACTGAGAACATGGACGTCACCTTCCTACTCATTTAAATCCATGTTGTTTCATTGTATTATCAAGTCCATAAATATCTTTTTAGGATTGTCAAAAATAGTCACACAAAATAATTCTTTAGTATCGGTGGATCCAGATGGTAATGAGCAACAAACTCCAACAACAACAAAACCTCATAGGCAAAGATTAGAAGAAAAAGTTCAAGTTAACACTTTATTTCTTTAAAAAAGTTTAAAATCAATCATTGTGGACAACTTGTGTTATAGTAGCTCTATTTTACAAAGTATTTCAGCACCAACTGTATTTAAATTGATGTCATGTCATTTCCCAACTTTGAATGAACGACTTTAGAATGACCTTCAGTGGAGAAACAACACAAACTTTCACCAAGGAAGGTCACATTACTTCTTCCCAAGTATTTTATTTAAACCGAAGAACTTTGATGTTTCTTGGGCTGGAGTCGAACCCACAACTGGATCACAACCACCAGAACAATTGTACTGAAAGCAAGAGTGTTCTGAACTTGACAATCCTTGAGCAGTTCTATCTAGATTACATTTGAAATGGTGTCTCAAAGCATTTGTTTCGTTTCTCGACAATCGATTAAATGATTTGTTCCAAAAATTGATTTTTTTTTTACTCATGAATTGAGCAGAGTGCAGGAGCAGAAAATTCAAATGCCAAACAATTCATATACAAGGGCCTTAAAAGATCTCCATGATCCAGAACATCACTAGAACTAAATGATAAAAGTTGAATGCAAACTTTTTAATTTATTCAGATTAAGACCCTGTAAATATTTACAATTGGTTTAATCTTCAATCAACATGTTCATTTAAATTACAAGGTAAAGCTCTGTCTAAATACAGCAGTGATACAGGAGGGATTGATTTTGTCTTGACCTTTATTTTTCATTGTTTTATGTGTTTTTTTTGTTTCTATATGTACACTCTTTTGTTGTTGTTTCGTTTGTATTGCGATAGATTAATTTTCTGAATTTACTGTCTCTTGAAAAAAAAGAGCATATACGTAACATTGCTGTGTCTGCATATTTACATAGTTTGTTGCATTTAAACCGAACCAACATTGCCTGGAATGCCTGTATTGCTTACTTGTGCTCGATAAAAATATTTTGAATTAAAAAATTAATATCATGCTCCATTGATTCTATGATGGAATTTAACCTGGTAGTCAAGCTTTCGTGAACCATATCCACATGGATGTTAAAGTCATTCATTCATGATTCAAGCACCAGGCTGCTGAGAGAATAATGATTGACTTCATATGTTCTCTGTCATTGATGATCCTTCTTTACTTCCTTGTGCAGTATTGAGAGGAATATGATCAGTGGATTTGTGTTGTGCTAAATGGTAAAAGCAGTAGGTGGCGCCATCAGTTTAAAAATGTAATGTTTCATTAGAAACAATTGTTCAAAACAAAGTAAGAGACGGCTATCTAGTTGTCTCTGAAAATAATGACACTGCTTCATGAAGCTTCATAAAACCTTCACTACCAATTATAGATCAGTGGTGCTTGTCTGTAATGTCTGGCTTGTGTTGAAGCCTTGATGAGAGGAATTGTTCTGGAATAATATTGTAAGAGCTTCTAGAACGCTCGTAGTTTACTGTCTATGATATTTAGCTGGAGTACCTTTGCTCTATATCGGTTGTTATTGTTTAAAAGACTGCTGCAAATGAGAGTAAATTCTTGTTGTCGGGGCTTCAGTACAAGAGAGATGTTACAGACGAGCGCCACAGAGGTTTGGCTTTTTTTAGTCTCAATTTCAACAAAGACTAAGTTTCAGTTGTGACATAAAAATGAACATACATTTTTGTCTATAACTCAAAAAAGGAAAAGTTTTAAAGAGAGCTAGACTAAACTCTCCTTGATAGTATATTATTTTGAACACAACAACCACTCTGATCATATTCCTCTCAATACTGCACAAGGAAGTAAAGAAGGATCATCAATGACAGAGAACATATGAAGTGAATCATTATTCTCTGTCTGCTTCACACTCAGGAAGGAATATCACAACTCTTCATCATGGTTAGTGACACCAAACACTTTACAAACACATTTCTTAAGTTAAGAACTATAGAAATGATCCCTGAAAGTATAGTCTTAACTTAACTCTGCACCAACATCACACTCCATCCTCACACCAAACCATTACAGTGACGGATGCATAGTTTTTGAATTTTAAAATGTTACCGTCATTCATTTGATTTCAAAGATATGAGACTAGAAAACATACTTTGTAGTTTCACAGTTTATACACAACATGTATTTATAATCAAAAGGTTATCTCTGTAACCAAGGTTCTACAATGATGTGTGACACTCTCTATATGATGATATATATGATTCTATGGATAACCTCTCTTGACCCTGACTCTGAAAAAGAACGATGCATTCACCAATGCTTTCCATGTGACCTGCACTGAAACACACCAGTAATATATTCATGCAGCCTGGTGCTTGAATCATGTCAAGTTATAATTGTTGTTGACTTTAACATCCATGTGGATATGGTTCATGACAGCTTGACAACTACGTTCAATTCCATAATAGAATCAATTGTCTTGATTGTTGACTGTTTCAACCACACCTTAGATCTAGTTCTAGCAAACAGACCCTGAAGTTAAAAATCACAAATGTTTCTCCTCAGAACTCAGTTAATCTGACCATTAAGTATTAAATTGTTAAAAACAAAGGAAGGAACGAAGTGGAGAGACTGCCATCTAATGGACTCTGAAAATAATGACACTGCTTCATGAAGCTTCATCAGAACATCTCTGCTCTTCTGGTCACATCAGCCTGTCACAGAGATCAGGGATTAGTTTTGCTGGAGTTCCCTGTCAGAGACTCACACAATCCTCAGGTCTGGGTTTATTTCTTTTAAGTCTTTGTCAGTTTACTTCTCCTCTGGATCCACAACTTGAATACTGGGTATGATCTTTGACCTCTTGTGTCCCGGCAGCTCCAGGTTCTGCTCCGTGATGCTGCTTTCATCCTCAGAATCCCACGACTCTGAAGAGTCTATTGTCACTCTCAGACCCACTTAGTTCCACCAACGCCACCTCCTGAAGATGTTCACACAAGTCATGAGATTTAGAGTGAGCTCCACGTTTGAATTCAAGAACACAAATCAACACTAACCATCTCAACTCTTCCATCTGCTGCTTCAGTCTCTTGTCTTCTCTGCCATTTGTGGAAGGAAACTCTGCAGCCGGCTCAGAGAAACATCTGTATATATTGATGTATCAACTTTTTCTCACACCCCGAGTGGTTTGTAAACATGCAAGACGGACATAAACAATGTATTTAAAACAGGAAATTATACTTTTATTTTGTCCATCAGTCTGAGGCGACCTACCTGAGCGACGTGGCGGCAGATAAAGGCGAGGAGGAGCCGTGCAGAAGCTGACCCGTCCAGTGCAGCTGCCAGGACCAGACCTCAGCTCTGTCCTGTGACGACTGCAGAGCTAATGGCTTCAGCCACACACACACTCTGGAGAAGGAACGTTCACCATCTCTAAACGCTTTATCTGACTTGTCGTGAATCCAACTATGAACATGTGACTGAGAACGACTACGACTTCCTGTTGACGATTTATTCTATTTCCTGTGATTCTGGTGAAACGTGTGCCTGAGAATGTTTTCTGTCTGAATTGTGGAACTAAAGCATTTGCTCAGTCTTCACCAGGACCAGATTAAAAGTATCTTGTATCACAGTTGTCTTGGTTTGGACCTGCATGATGATGAACTCACGTTTGTAAATGACTTGTAACGTAACACATCCATATCACAGCAAATAAAAAAACACGTCTTGACCAGCGGTGGACAATTTATAATGAGGTCAAATTAAATACTGTTGACGAAACAAAATGTAGAATAAAAAACTAAATTAATCTAAACTGTGATCATTGCCATGACATTAAAACAACTATATCAGGTTATTTTATTATGCATTACAAACAATTGTAAACATTAAACAATATATTTTAATACAAGGGAAAATACATTTGAACAAGAGTTGTGTTTGATGTTAAAATTAAAACGTTTTTTCAATTATTAACATTCTGACTTAGGTGAGCGACTCACAGCTAGGGGGCGATCTAGGTGGATTGTTGTGGTGTCCTCTTCCACGCTGCAAACAGAAAGCAGTTGAGTGCAGTGAGGGCGTGACACACAAGTCTCATAGAGGCACACCTGACTGGTGCAGGTGCTCGGGGGGCGGAGTCAAACATCCACACTGGGCGTCTCACCACACCTGTCCAAATGTGTCGTCAGTGTTGCACATTTGAGCTCTGGCGGGATCTAAGATGGCGGCACAGGTGTGGCGTGAGATCGGCGTCTCATGGTTGTGTAACCTGATGAAGTTTGACTTGAGAGAAGCAGGTCAGAGAGCAAACCTCCACAAACACATTCAGCCGACTCAGCAGGAAACTTTGAATCAAGTTTCTACATGTGAATTGTCGGCACAAGCTCTTCTGGATTTTTCTTCTACACAAAAGTGGACACAACTTATGTGCACCTGTTCAGCACAAGACGAGTTGATCAAAGCAATACAGTCATATTTAGGACATGAGTTGATCAGGAAACAGAAGGAGAGGTCAGAGATGTTGACCTTTCATAACAGCTGCACAAATGGATTCTTTCTGAGCCTCCACTGACCCTCAATGACAAGTGACTTTACTGAACATTTGGAGTCCAAACACATGTGGACGTTTTCTGTCCATTTATTTGAAGATCAAAACACACAAGAAATGAAGCAGCAGTTCAACTATGTTTGACAAGATTCTTCACCTCTGACATCACAACTGACGCTTCATTAACTAGTGTCTACACACCAGGAAGAAAACACACAAACTATTACATGAACACAAAACTATCTGTGCGTGTACTTGTACTTACTGTGTGTGTGTGTGTGTGTGTGTGTGTCTACACATTCATAAATTTGTCAATGTGTGTCTGATTTTTTTTCCATTTTGGTTTTTGCATGTTTGTACTTCTGTTTGTTATTTGATGTGTAAATACATGTGTTTGTTATCTTTTTATTTGTGTGTGCGCCTATTTTCAGGTTTGTTCAACTGTTTTCGTGAGTGTGTTTGGGCATGTGTGCCTGATTTTGTGTGTCAGTACCTGTTTTTAGACTCTGTTTGTCTGTATATATTTTCCGTGTGTGTATCATTTTGTCTACAGAGACATCTGTGTGTGTGCGTTAGTTATTGTGTGTTAGTGCTTTTGTTGCGCCAGAGAAGCATGTGTTTAAGTATTTATGTGTGTGCATTTCTGTGTAGTAGTAAAGCACATGTGTGTGTGTTTGTCATTGTGTGTGATTGCTTTTTTGTGTGTGTGCGTGTTTGTGCATTTTTTGCTTTGGTAAAGCATGCGTGTGTGTGTTTGCAGTTGTTTGTGAGTGCATTTTTGTGTGTCAGAGATGCATGTGTGTGCATCCTTGTGTGATGGTGAAGCATGTGTGTGTTTGTGTGTGATTGTGAGTGAGTGCATTATTGTGTTTTAGAGAAGCATGTTTGTGAGTGTTTGTGTGTGTGCATTTATTTGTGTTAAAGTGAAGCATGTGTGTGAGTGTTTGTGTGTGTGAGTGTATTTGTGTGGTACAGAATCGTGTGTGTGCATTTATCTGTGTGTGTGTGTAGTTTTCATAACGGCTCAGATCACATGACATCCTGATGTGAGTTTCAAACACATTTCCAGTGAAGGAACAAAGATCAGCAGCTCTGACGTCTGCAGAGTCTCAGAAGAAAAAGACGTTTCTTGGTCGATTCCTCCTGAAACACGGAGACAGAAAAATGTATCAACTTGTAAAATCATGCGTGAAGTGAGTCTTGAAGAAAAGTGACAATTATCATCCACTGACTTTAGTCTCTGTCCACGGGCGGATCCTTCAGATGGTCCAGCTCCGAGCTGGGGGCCGCTGTAAGATCACAAACCCTGTTAGCTTGTGTGCTTCTCACCAGCAGATGAAACTAGTGTCAACACTGATGCTAGCATGCTAGCACTCTGTCACATGGTCAACATCTGAGCTGAGACAAGATCATGTACTTACAAGACGAGTCAGAGTCGCCTGAAATGGAAAGAAAGAGGACAAATTACACCTGAAGAAGATGAACATAGAAGAGTTCCTCTGACCTCTTCTCATCTCTGCTGACCTTCTTTGACCTTCTATTCTTTCTCTCCAGTATCTGGAGATGATCTGGATCAAATCACAAACTCTCACCTTTCTTCTTCTTCTTGTAGATGAAGTATCCAACCACTGTGAGCACCAGAGCGGAGGCAGCGACGGCGGCCATGATGATGTACAAGGTCAGGAAAGTCCTGGCTGTGGATGGAGAGCAAAGTAAGTGGAGACATGATCAGGTGACCAGTGTTAGAGACGTGGTGGGGCCTCATTCAGCAGATCCATGCTGACCACACCTGGACTCTCATCTGGATGAAAGAAACCTCTGGAGACACCAAGAAGGTTCTGAAGACTCTTACCGTTGGTCAGGATGTTTGACGGATCCAGTTTGGTGACCACGTCTTCCGGAATGCCGTCCAGTTGAAACACACACTCGTACCTGGACCAGTCGTCAGACGGGAGTTTCAGGTCCACCATGTTCTGGAAGGTTCCGTCAGGGTTGGGGAGGATCTCTCCGTGTTCCACGTCCTCGTGCAGCTCCTCTCCGTCTTTGGTCCAGAACAACATGGCTCTGTCGGGGTAGAAGCCTGTAGCGTGGCAGGTGACCGGAGAGCTGGCTGTCTTCTGGAGGAGAGACACTCGTGGACGCTCTGAAGGGAGAGACACCACACTTCAGAGAGAAAGTCAAAGGATGGACAGAGAATGAAGGAGAGGAGGAGGAGGGAGGACAGGGGTGGAGGTGAGGAAAAGAAGATAAGAGGAGAGAGAGAGAGAGAGGACATGAGGAGAGAGAGGAGGGAGAGAAGGAGGAAGGAGAGCAGAAGGAGAAGAAGGTCATGGAACTACCTGTTCTCATCAAGGTTTTGCTCCCAAACTTCACAAACTTCTTCAGATCATTTGGACATTCCTGGGTGTAAAAGAACTGATTATATTTCTTCAAGCCTTCATCCTGGTCCAACTTGTGTTTGGTGATGACGGCCTGAGGACTCGGAGCGACCCAGGTCAGAGTCTGAAGGTCAAACACGATGAAGTCTTCTCCATCATAGCCGTACTGTTCATAACCTTTGACCTCTCCAGTCTCATCGTCCCACTCACAACCGTTCATTATCTGAAAGATGTGAACACCTGAGAGAGAAACCAGAGTGAGACCTGATCTACTCCACTGTTTAATACTCCACTGTGATCTACTCCACTGTTTAATACTCCACTGTGATCTACTCCACTGTTTAATACTCCACTGTTTAATACTCCACTGTGATCTACTCCACTGTTTAATACTCCACTGTGATCTACTCCACTGTTTAATACTCCACTGTGATCTACTTCACTGTTTAATACTCCACTGTGGTCTACTCCACTGTTTAATACTCCACTGTGATCTACTCCACTGTTTAATACTCCACTGTGATCTACTTCACTGTTTAATACTCCACTGTGGTCTACTCCACTGTTTAATACTCCACTGTGGTCTACTCCACTGTTTAATACTCCACTGTGATCTACTCCACTGTTTAATACTCCACTGTGATCTACTCCACTGTGATCTACTTCACTGTTTAATACTCCACTGTGATCTACTCCACTGTTTAATACTCCACTGTGATCTACTTCACTGTTTAATACTCCACTGTGGTCTACTCCACTGTTTAATACTCCACTGTGATCTACTCCACTGTTTAATACTCCACTGTGATCTACTTCACTGTTTAATACTCCACTGTGGTCTACTCCACTGTTTAATACTCCACTGTGATCTACTCCACTGTTTAATACTCCACTGTGATCTACTCCACTGTGATCTACTCCACTGTTTAATACTCCACTGTGATCTACTCCACTGTTTAATACTCCACTGTGATCTACTCCACTGTTTAATACTCCACTGTGATCTACTTCACTGTTTAATACTCCACTGTGGTCTACTCCACTGTTTAATACTCCACTGTGATCTACTCCACTGTTTAATACTCCACTGTGATCTACTCCACTGTGATCTACTTCACTGTTTAATACTCCACTGTGGTCTACTCCACTGTTTAATACTCCACTGTGATCTACTCCACTGTTTAATACTCCACTGTGATCTACTCCTCTGTTTAATACACCACTGTGGTCTACTCCACTGTGATCTACTTCACTGTTTAATACTCCACTGTGATCTACTCCACTGTGATCTACTTCACTGTTTAATACTCCACTGTGATCTACTCCACTGTTTAATACTCCACTGTGATCTACTCCTCTGTTTAATACACCACTGTGGTCTACTCCACTGTGATCTACTTCACTGTTTAATACTCCACTGTGATCTACTCCACTGTTTAATACTCCACTGTGATCTACTCCACTGTTTCATTCTCCACTGTGATCTACTCCACTGTGATCTGCCTCACTGTTTAATACTCCACTGTGATCTACTCCACTGTGATCTACTCCACTGTTTAATACTCCACTGTGATCTACTCCACTGTTTCATTCTCCACTGTGATCTACTCCACTGTTTAATACTCCACTGTGATCTACTCCACTGTTTAATACTCCACTGTGATCTACTCCACCGTTTAATACTCCACTGTGATCTACTCCACTGTTTAATACTCCACTGTGATCTACTCCACTGTTTCATTCTCCACTGTGATCTACTCCACTGTTTAATACTCCACTGTGGTCTACTCCACTGTTTAATACTCCACTGTGATCTACTCCACTGTGATCTACTCCACTGTTTAATACTCCACTGTGATCTACTCCACTGTTTAATACTCCACTGTGGTCTACTCCACTGTTTAATAATCCACTGTGATCTACTCCACTGTGATCTACTTCACTGTTTAATACTCCACTGTGGTCTACTCCACTGTTTAATACTCCACTGTGGTCTACTCCACTGTTTAATAATCCACTGTGATCTACTCCACTGTTTAATACTCCACTGTGATCTACTCCACTGTTTAATACTCCACTGTGGTCTACTCCACTGTTTAATACTCCACTGTGATCTACTCCACTGTGATCTACTCCACTGTTTCATACTCCACTGTGATCTACTTCACTGTTTAATACTCCACTGTGGTCTACTCCACTGTTTAATACTCCACTGTGGTCTACTCCACTTTTTAATACTCCAATGTGATCTACTCCACTGTTTAATACTCCACTGTGGTCTACTCCACTGTTTAATACGCCACTGTGGTCTACTCCACTGTTTAATACTCCACTGTGATCTACTCCACTGTTTAATACTCCACTGTGATCTACTCCACTGTTTAATACTCCACTGTGATCTACTCCACTGTTTAATACTCCACTGTGATCTATTCCACTGTTTAATACTCCACTGTGATCTACTCCATTGTTTAATACTCCACTGTGGTCTACTCCACTGTTTAATACTCCACTGTGATCTACTCCACTGTTTAATACTCCACTGTGGTCTACTCCACTGTTTATTACTCCACTGTGATCTACTCCACTGTTTAATACTCCACTGTGGTCTACTCCACTGTTTAATACTCCACTGTGGTTTACTCCACTATTTAATACTCCACTGTGATCTACTCCACTGTTTAATACTCCACTGTGATCTACTCCACTGTTTAATACTCCACTGTGATCTACTCCACTGTTTAATACTCCACTGTGATCTACTCCACTGTTTAATACTCCACTGTGATCTACTCCACTGTTTAATACTCCACTGTGGTCTACTCCACTGTTTAATACTCCACTGTGATCTACTCCACTGTTTAATACTCCACTGTGGTCTACTCCACTGTTTAATACTCCACTGTGATCTACTCCACTGTTTAATACTCCACTGTGGTCTACTCCACTGTTTAATACTCCACTGTGGTTTACTCCACTGTTTAATACTCCACTGTGATCTACTCCACTGTTTAATACTCCACTGTGATCTACTCCACTGTTTAATACTCCACTGTGATCTACTCCACTGTTTAATACTCCACTGTGATCTACTCCACTGTTTAATACTCCACTGTGATCTACTCCACTGTTAAATACTCCACTGTGATCTACTCCACTGTTTAATACTCCACTGTGATCTACTCCACTGTTTAATACTCCACTGTGATCTACTCCACTGTTTAATACTCCACTGTGATCTACTCCACTGTTTAATACTCCACTGTGATCTACTCCACTGTTTAATACTCCACTGTGGTCTACTCCACTGTTTAATACTCCACTGTGATCTACTCCACTGTTTAATACTCCACTGTGGTCTACTCCACTGTTTAATACTCCACTGTGGTTTACTCCACTATTTAATACTCCACTGTGATCTACTCCACTGTTTAATACTCCACTGTGATCTACTCCACTGTTTAATACTCCACTGTGATCTACTCCACTGTTAAATACTCCACTGTGATCTACTCCACTGTTTAATACTCCACTGTGATCTACTCCACTGTTTAATACTCCACTGTGATCTACTCCACTGTTTAATACTCCACTGTGGTCTACTCCACTGTTTAATACTCCACTGTGATCTACTCCACTGTTTAATACTCCACTGTGGTCTACTCCACTGTTTAATACTCCACTGTGGTTTACTCCACTATTTAATACTCCACTGTGGTCTACTCCACTGTTTAATACTCCACTGTGATCTACTCCACTGTTTAATACTCCACTGTGATCTACTCCACTGTTAAATACTCCACTGTGATCTACTCCACTGTTTAATACTCCACTGTGATCTACTCCACTGTTTAATACTCCACTGTGGTCTTCTCTCCTTCTCTGAACTTGTATGATCTACTCCAGTTTCCTCCTCTGATCTACTCTGTATACAAGATTGATGGTTCAGGATGTAAAAAGGTTGAACATGATTCAGTTTAAGGTCAAACATTGATTTTAAAGACAACAAACCTCCAGTTTGGTTGAATCTCTGTTTTGCTACTTCAATGTTGTTCTTCTGGACCTGCTGGTCATTATTTAAGATATTTGTGTTTCTCTCCCAGTACTGAGGATCATCTGCTGTGACCTGGATCATCCAGTCTTGTTTGGGTACAAGTCTCCTGGTGTTGCTGTCGTAGTGTTCCACTTCAACTCCGTCCACATAAGCGACAAAAACAAACTCTGGGAAGTTTTTAACTCCAGCAGACGCAGTTCGGAAAAACTGCATTGTGTGAATCACTGTGAGACACAAAAACAAAGTTTAGATCTTCTCTGGTTCTGATGACACAACGTTGTGATGCAGCAGAACAATCACATCTTCTACAAAGACAAAGAGGTGAAGAACAGAGGGACAGTCAGCAGTGACACAAAGTTCACGTCCACACACGGACACCAGCAGAACATCCTTCACACTTCACTCTCCAAGAACCCTGGCTAACTGGGACACAACTATAGAAGAAGAAGAAGAAGAAAAAACGATTAATATGAATAACAATCTGAAATGTAATAAATATTTATAATAAAACAAATAAGGAATAAAGAGAATTAAAAGAATAAATGGATGAATTAAGAAGAAACAGGAGCAACAATGTTGAAAAAGATCAAACAACTAAATTGAAATTGTTTTTAAAAAACGCATAGATAATAAAATATTAAAACCAAGTTCATGGAACAAATCTAAGAATGATTGATAGAATAAAGATCATTGAAGGACATTAAGGTTAATGATGAACTTAAATAACATGAGTTTATATCAGTTTATAAATAACATGTTTCTGAAGATTACTGTTCAACATGATTGTAAATGTTTCATTTAGATATTTTAAGTCCAAACACAAGTTCAGAGCAGCTGCTTCACTGAGTTGCTCCAATAAACTGTGAGATGTGATAATATGTTGAAGTGAGCTGAGCTACAAGGTTGTCTGAACATGCGCACTTAAGAAATGCGACACTTTCTTTGTTTTTATTTCCTCATTTTAGTTCATGATAGACTTGTTTACTAAAGTCAAATCAATGAAAATTGTAAAAGCTCTTCTTGTGAGTCAATGAATCTCCTGATGGCAGCATCGTTTAAAAACAAGTGATCAGCTCATGAAGCAAAACTCTGGAGTCACTTTCTGTTCAGCGTCAAACAAGTTCCTCCGTCAATCAACAGAAGTGACTCAACAGCGCCACCAGGTGAGCACCTGACATTGAGCTCGGATCTACTTTTCTGTGTACGACTTCTTCACGGTTCTGAGATGAAAAGTGAATCAGTGAAACACTTTGACTCCTCTGAGAGTGAAAAGGTCATGAAGGTTGTAGTGAAGAGTATTTGGAGAAATAAAAGGTGACGCAGGTGTGAACACATGAAAGTGGAGGAAGGAGACTCACTCGCAGTTGAGCTGTGGATCCACACAACAAGCACAAACAACACCTTCTTCATCTTCAGCTCTTTTCTGGAGACTAGGATCCAACAAGTCTTCAGGTCGACGAACGAAGTACAAGTGAAAGTAAACAACAGACGCAGGAAGAAATATCTGAGCCAATGAGGATTCAGTGTGACGTCACGTCCAGATGGAAAGTGAAAGTAAACCAAACATGTTATTACGACTATTTTCTGTGACAAAAACTCCACTTCAAACTTTATTATTATTTCTTAGAGTCGTTCTTCTGAACCTTAAAGTCACGCAGAATGTGAACTATGGAATACCAGGAGTGTCAAATTAAAGTGAAGAGAAATAAAAGTGGATTGAATTGCTTTTTATTTTGACATACGATGATTTATATGTATAAACTTTCTTTCCTTCCTTTCTATTCTCTTTTATTCAGAAAAAAAGTTTTTCTAAAATATTACTATGAAAGTAAAAAATAAAGTTTTTTGTGGAGACGAGAAAAGCTTCTAGTTCCCTCTAGTGGTTCAAACATGACATTGAGCTCAAACAGTAAATACATTTGAATGATTTTCAGTCATTTTCATCAATTCAAGAACCATTTTTATCATTATTTTACGGACAGACTTTCTGTAGTTAAAAAAACACTTGAACTATCTTCAGTTCCCTCCTGGTCAGTGAGCTCTTGGTGCTCTACGATCTCTCCAACATTGTATGGTCTCACAGGAAGTAAAACTGCCTGTTCTTGGTACTATTTACCCACAAACCTTAGCATGAACTGGCCCTCAAAAGTAAACCTGTCAGAGAAAGTAAAGGTCTCAGGCAACAGCAGGTTGAAAGTGGGGATATAAGCAGTGGAGAAAATAAAAAATTAACTTTCAGGTTGAATTATAGAATTAAAATATATCATTTTTACTTAAAGTATACAATATTTGACTGTTTTTTTAGTTGATAAATCTCATACAGAAATAAAGTTGTGTGATGAGCTACAATATTTAACTTCATCAAAATGTCTTTAAATCCATTTTAATTAACATTTTCAATCAGGTTTTGTTTTTACACACAAATAAATGTGATCAGTATCCGTTCATGGTGATTGTCCTTATCTGCCACAATGATTCTTCCCTGACTGAATATCTTTTGAGCGTGTTGTGTTGAGTCTGTAATGCTGCCAACAAAGTTATGAATCTACAAGTTTCCTGACACACTTCGACTAGAAATTGTTCTTGATGATAGTTTATTGAAAATAATTCTTCTCACTTTTGTTTCTTTGTCAAGATGAAACATTAAACATTTCCACATGGTTGGTTTAAACACTCAATGTGAACATTTTGGTGCATGTGTTGAACTTTCATTTGGATTAATATGTAAGTTCACAGTATTGAGGGGAGGAATATGATCAGAGTGTTGGTTTTCCATTTTAAAAGTGTAAATATTGTCTCATTCTGCACTTTGTCCAGGACGAGAACACAGTCTTCTCTTTCAGTCAGACAAGCCTACTCTTGGGATGAAGGTTTTTGATCATCCATTGTGCCGACCAAGGCTTTTCTATGGTTTTCCACCAGTGTTTCCTCTTTCCTCTTGAGAACAGTGAGGCTCGAGGGTTTGAGGTTGATTTTAGTGGCACCAGAAGCTCCAACAAATCACTGGTTCCTCAACTGGTTGGCTCTACAACAAACTGAAGAAATGCTGACTCTGCTCTCTGTTCTAATGTTGACCACAAACTGTTCTTTGTAGTGTAGTTCACAGAAATAAATAATATTTTACTCAACATTATTCATTAAATGACATTTGTTTCTTATAATATTAACTTTACTCCATGTTTTGTAATAATGTAGGAACTTACTTTGAAAGCTTTATGGTTCATGTGTTTGATATACACATACATTTCATGTTGTGTGTTTAATAGTGATGTGTTGATGAAGCCAAATGAAACAGTGTCATGTTGTTTAGAGGTCAGTAGGTGGCGCCATCAGTTTAAAAATGATGTGATGTTTCATTAGAAAAATTGTTCAAAACAATGGAGAATAGTGCAGAGACCGCCATCTAGTGGAAAAATAATGACACTGCTTCATGAAGAATACTTACAAAGTATATTATTAATTGACATTTGTTTATTCTAATATTGACTTTACGACGTGTGTTTTTTAAATAATGTAGAAACCTAGTTTGAAAGTATTGTGGTGCATGTGTTTGATTTGTAAATACATTTCAAGTTGTGTATTTAATGTGAATCACACAGTATCATGTTTGTTCAACTAAAATACAAAATCAACCATCACTATAATAGTTTGGTGTGAGGATGGAGTGTGATGTTGGTGCAGAGTTAAATTAAATTAAGACTAAGTTAAATTTCTATAGTTCTTAACTTAAGAAATGTGTTTGTAAAGTGTTTGGTGTCACTAACCATGATGAAGAGTTGTGATATTCCTTCCTGAGTGTGAAGCAGACAGAGAATAATGATTGACTTCATATGTTCTCTGTCATTGATGATCCTTCTTTACTTCCTTTGGCAGTATTGAGAGGAATATGATCAGAGTGGTTGTTATGTACAATATATGAAAACATTTGTATCTGTTAATCTACATCTCTACTGTCTCCTTGAGCAGATACATACAACTCTCCACTGGAGGTAGATGCTCTTGCTCTTTCATTGTGGTCACTTTAATCTTTTCCACTACAGTGTTTCCTCCTCCTGCTCTTGAGGAGAGTGAGAGGTTTAAGGTTCATTTAGTGGCTCCAGCAAAAACAAGCCCTCATCTCTGTGACAGACTGCTTTGACTGGTGTGAGAGCAACTACCTTTGCTTAAACACCGGTAAGACAAGGGAGATGGTGATTGACTTCAGGAAAAAGTCCCCACCACATCAACCGGTGAGCATCCAGGGCTCGGACATTGAGCTGGTGGACAGCTTCAAATACCTGGGTGTTCACCTCAACAATAAACTGAACTGGTCCACACACATCAACGCCGTGTACAAGAAGGGCCGAAGTCGCCTCCACCTCCTGGGGAGACTGAGGTCCTTCGGAGTGTGCAGACCACTTTTAAGGACCTTTTATGACTCCGTGGTAGCCTCTGCTATCCACTACGCTGTGGTCTGCTGGGGAGCAGCAGCACGGACCGGGACAGGAAGAGACTGAACAGGCTGGTCACGAGGGCCGGCTCTGTCCTGGGCCGCTCGCTGGAGGAGGTGGAGGAGGTGGGAGAGAGGAGGACACTCTCCAGACTCTCCTCCATCAGGGACAACGCTCTCCACCCACTGCACCTGACCGTGGAGGAGCAGCTCCTTCAGTGGCTCAGGCACCCCCAGTGTAGGACGGAGCGTTATAGAAGGTCCTTCATCCCAACTGGTGTCAGGATATTTAACTCTCTACTTTAAATATCCTGATGCTAATCCGTAGCGTGTTTTTCTTCTTGTGTGCTTTTTATTTTATTTTTTTCCGTTTTTTATTTCTATTTTATTTTATTTTTTATTCTATTTTATTTTGTTAATAGTGTCAATTTCTAATTTTGTAAATAATTTGTATATTTTTAAGATCGTTTTTATTTTATTTTGTATTATCTCTTGTACTATTTCTTTCTCCTTGCACTTTATTTTCTTCCAACTGCGCTGTTGTGAAAGTGTGTTTCCCCTCTGGGGATGAATAAAGCCTTTCTATTCTATTCTATAAGAGTGGTGAAGGTCTGATGAAGCTTCATGAAGCAGTGTCATTATTTTCCACTAGATGGTGCTCTCTGCAATATTTTCCTTTGTTTTGAACAACTGTTTTAATTAAACATCACTTTTTTTTCTTCTTTCGTTTAGACAGTATTTATATTCTTACACAATTGACACCAGAGAGTTTAGTCTGAAGAATTTACTAGTTTACTGTAAATCTATTGAATTCCTAAAAAATCAGGCATCCTGGAGAAAAAAGTTCTGTTCATAAACAATGCATTTATTTATCTGATTAATTTCACAACAAAGTTATCAGCAAAAATATATCTCAACAACCATATCAGTAATAGTTGTACGTGTTTAAATATTCAGGTTTTTATCAAAATACAAACACATATCTCTACTAGTCTCACAAATCAATGAATCTGACAAATAAAAGTTTCTGCTTCTGAATCCTTTAAGCAGAAATGATGCCAAACTTGATGGTTTGTTAGAGCAAATGAATCCTAAAGCTTTAGTTAAGGATGAACTACTCTAATGGAAGTCTTCAGTGGTTCATGAGGCTTAATCTCACCATTACTGCTAAACTCATAGAAACGTTTGAAATTTAACCATGTTGTTATGAACCAACAACCACTCTGATCATATTCCTCTCAATACTGCACAAGGAAGTAAAGAAGGATCATCAATGACAGAGAACATATGAAGTCAATCATTATTCTCTGTCTGCTTCACACTCAGGAAGGAATATCACAACTCTTCATCATGGTTAGTGACACCAAACACTTTACAAACACATTTCTTAAGTTAAGAACTATAGAAATGATCCCTGAAAGTATAGTCTTAACTTAACTCTGCACCAACATCACACTCCATCCTCACACCAAACTATTATAATGAATAGTTGTTTTTTTTCATTTCACAGTTTATAAACAACATCTATACAAAAACAACAGGTTACCTATGTAACCTTGGTTCTACAAATGATTGTGACACTCTCTATAGGATGATTCTATGGATAACCTCTCTTGGCCCTGACTCTGAAAAAGAACAAAGCACTCACCACCTCTTTACATGTGACCTGCACTGAAACACACCAGCAATATATTCGTGCCTCTGACTTTCTTCACCGTCCTCAACTAGCAGACAAGTGGACACACTGGACAGAGTAGATGAAGATTCATCCACTCTGGACCAGAGTGAAGGGGTGGGTAGAAAGCCCAGAAGGAGACCACTCTGGTCCTCACAGTGCAGGTATGAACCTTCTAAAGAAAGAGGGTTCAAACATAGCATGACAGTTGCAATCCGTCTGATGGACAAACCAAACATGTCATCAGTACAATTAGCTGACACTGACGTGAGCAGCAGAAGCATCTTGAGGGACAAAATGTCCAAATGTCATCTGAGGCCAGAGTCTCAGTGGTCCATGAAGAAAACACTTCAGCAGTGGTAAGTAGTGATGGTCTGATGAAGCTTTATGAAGCAGTGTCATTATTTTCAGAGAACACTAGATGACGGTCTCTGCACTATTTTCTTTTTTTTCAAACTTAAGTTTTATTAGAATTTTCCACATTCAGGCAAACACACATACATCACAGAAAATAAAAAACACAAAACAAAAATAAAAAAATAAAAAAATAAAAATGGGGGTTGTTCATGTTTCTTACATGCATCTTTCAATATATAAAGTACACACTGATACAGTCCAAGTATTTCACAGGTGTCGTTGTTGTGTAAACAGAGTCCACTTTTTCCATTTTTCTATAAATTTGTCTTCTTGTGTCCTTATCCTGTGGGTTAAAAGTTCCATTTCAAAAACTCCTTTGACAATGTGAGTCCATTCTTCCACTGGTTTTCGTATTGTGCCATTTTTTGGTAATGGCCTTTTTAGCGGCTGCCACTAGTATTTTAAATAAATATTTGTCTTCCTTGTTTACAATGTTTGAATTTAAGCCCAGGTACAAAATTGAACATGCAGGTGGAATATTATAGCCCAAGATGTTTTCAACTGCTTCATGCACATCCTTCCAATATTTCCTGATTTTAGAGCAATACCAGAAAACATGAGCATCGACATTGACTTCGTTACAATCTCTCCAACACGACTGGTCCGATGACAGTTGTCTGCTTTTAATTTTTGGTGTAATGAAATATCTTATTACATTTTTCCAGCAGTGTTCCCTCCAGATACGAGAAGATGTCGTAGAATGCTGCGTCTTCCAAATATGTGACCATTCTTCTTGACTTATACTGATATGGAACTCTTTTTCCCACTTTTCCTTTACATCATTTGTTGTCTTTCCCTTAGTTTCCATCATTTGCTTGTATAATGTTGAGACAATTTTACACTTCTTTCCGTTATAGGTTCCAATCAAAGTTTGGATTATACCATTTCTGTTTTCATTCATGTTTGGTTTAATTTGTTTGTCATAGAAGTCCCGTAATTGTAAGAATCTAAAGTGGTGTCTGTTATTTAGAGAGTATATTTGTTTCAGTTCTTGGAAGCTCATCATTTTGCCATGTTTTGTGTCTGTGCATATTGCAGTTAAACCTGGATCCACTGCCTGAACTGTAAATCCAGATTATTTGGAGTGAAATTTTTATTGTATGCTATCCAACTGAATATTTTAATTTCATTTTCCAATTTGTGTTTTCTGACCACCTTGAACCACATTTCAAGTGTGAATTGACTTATTGTATCTAATTGGTTACTATATTCCTTCATGGTTTTTCTGTCTCCAATTAGACTTCGAATTTCCTGATCTCTACATTTTTCTTCTATATTTTTCCATTTTGCGTCAAAGTGTTGGTCACACCAACTTATAATTGGTCCTATCTGGGCCGCAAGATAGTATCCTCTCATGTTTGGTAAAGCCATCCCACCTCCCTCTTTACTAATCTGTAAGGTTTCAAATGTTACTCTCGGGTTTTGTCCATTCCATATAAATCTAGAGAACAATTTGTCCCACACTCTGAATAGAATCTCTGGTACCTCAACTGGTAATGCTTGAAACAGGTAAAGTAATCTAGGTAGGATGTTCATCTTGATTGTATCTATTCTTGAACTCAAATCCAGTGTAAGGGGACCCCACTTTTCTAGGTCAGTTTTAATTTCTTTATGTAGTTTGCTATAATTTTCTTCAGACAGTTTCTTGTATTCCTTGGTCAAGGTGACCCCTAGGTATGTTATTTTTTTGGCAAACCAATTTGTGTTTAATATTATTTTGAGATTCTCAGATGGAGTAAAATTCATTGCCATAATTTGCGTTTTTGCTCAATTTAATTTGTAGCCAGAACAGGAGCCAAATGCTTCCATGTGTTGTATTACTTTTGGAATACTAGTTTCTGGTTCTTGTAAATAACATATTATGTCATCTGCAAAAAGTCCAATAATTTGTTTTTCGTGATTCATTTCTATACCTTTAAGTTCCTTGTTTTGTCGGATTGCTTGGGCCAATGGTTCGATACAAATAGCAAAAAGAGTTGGTGAGAGGCAACAACCTTGTCTTGTAGATCTTTCTAAGGTAATAGGGTCTGATAGACTAGCATTTATTCTTATTCTTGCGGTCGGCTTTTGATTGAGCGATCTAATGCATCGTATTGCTTTACTATTTAGTCCAAATTTCTCTAGTACAAGATACAGGAATGACCAATTAACGCAATCAAACGCTTTTTCTGCATCAAAGCTTATGAGGACAGCTGAGATGTTGTTACGTTCCACATGATCTATTACATGCATAGTCCTCCTAATATTGTCATGCGTTTGACGGCCCTTGATAAATCCGGTCTGATCCTCATCAATTATCTCTGTCATGAATGTGCTGTATCTTTTTGCTATGATGGAAGTGTAAAGTTTATAATCTATGTTTAATAATGAGATCGGCCTGTCGTCTTCACACTTCTCACTGGTTTTCTTTTTTGGGATAACTGAGATGATAGCTTCGCTCCAAGACGGAGGAATCACACCCTGTTCAAGAGTGTAGTTAAATGATGTGTGTAGCATCGGGGTCAGCTGTTCATTGAATGTTTTATACCATTCAGACGGTAAACCGTCACTACCTGGTGATTTATTTGATTTGAACCTTCCAATTGCTCGCTCTATTTCCACTTTTGTTATCGGTGTTGTTAGGAGGTCATTTTGCTTTGTGCCGATGCATGGTAGATCTAGTGAGTTAAGAAAAGTTTTGATTTGACTTATGTCGGCAGAAGGTGGTTGTTTATACAAATTCTCATAATAATTTCTAAATTTAGTTTCTATTTCCTCTAAATCAAAAGTGGCTTCATTTGTTAAAGCATCTCTAATTTTATGAACGGAGCGGTCGATCTGCTGTTTTTTAAGTCTTCTTGCCAAAAGTCTCGTTCCTCTTGACCCCATCTCGTAATATGACTCTTTTAAATACCTAGTTCTTTTTTCTACTTCTGAATTTAATTGTCTTTTTATGTTCTCCCTGGTTTCTTGTATCTTTGGAAGTAGAGTGGGGTCCTGGCTGTTTTTGTGTTGTCGTTCTAACCTTAGTCGTTTTTCTTTCTCGTCCTTATATGCTGCTTCTCTTGTTTTTTTCAGTAAAGAGCACTTTGCTATAATATTTCCCCGCATAACTGCTTTAAGAGCATCCCACACTATTGCAGGGTTAACCTCACCATTTTCCTTTTCTTTTTGATATGTGAAAATATCATTTTTGATTTCTTCAACTATTTTTTTCTTGTTCAGAATACCAATATTCAACCTCCACATTGTTTTTTTAACTCGTGATTTTAGTTTAATTTTGAATATTACTGGGCTGTGGTCAGATATATCCGCTTCTCCTATTACACACGTACTTTCACCTTTGGATCGTCACTGTAATGGTTTGGTGTGAGGATGGAGTGTGATGTTGGTGCAGAGATAAGTTAAGACTATACTTTCAGGGATCATTTCTATAGTTCTTAACTTAAGAAATGTGTTTGTAAAGTGTTTGGTGTCACTAACCATGATGAAGAGTTGTGATATTCCTTCCTGAGTGTGAAGCAGACAGAGAATAATGATTGACTTCATATGTTCTGTCATTGATGATCCTTCTTTACTTCCTTGTGCAGTATTGAGAGGAATATGATCAGAGTGGTTGTTGGTTCATAACAACTAAATGTTAAACCTTTATGAGTTTAGCAGTAATGGTGAGATTAAGCCTCATGAACCACTGAAGACTTCCATTAGAGTAGTTCATCCTTAACTAAAGCTTTAGGATTCATTTGCTCTAACAAACCATCAAGTTTGGCATCATTTCTGCTTAAAGGATTCAGAAGCAGAAACTTTTATTCGTCAGATTCATTGATTTGTGAGACTAGTAGAGATATGTGTTTGTATTTTGTTAAAAACCTGAATATTTAGGGGCGCTGTTGAGCATAGCAATGGAGTAGACATGTTTTTTGGAGCTCCACAGAACGACTATATAAAAGTAATTTTTTCAGCGCACTTTTTGGAAAACATTTGAATTTTACCTTTGCTAAACCATATGCCTAAAAACCGAAACTTTGAAATGGCTGGTAAATCAAGCAAAGGTGGGCAAACAGCGACTCAAGCCACGAGGCCTTCGCCTTCGACGCCGACTTTAGCCCCGAGCTCCATTGAAGTAGCTTTCCTGAGAAGGAGTGTCTCCGCACCCGACGCGTCGGTCACTGAATCGCTCAAGATGGAACTACTATCTTCGGTGCGCAAGGATTTACTTGAAATCCTTCAAACAGAAGTTGGCGCAGTGTTGGAAAGTGAGATGGCGGTGATTCCAGCGGATATTGGTGCAGCGAGAGCGGAGCTCAAAGAATACAGGTCGACGATCAACTCTGAACTCTGACCTCTGAACTCTCCGCCATGAAAGCTACGGTGAAGGATGTGGAAGAAAGTTTGTCAACGTGCACGGATGATGTTGTTTCACTCAAGAAGGAGGTGAAGCGGCTCACGGGGGTCGTGGACCAACTTCACAATAAATGCGAGGACTTGGAGGCGAGGTCGCGGAGGAACAATGGAAGGATCGTCGGAATCCCGGAGACCCGTGAATGCAACACCGAGTCTGTGTCCTTCTGCAGCCTTTGATCTGAAGGACGCTCCTGGACAGAACCGTCTCTCCCCGCCTGGATCTACAGAGGGACGCCGGTCAAACACCATCATAGCCCGCGTTCACTACTTCCAAGACTGTGAAAACATCCTGAGACTCGCTCGGATCAAACAACGCATCAGTGTGGACGGAGTCAGCATCTCAGTGTTTCCTGACCCGACAAGTGTTGCCAAAGCACGCGCGGCGTTCAATGACGTCAAGAGTCGGTTTCGTGGAGTGGACGGGGTTCGCTTCGGATTTGCTTATCCTGCCCGCTTCAGAATCACCTACAAGAATGTGGAGAAATCCTTCTACTGCTGCAGAGGCGCGAGTATGTCAACAAAAACATCAGTGGAGCCTTAATTGTATTAAGTCAAGTTCTGTTGGGGCCAACTTTAGCTTCCTGAGCGTGTTAGTGCAGATACCTTTTATGGTAGGTTTATTTGTTGATGTTGTTTTTGTTTGTTTATGTTTACTCCATACAGTTACAAGTGTATTTATACCCATGTTAAAATATGAGTCACAACCCACTGTCTTTAGGTTCAACACCTTTTATAAGCTAGAACGTAAAAGGAGTGAACCGAAACACTGGTGATTGCTCCTGATGATAAGATTCCAGGGTTGAGTCAGTACTTGGGTGACTTAGGTCAGTCTGTCAAACTGAGCCTGAGAAACCTGGGTGTTGTATTTGATAAATACATGTCTCTTGTTCAACACTGCAGAAAACTGACCAGAAACTGTTTCCTTCAACTGAGAAAAATCTCTAAACTTAGGAAAATGTTGTCGGAACATGATCTGGATCTTATAATCCATGCGTTTGTTTCTTCTCGTCTGGACTATTGTAACAGTTTGTTTTCATGTCTTAACAAGAAGGATCGTCTCGTCTGCAGTTGATTCAGAACTCTGCAGCCAGAATTCTAACCCGCTCTAGTAGAAGAACTCACATTTCTCCGATCCTTAAAACTCTTCACTGGCTTCCAGTTTCTTTCAGGATCAACTTTAAAATTCTGGTTCTTACTTTCAGATCTATTCATGGTCAGGCTCCTCCTTACATCACTGATCTGATCCAGCCTTACACCCCAGCTCGGGCTCTGGGGTCTGTGGATCAGAATCTACTGATGGTTCCACGCACACGACTCAGGACCAGAGGAGAGAAATCTTTTCAGGCTGTTGCTCCTAAGCTTTGGAACGATCTTCTCTCTCTTTGCTCTTGATGATCTACTGACTCCTTTAAGAAACATCTTAAGACGTTTCTATTTGTTCAGGCTTTTCCTTGAATTTCTCGAACTCCTGTGTTGTTCTCAGTATTATCTTGATCTTTAAAGTATGTACTTTTTTGAGTATTGTTTTGATTGTTTAAGCGCTTTGTGACCCTGGTCTCGAAAAGCGCTATATACTGTAAATAAATATGACTTACTTACTTACTATTAAGCGTAACAAAGCTCTTACACACCTGAAGTCATTAGGTGGAGAGATAATGTTCTTACAAGAGACACACTTACGTCCAGAAGAACACTCAAAGTTAAAGAGGGGATGATAGAACATCACTCTGATTATGGGGATAGGTCAAGAGGAGCTGCCATACTTATTAGAAAAGGAGTCTGTTTTCAACTAAACAATTTCATATCTGATAACAAGGGAAGATATATCATAGTCGTGGGTAGATTGTCTGGAACTGAGGTGGCACTAGTTAATGTTTATGGCCCTAACTGATCCTCACTTCTTCTCTAGACTAATAGCAACTATTCCAGATCCTAACAAATATAACATCATTTTAGGAGGTGACTTTAATCTCGTACCTGAGCCAACGTTAGATAGATCCTCCACTAAACTTCAAAATAATTGATCAAAATCAGCAAATACAGTAAATCTCATTAAACAATCTTATGCACTTACTGACCCCTGGAGGAAATTAAACCTCACTACCAAACAATATTCTTTTTTTTCACATGTCCACCAATCGTTTTCGAGGATAGACTTTTTTCTGATAGACAACAGAATTTTGCCGTGTGTAACAAAATGCCAATACCACAGTATTGTGATTTCCCATCATGCACCAGTCCAACTGGACATAGCATTTCCAGACAGTGCACCAGTTCAACGCACATGGCGTCTTGACCCGCTCTTATTGTCAAGCAAAAACTTTCAACATTTTCTCTCGGATCAAATTGATTTCTTTCTTGACATCAATATTACTCCCGGGATGTCCTACACTTCAATCTGGGAGGCACTCAAAGCTTATCTAAGGGGACAAATTATTTCATTTTCAGCAAATGTCAAGAAAGAAAGAACTAAACGCCTCAATGAGATACAGCAGAAATGATTACAATTAGATAAAAAATGTGCATCTCAGCCTAATCCGTCCTTATTCAATGAAAGACAATTATTACAAGCCGAATACAATCATTTAACCACTGTCCAAATTGAGAAACTCCTCCTGAAAACAAAACAAACCTACTATGAACACAGTGACAAAGTGGCTCGACTACTGTCACCAAATCAAACAATCGGCAGCAAATCGTATCATTTCTGAAATTAATACAGCCGAGGGTTTGACATCTGTACACCCACAAACTATTAATGACCAGTTCAGAACATTTTATAGTGACCTTTATACCTCTGAGACTTCTGCAACATCATTGGAGATTGAGGACTTTTTAGAAAATATGCAAATTCCCCAAATGAATAAACAAGAACAATCTGTTATAGACTCCAGAATAACAACAGAGGAAATAACTCTAGCTATAAACTCAATGCAAAGCGGAAAAGCACCTGGTCCAGATGGATTCCCACTGAATTTTATCAAATGTTTTCAAATAAACTTTCACCTATTTTAAGTCAATTATTTGAAGAAACACGTATAACTTTAAAACTACCACCAAAAATGAATCAGGCAACTATTACAGTTATACCTAAAAAAGGAAAAGACCCGCGAGAATGTGGCTCGTACCTTACCTTACCTTACCTTACCTTACCTTACCTTACCATACCTTACCTTACCGGCCCATAAGCCTTCTCTGCTGCGACTATAAAATTCTCACTAAAGTTCTGTCTCGTCGTCTGGAAACAGTGACCAAAATAATCCACCCTGACCAGACTTGTTCTGTGCCAGGTAGGCAATCTTTCTTTAACATGCGACGTTTACTTAATATTTTATATAATTCCCATTCCACTGAAATGCCAGAAGTTGTTATCTCACTTGACGCTGAAAAAGCATTTGATCGGGTGGAGTGGAAATACTTATTTACAGTGTTGGGAAAATTTGGTTTTGGTTGGAACTTTATATCTTGGATCAAAATAATCTATTCCACACCAGTGGCTGCAGTACACACTAACTCAATAACATCAACGTATTTTAAACTTTACAGAGGAACAAGACAGGGTTGTTGTCTCACCTTTTCTTTTTGATTTAGCTATTGAGCCTCTGGCTCTGAGGAAAGAGGAGGAAATCTTTGGAGTGTTGAGGAACAAGGAAATTCATAAATGTTCACTATATGCTGATGACCTTTTGCTCTATTTGTCTAATCCAGTTGTTTCAATACCTGGAGTTATTGAAATATTACAAATATTTGGTCACATTTCAGGTTACAAATTACATTTTTCAAAAAGTGCTGTATTTCCAATCAATGATCTGGCAAAATCAATCGACTATAATATCTTCCCCTTTCAGTTAACAAACAAATGTACCTACTTGGGTTTAAAGATTACACATGTATACCAAGATTTCTTCCACAATCACTTCAAAACTCTGTTTGAACCAAAAATGACCTTTTAAGGTGGAGCCACTTACCAATCTCATTAGCAGGAAGGGTGAACACTATAAAGATGACTGTTCTTCCCCGTTTCCTCTATTTCTTTCAAATGATTCCTTATTATTTACCCAAATCTGTTTTTAAGGAACTTGACAGTTTAATTTCTGCATTTATATGGAACCGATCGGTGCCAAGAATGAAAAAATGTTTTCTGGAAATTCCAAGGTTGGAGGGAGGACTTGGTCTTCCTAACTTTATGTTCTATTACTGGGCAGCAAATGTGTGCAAATTTGCATTTTGTGTTGGTGCATGGCGGGAAAAACGAGGTCCACTTTGGGCTAATTTGGAAATAAATAATAATAATGCCATTTCTCTGCTAAGTGCTACACTACCAATAGGCCAGCACCAGATCTCCAACCCTGTTGTTAAAAATTCTATAAAGATTTGGAATCAATTTCGGAAACATTTTAATTTAAAAGATTTAAGTACATTCTCTCCCTTATTGAATAACCATCTTTTCCCCCCATCCGAGATGGACACTGGTTTCCAGGTCTGGCACAGTAGTGGACTGGTATTTCTAAAAGACTTGATTCAAAATAATCATTTTCTAACATTTGAGTATCTACAACAAAAACACAATCTTCATAAAAGTAATTTCTTCAGATATCTCCAAGTCAGGAGTTTTGCCAATAAATATCTTAAATTTCCACTTGTGCAATCCAACAACTCATGCAATGAGATTCTTTCCTTAAATCCACACATAAAAGGTAATATTTCCAAAATATATAGGATCATGCAAAATGTCAAACCTCTGTCATGGGACAAAACTAAGCCTGGGAACACGATTGAAACATTAAATGATCTGCAAGTTTCTGGCAGCGTAGCTTAGAGTGTATCCATTCGTCATCTTACTGCATAAAGCAACGTCTCATACAATTTAAAGTGTTACATCGTTTGCATTATTCAAATGAGAGACTTGCTAAAATCTACCCAGACGTCAGTCCACATTGTTTAAGATGTTCTCACAGACCAGCTACTTTGGGTCATATGTTCTGGCATTGTCCATCACTCAAAGGTTTCTGGAGTAGAATATTTGAATGTATTTCCCGCATGTGTAAAAAAGCAATAACACCTTCTCCACACATGTGTATATTTGTCGACCTCCACCTGACCTCTCTGTAAATACAGCACATGCAAACGCAATTGCATTTTCCTCATTGATGGCAGCAGACTTGTTCTTCTGCAGTGGAAGTCAGACAAGCCACCATCATTTAAGAGTTGGGTTCAAGAACTTCTCTCTATGTTGCAGTTAGAGAAAATAAAATACAGTCGGTCAAATTGTCTGGAGAAGTTTCATGAAACCTGGTCTCCTTTCATGCAGCATGTTAAAGAGCTGAACCTTACATAATACTTGAACAGTTTGGCTTATATTTTTATTTTTACCACCATATGTATGGAGTATTGTTTTTTCTTTTGTTTTTTTTGGTTTTTGTCTGTTTGTATCAATGTATACTATTATGCATCATTGTTCCTTTTTGAGTTGATTTTGATTTTTTGTTGAGTTTGGTTTTCTGAGACCGCGGGGTGGTTTTCTACGGGGGTGGAGGGTGGGATCTTTCTTTGTTTTTGTATTATACCTTTTATTTTACTTATTTTGTGTGTGTGTTTCAAAATGTATGTCTTAATATCTGAAAATCAATAAAAAGATGTTTAAAATATATATATATATATATATATATATATATATATATATATATATATATATATATATATATATATATATATATTTGAAAACGTTTTCTTGACTCCCGTCTGGTACAACTTTTAGCCATCATGAAACATTTTGGCTAGAAAAAAACTCAATAAATTCACACTTTCCCATAATGCCCAGAGACAATTTCTCTTAACGAAGTTTCAACATAAAGCATGTTGCAGTAGAACCTCAATGTAAATCAGCTCTGATAGTCCCTGGTTCAAATTGTATTTCAATGCAAACAAAGGCCTTATCATTAGATTCTTGAATGTACTGTAGTACCTTTAAATACTTTTATGGATTCTAGGGAACCCTAGCAAATCTACATGTTGTTAGACCCACAACCTCAACTGCTGGAAGATTTGTGTGATTGAGTTTGACACCACTTCTCTATTGAGTCTGGTTGAACTATTTAAGCTCATTTTTATCTTCCCTGTAACATGTTTACAAAGGACCAGGGATTAGTAAAGACACTCGCCACGATAATGATATAAATGGCAGTTACCAAACGTTCGGTTTTGCTGCCATTTTCTTTCTGATTTTGTTTAAAATATATATATTAAGGATAAGGATGCAACGTTCCAAATGTATCCTATTAGTAACAATTTCATAAAAATCATTCACATTGGTATAAAACCTTAATAATCTCCATCCCTTAGAAAAGAAACTTCATTAACACTAGTCTGTAGACTCTAGCAGCGTTAAACTAAACTATTTAGACCGACTCTTACCGTGCCACTTTCCCTTGAAGACCGTTCCAAATGAACCAGATCCTATCCTCTGACCCAGAGTGATCTGGCCCTCAGATATCTCCCAGTCGTCGCTGGAGTCCCTCCTCCCGAGAGTTTTCTGTTTCACGGCACATCACCATCACCTTCATCATCACCACAGCAACGTTCATCAAAGCACAAAGACGGTCTCTTACCATTTTATTGCGATCTTCAGACGAGGACGACGACTTGCGCTCTCTTTGTGGACACGGGGACTTCTGCGGGACCTTGACGTTGGTCAGAGAGCCGGGTAGAGATGCAGGAGGAGTGGCGGACAGACCTGTGGTGGTACCTGGACAGCAGGGGAAACAGAGAAAAAGCATTTGGAGCTTGAAAAAGTGAGTTAAGGCAGAAGAGGAGAGAAGAAGAAAGTTGACTTTAAAGAGTGCGTTTGCCGTTTGAATGTGCAGAAGAGGTCATGCAGTGGCAAATAATGTTTGTTACCCTATGATTTATTATTTTTTCATTTTACATCATGAATGAAACTCATTCGTACTTTAACTCTCAAATCAAGAATGATTTATACAAGTTAAAAGCCTTAATAATTACAAATACCTAAAACTAATTATTTTATTGACTTGCAGTCACGTTTATGCAATTTAATGAAAGAGGTCATATATATATAAATAAATAGCTCAGTTAGACTATTCTTATTTATAAGGCCAAATATTTTTTAATGGAGCTACACTAGTAAATGATACATGGACATTTTAAATACTACATTCATTATCAAAAGGCTTGACTTATCTAAGGAATCTCTTAAAAACAGCATCATTTATTTGCATATATTTACCATACAATGATGAAGAAAACGACTCTTTTGAAGTCTGTGTGTAACAAAAGTGCATCACAGTGTTTGAAACAGTAAGATTGAAGTGAATCCCACAACCATGAGAGAGAACATGTGAAAACATAAAGAGGGAAACACACACAGTGGACTTGACACAAGGTAAAGGGGCTGTTGTGCTGGGGTGGAGGTGTAGGTGAAGGAGGAAGAGGATGGGGGAAGAGAGGAAGAACACAGGAACACACAGAGGCCTAACTACCTCGGAAAACAGGCTCGGGCTCAAAATCAAAGACTATGTCATTGGGGTAGGAGTATAGGAGGGGGCTTGAGGTCCGTGTTCGGTGCTTCCTCAAGCAGCGGGCGGGGTGGGTCGGGGGGGCTGCAGGGCAAAAAGAGACAGACACACCATCACTGCTACTCACCCGGCCCCTCTAACCACCAACTGTCCATGGTTTTGCTCATGGCTTTACTGGAGCATTCATCTTACAACTATCACAGTTCCACTTCCTATTTTTAAACATTACCAGTTCAGTGAAGACGATTCTCTGAGACCAATCGTGGCAGAAACTAATACTGGCAACTCTTGATCCTTCTTAATATTTATAGTTAGAAAAATATGTTTTTCACATTTCCATTTTTTTATATTGAAGCAATCATTAACTGTAATTACATCTACCTTTGATTATTATCGTTACTATCATTTATATTACAAATGCATTGTTATTTAAAAGTGCAAGACAATATTGGCTTTATTTTTAGTCATGTATGTACTGGAATGGTTCTAACCATCTGTTTATTTATTTATATTTTGGGGTTTATTTATCAAAATAATACAGTTAAAGAGCTTATGTTACATAATTGCTAATGTTTCTAAACTGCTAATAAATGCAAGTCAAGTGTCGTTTAAGCTACTTTTTTATTGCATGTAAATCTCCAAAAGGGCAATATATTGAGAGGTGCAGGCTTGTTAAACTGATATATAGATATAATATATATATATATATATATATATATATATATATATATATATATATATATATATATTATATATATGAGTCACTTGACAACTTTATTTAACCTAATTACTATGAATTATGAATGAGGAGCTAATGAGGCTCATAAACATTGTTGCTAAATTGCTAAGGAAGTTATATTTTATTTTACACACTAGCTAACAGTGAATATTTGAAAAGCACTACAGAATTACACTAGATAAACAAATACATAAATATGGCTGATATGACAAGATTACTAACGTTTTTTTTTTTTTATTCACCCTAAAACATGACTATTGACATGTGTACCAATAGTTATTATAGTTACTTATTTAACCAAGTAGCTGAGTGTGTAGAAGCTGTTGGATGAATCATTTTATCATATTTGGTTGTTCAAGCAAAGCGAACAACACACAATTAAATATTATATATGGTATATGGTATTGTCTTTTTCAACATTCCATTTATATTCATATTCATTATTGGGTCTCACACACACACACACACACACACACACACACACACACACACACACACACACACACACACACACACACACACACACACAAAAGACTAAGAGCACGCAGACGCGGAATGGTTGGAAAAAAAGCCACAGGATGTTTGGGAAATGTTGCGTGTTGATCTTTACCTCCCTCCGACCTCGGTAAGCACTGATCACGAATCAGATCCTGTATAGAATCAACATTTGTGTTACTATTATTATAGATAAATAGTTTAAGGAAAGAATATACAACGTCGGATGAAATCATTTGAACATTCATCCATTTTTTTCAGATGCAGGCAGAACCTCTGACTACTTGGTTTCACATTCTTACATCAAAAATCAAGTCATTTATATCAACAACTGTTGCATCTCACATCAATGTTGACAGGCTCGATGGTGTTGATATGGACGTTGGGTGCGGACGACGAGCGGTCCCGCTGCCCAAACTGGTTACGGTGGTCTTCCTCATTGGGCCGGAAACTAGGTGGGATGGGTATGGACTTGGACGGGGACACAGTGGCGTGGCATATGGATCTGGAAAGGTTTGAAGCCATCAATAAGAGAGAGCACAGAGACGAACACGCAGAAAGGGAGAGAGCGGGGATTACCCTGTGGAGTCTGATGGGGGGAGTGAAGGACAGACTTCGGACACGGGGGTCGTCCCTTCTGAAGAAACTTCCTCCTGAGTGAAGGGGTGGTGCTCGAAGAACTTGGAAACTAGCAATAAGCTTGAACCACAAAAGAAAATGTTATTAAAATCAAGTTTAAATGAAGGTTTTTTACTGAATGTTATCCTGCTTATATATGAATCTATAACTGCACACATGTTTATAGATGCATCAGGTTAAAAACAATACTTTCTTTATATTCAATTGTTAATTATTTAGACGCGCTTAAACTGACCATGACCTCAGTGAAGAGTCAACACTTTAAATCACAGCTTAATTTAAGATTTTGTACAACTTCTCAAGTGACACAACTTACTGTAACTGGTCGTAGTTGACACACATAAGAGGAACCTCGGTGCTGCAGCGCTGGTGGAACTTGTACCCCCATGTCTGGCAGCGGAACCCCTGGAAAAGCAGCTTCCTGCAGAAGTCGCAGAAGGCCAGAGTGAAGAAAGTCTTCCTCACCTAAAACTGATCAACTTTAATGCCTAAACAATTTAGAGTCATGAAGATGGAGGAGAACTTAGGTCTGTTTCTGATGTGCTGATAAAGTACAATTTATAATAATAATACCTTTCATTATTAGTCATTATTATTAATGATTTGAACTGAATAAACAGACTCCAGTCAAGCTGGTTTTTTACCAACTAACTAGATTCATATCATATAAAATATAATAAGTTACTAACACTCATTGGACAGCAGGTGGTAGTGTCATTTCAGAGATTGCTTGCACGACATTATAGTGTTTAGGTTTTATATGATACAACTTTTAAAATACATAATGGAATATAACAAAAAAAAGTGTACCTTGCTACAGACTTTTGTGTTTTTAGTATTAATATGGAACCTTGCAAACATAAGTGAAGTCAATCGCTCACACACGACTGACCACAATGCATCTGATTACAATAATTCAATAATGCTGTTTCACTTTCAAGGGACACAAACATGTTTTCAATACAAAAATAAACCTTTACTTTGGGATACTTTTGTGTTTTTATGTGTGTAATTCATTGCTTCTTGGACAGATCCGTTTAGTCTGTCAATTTCAACAAAGACAAAGACCTATGAGCTTCAGTCTTTACATTAAAATGAAAATACTTTTGTTTCTTTTAGTTAAAATTAAAAAAGACAATTAGATTAAAACTTTCCTTGATAGTTTATTGTCTTGAACACAACAACCACTCTGATCATATTCCTCTCAATACTGCACAAGGAAGTAAAGAAGGATCATCAATGACAGAGAACATATGAAGTGAATCATTATTCTCTGTCTGCTTCACACTCAGGAAGGAATATCACAACTCTTCATCATGGTTAGTGACACCAAACACTTTACAAACACATTTCTTAAGTTAAGAACTATAGAAATGATCCCTGAAAGTATAGTCTTAACTTAACTCTGCACCAACTACAGACTCCATCCTCACACCAAACTACTAAAGTGATGGTTTATTAAAAACATGTTTCATTCATTAAATTGCATTTATATGAGCAAAAAAAGACTGTGTTTTAGAGTAAATACAAACATGAATGTAAAATGTATCTAAAAATGTAACTGACACTCCACAGTGACATTTACAGGAAGACTATACATTCATTAAATTACACAATCAAGAAATACCTCATGAGAAGTGTTTGTTTATGAAACAAATTTAAAAAAGGTATTTGAATATTAATTTGGATTAAATAATATTTTACAAATAATTTGACTTTCTTTCTTTGAAATATTGTTCAAGTTATATTTTTGTCCATTTTTAGTGTCTGTATGAAAAAAAAAATCAAACAGTTGATCTTTGTCTTTTATTAAACTGCACTGCCAGTGAAGACATGTGACCATGTGATGTAGTTTCATTCTTTGACTGACAGCAGTTAAGACTATACTTTCAGGGATCATTTCTATAGTTCTTAACTTAAGAAATGTGTTTGTAAAGTGTTAAAGAGCTAAATACAAGGATGGAAGAGGCAGAGGGACGGATGGTGACGGCAGAAGAAAGGCTTCAGAACGTCGAGGAAGTTTATACGGAGATGCTAAAGCTACACGCGAGAGTCGAGGAGAAGATGGTGGACTTGGAAAGTCGATCTAGAAGAGAAAAGAAGAAAAGAATACGGATCTATGGCGTTCCGGAGGGGGCTGAGGAGTCATCCTCCATGATAACTTTTGTGGAGAACTTGCTTCGTGAAGGACTTGGGATGACAGAAAGCAGAGGAGCTGAGGATGGAGAGAGCGCACCGGTCCACTAGACCTCCATCATCGTCAAGTTTCTGAGTTTCTCAACGAAAGAGTCGATTCTTCCCAAGGTGTGGCAGAGCAGAGGATTCTCCTGGAAATCTAACCAAATAAAAATGGATCAAGATTATCCTCCAGCCATCATCAAACAGCGGTGCGAGTATGCAGAGGTGCGCAAAGTCCTGAAGGAAAACCAAGTTCAATTTCAGACTCTCTTCACGGCCAGACTACGAGTGAAATACAAAGACGGAACCAGAACCTACGCTACAGTGGAGGAAGCAATGGAGGATCTGAGAAAATGGAGATACGACGTCACACTTGCATGTCAGTTCCTGAGACCCTCCTTTGAGAGTCACTCAAGTTGTTTATTAAGTTGAATGTAATATTGAGTTTGTTAGATTTTCTGCCTTTGTTTATTTGTTTTTGGTTTTTGAGGGGGGAGGGAGCATACCAGTTTTGTGAAATTGTTCAAAAAGGACACCAGTAATGGATAAAAGATCAATAAATATTGTTTTGTTCAATATTAACGGCGTACTCAACGCAGTTAAAAGGGCGAAGATATTGTCAAAACTTGCACATTGCTTTCTTACAAGAAACACATCTTGATGACATAGAACATGGTAAACTGAATAAATCAGGATTTAAACACGTCTATTATGCTTCTCACAGTTCAGGAAGAAGGAGGGGAGTGACAATCCTCATAAATAACACAGTCAATTACCAGCACATCTCAGAGTATAAAGATAATGAAGGTAGATTTATAACAATTACAGGTAAAGTTGAAGATGATTTGGTGAGTTTCTTTAACGTGTATGTTCCACCTGGGAGTGACTAGTCCTTCTTTAAACGTTTACTTGAAATAATGACAACAAAAAGCCAAGGGATGTTGATTTGTGGGGGCGACTTCAATCTTCCACTTAACCCCAAAATGGACTCATCTAATGGCAAGTCAGACACAAGAAAGATCAACAATAAGTTCAACAATATTATGGAAGAAGTGGGAATTATTGATACTTGGAGAGAGTTGAACTCAAAAAGTCGAGAATATACACATTACTCAGCAGCTCATAATGTTTACTCTCGTGATCTGTTGTTATCTGTGAAATAGGCCCTAGTAGTGTTTCTGACCACGGTCCTGTCTATATGACGTTTGTCTGGTCAAAAGCTTAGATCTACAGTTTGGAGACTAAATTCAAAAATGTTAAATAGCCACGCTATTAAAGATAAACTGAAAGCTGAAATTGAAGATTATTTAGAATTAAATGATAAAAAGGAAGTATAACCACCAATATTATGGGATGCTCTAAACAAAGGCTGTGTTGAGGAGTAAAATAATTTCTATCTTTTCATAGGAGAAGAAACTCAGACTCAACAAAAACTTATGGAATTAGAAGACAAACTGAGGACAACTCAAATGAAACACTCTCAGTCCTTAGATGATGACACTCAATTGAAAGTTCAAAAACTAAGAAAAGAAATAGATCAAATAAATACACATGAAATACAAAAAAAAATACTTTTCACCAAGAAAAAATACTACGAGGCTGGTGGAAAATCTATGAGGCTCTGTTATAAGAATATTAGTGATCAGAATGTTTGTCCCTCACAAGTTGGTGCCTTGACTGATAAAACTTGTGCATCATTACTGATAAAACTTGTGCATCATTACTGATAAAACTTGTGCATCATTACTGATAAAACTTGTGCATCATTACTGATAAAACTTGTGCATCATTACTGATAAAACTTGTGCATCATTACTGATAAAACTTGTGCATCATGGCTGATGAAACTTGTGCATCATGGCTGATGAAACCACATACCATGACGTTTAATCCACAAACTGTAAGATGGTTCTTGTCTTGCTCCTGCCAACCGAAGGTCAACCCCCGCCAGCGCGTGTGCCCTCATATAAACAACGTTCATCGTATCTGTAAACCTGTTCCAGCCTGGTTGTGGCTGACGTAGCTGTGAAACTAAATAAAAAGCGTGAGGGAGACACAGACCGTTGGTATTCACTGAGATTGTTTGAGCATGGTCTCTACGGTCTGAGTGTCTCCCCTCGCGAGTAACAAGTTTTGACAAGTCTGGTTGTTCTTCACTCTGTCCAGGCATCGAGAACTTCACTCATTCTCCCAACAGGCTCCTGTCCTAAAATTGAGAAAACTGCAAGCTGACCGGTCTATACACAACTAATAGAGTGGAAACTAATCAACAAAACATTCAGAAATGTTTCTTAAAATGTTATGAAAAGCTCTATTCTCAACCTCAAACAGCTAATGTCCACCAGATTGACAAATTCTTATCCCAAATTGAGCTTCTAAAGGTTAACAATGAACAAAACGAAAAATTAACATAAAAAATGACAGAAAATGAACTTTGATCAGCAATTAAAAGATTAAAAGGAGGGAAATCCCCCTGAACAGATGGATTTACCTCCGAGTGGTGCAAAATAATGCAAGATCAACTAACTACTACACTCCTGAGAACATTTAACTGGGTTTTAGAACATAAAGTTGTACCTCATGGAGCGAGGCGATCATATCTGTAATTCCCAAAGAAGGGAAAGATAATATGGAATCTGGGAATTACTGTCCAGTGAGCGTTTTGAACATTAATCATAAACTGTCCACCTCCATACTAACAAGAAGAATTGAACCAATCTTACCTAAATTAATTCATGAGGACCAGACAGACTTTGTTGGAAATAGACAAACTCAAGATAGCATCAGGAGAGCATTACACATTATAAGACAAGCTGGGAATCAAAACTTGGAAACGCTGTTACTGAGTCTGGACGCAGAAAAGGCGTTCGACTCAGTAAGTTGGTCATTTTTATATAAAGTTTTATCAAAATTTGGATTTCATGATACTATAATTGATACTTTTGAAGCATTGTACAAAACACCAATGGCTCGAATTAAATGAATGGAGATTTAACAAAATCATTTGTTCTGAAGAGAGGAAACTGACAGGGGTGTTGTGCGTCACTATTGTTTGCCATTTTCATAGAACCTCTGGGTCAATGGATAAGGCAGAGGACAGAAATCCAAGGAGTCATGATGTCCACGGGGGAGCAAAAGCTTGCGTTGTTTGCTGATGATTTATTGTTGACCATAACACAACCTTCTCAGACACAAGTGATGGAGATGCTAAAAGAATACGGTCTACTATCAGGCTACAAAATTAATATTGATAAAATCAAGTTCTAACACTGAACTATGACCCACCATGAAAAATCAGGAATATGTATAACTGGAAATGGGATGCAAAATTCTAATATTTAGGGGTGTCACTACCTAGAGACTTGCTGAGACTGTATGACCTCAACTATGGACCTTTGAGTGAAAGAATTAAGTTGGATTTACAAAGATGGGCAACTATACCATATTTAAATCTTCACTCAAGGATAGACTCCATCAGGATGAATATTCTGCCGCGAATATTATATCATTTTCAATGTCTCCCGGTCAAAATTCCATCAAAACAATTTATAGAATGGGACAGATTAATTTCAAGATTTATGTGGGAGGAGAACAAACCCAGGGTCAGATATAAAACACTGCAATTAAGTAAAGAGAAGGGAGGTATGGGCCTGCCCTGCCTTCAACATTATTACCATGCAGCACAGTTGAGGCCCTTAATCTGTCTCTGTTCAAGATCTTACACTGCAGGTTGGAAGAACTTGGAAGGTTCTAGCGTAAATGGTGTTCCATTGATTGCTCTCATAGCAGAGAACAAGCTACAGGATGAAATGAAGGTTGCAGATCATACTTTTACTACTTACTACTTTTTTACTACTATACTTTTTAAGGATTTTCCTAAAATCTTGGCAAGAATTGGTCAAGTCCTGCCACCTAGGGGATTCCCCGAGGATCTTGAGGTGGTGTGCTTTTGACTCCGATTTTGTGCCCAATAAAAGGGACGGCAGATTTAAGACTTGGATCTCAAAAGGTTTATCTGATTATCAATCATTTATTCACAAAGGGAATTTTCAGAGTTTTGAAAACCTTAAGAAAAAGAGGATTTTTACAGATACTTACAAGTCAGAAATTATTTTAATCAAAATTTGAAAAAGCCAATTGATGCATGTGGAAAAGGATTACTAGAGATTTTCATTTCATTATTGGAGGCAAATAATAGCAATAAAATAGTATCTAAATTGTACAAAGGAATTCGACAATCTAAACAAGAGAACACAGGATATATAAAGCAGCGATGGGAAAAAGATGGAGATATATCAATCACAAATGAGAGCTGGGAAAAAAATGTATCATCTACAATGGTTTTCAACAAGATCAAATACATGGCGGGAGTTCTGTTGGAAGAATATTATTCGATTTTTTATCACACCCATTCAAAAATACACATGGGCACGGATGAAGCATGTTGGAGACTTTGCGGGTATAATGGAGCAAATCACTGGCATGTGTTTTGGAGCTGCAGTGGAATCAAAGCTTTTTGGACAGAGATCCACAGCCATTTAAACAACATTTTTGGTGTGAATCTTCCCTGTAAAGGTGAAAACATGTACCTGGGTGACTAACCAATAGAAAACTGTAATAATGGAGACAAGAAATTGCTTTTCATATTGTTGGCAGCAAGTAAAAAATGTATCACGAGGAAGTGGTTACAAGTTGAACCACCCACGACAGAACTGGATAGACATCGTTTACGACATCTATAAGATGGAGAAGTTATCCTTTGCACTCCAAACAGATATGAACAAGTTCTACAAGATATGGACCAAATGGACAGAATATGTCAAACCAATTAGAAGCAATTTAATTAAAGGAAATATGTCATTTTATTTTCCATATTTGCCCTGCTTCAATGCATTTATTGATTTTCTTTTTCTAACTCTTGAAAAATATAAGTATTTTGTAAAGTAACTAGTTTGATAATTTCATCTTTATTTTCCACTCAATACTTTATACTTGAATGTACCATTTTGTTCTGAAAAATCAAAAAAATCAAAAAAATCCATTAGTATCGGTGGATCCAGATGGTAATGCACAACAAACTCCAACAACAACAAAACCTCATAGGCAAAGATTAGAAGAAAAAGTTCAAGTTAACACTTAAATTCTTTAAAAAAGTTTAAAATCAATCATTGTGGACAACTTGTGTTATAGTAGCTCTATTTTACAAAGTATTTCAGCACCAACTGTATTTAAATTGATGTCATGTCATTTCCCAACTTTTAATGAACGACTTTAGAATGACCTTCAGTGGAGAAACAACACAAACTTTCACCAAGGAAGGTCACATTACTTCTTCCCAAGTATTTTATTTAAACCGAAGAACTTTGATGTTTCTTGGGCTGGAGTCGAACCCACAACTGGATCACAACCACCAGAACAATTGTACTGAAAGCAAGAGTGTTCTGAACTTGACAATCCTTGAGCAGTTCTATCTAGATTACATTTGAAATGGTGTCTCAAAGCATTTGTTTCGTTTCTCGACAATCGATTAAATGATTTGTTCCAAAAATTGATTTTTTTTTTACTCATGAATTGAGCAGAGTGCAGGAGCAGAAAATTCAAATGCCAAACAATTCATATACAAGGGCCTTAAAAGATCTCCATGATCCAGAACATCACTAGAACTAAATGATAAAAGTTGAATGCAAACTTTTTTATTTATTCAGATTAAGACCCTGTAAATATTTACAATTGGTTTAATCTTCAATCAACATGTTCATTTAAATTACAAGGTAAAGCTCTGTCTAAATACAGCAGTGATACAGGAGGGATTGATTTTGTCTTGACCTTTATTTTTCATTGTTTTACGTGTTTTTTTTGTTTCTATTATATGTACACTCTGTTGTTGTTGTTTCTTTGGTATTGCAATAGATTATCTTTCTGAATTTACTGTCTCTTGAAAAAAAAAGAGCATATACGTAACATTGCTGTGTCTGCATATTTACATAGTTGCCTTTACATCAGACCAACATTGCCTGGAATGCCTGTATTGCATACTTGTGCTCGATACAAATATTTTAAATTGAAAAAGTAATATCACGCTCCTCAAGAATTTATCAGCAGGATTCTACATACATAGAACACATTTAATACTTGATGGTCAGACAAAACTGAGTTCTGAGGAGAGACATTTGTTGTTTTAACTTCAGGTCTGTTTGCTAGAACAAGATCTAAGGTGTGGTTGAAACAGTGAGTCAGGGCCAAGAGATCCATAAAATCCTCCTATAGAGAGTGTCACATGTCTTTGTAGAACCATGGAAACAAAAATAACCTGTTGATTTTGAAACCGTGTGAAACGTACAAAGTATGTTTGTCTCATATATGGGCAATAAAATCAACCGCTATCAGTGAAAAAATGATAATGCAGAGAATAATGATTCACTTCATATGTTCACTGTCATTGATGATCAGCGCTATATAAATACAAATGACTTACTTCTTTACTTCCTTTAGGAGTATTGAGAGGAGGAATACGATCAGAGTGGTTGTTTGTTCTGCTAAATGGTAAAAGCAATTTAGTTCAGGTGAAATACTAATTTTCTACTCAGCCTCATGTTGTTCAACAGTTGTGATTCATTTTAGAATAATGGGTTCCTTTTCAGAGTTATAGTAAAAAAAATGTTTGTTCATTTTAAAGAAGCAAATGACGCTCAATGGTCTTTGTCCACATCTTGTTCCAAAATGACAAACTTAAAATATCCAAATACTAGTGATGGTCTGGTGAAGCTTCATGAAACAGTGTCTTTTCATTTTTCCAGAACAATTGTTGTCGTCAAGGCTTCAGTACAAGAGAGATGTTACAGACGAGCACCACAGAGGTTTGGATATTTTTTTATATCAATTTCAACAAAGACAAAAAGACCTACAAACTATAGTCTTTACATTCATATGAAAATACATTTTAATTTTTGTTAAAAGTTATAAAGAACTACATTAAAAATATCGCTTAATAGTATATTGTCTTGAACACAACAACCACTCTGATCATATTCCTCTCAATACTGCACAAGGAAGTAAAGAAGGATCATCAATGACAGAGAACATATGAAGTGAATCATTATTCTCTGTCTGCTTCACACTCAGGAAGGAATATCACAACTCTTCATCATGGTTAGTGACACCAAACACATTTCTTAAGTTAAGAACTATAGAAATGATCCCTGAAAGTATAGTCTTAACTTAACTCTGCACCAACATCACACTCCATCCTCACACCAAACCATTACAGTGACGGATGCATAGTTTTTGAATTTTAAAATGTTACTGTCATTCATTTGATTGCAAAGAGATGAGACTAGAAAACATAATTGTAGTTTCATAGTTTATACACAACATGTATTCAAAATCACTACGTTCAATTCCATAATTCATCTAAACTGTGATTATTGATCACCATGACATTAAAACAACTATATCAGGTTATTTTATTATGCATTACAAACAATTGTAAACATTAAACAATATAGTTTAATACAAGGGAAAATACATTTGAACAAGAGTTGTGTTTGATGTTAAAATGAAAACGTTTTTTCAATTATTAACATTCTGACTTAGGTGAGCGACTCACAGCTAGGGGGCGATCTAGGTGGATTGTTGTGGTGTCCTCTTCCACGCTGCAAACAGAAAGCAGTTGAGTGCAGTGAGGGCGTGACACACAAGTCTCATAGAGGCACACCTGACTGGTGCAGGTGCTCGGGGGGCGGAGTCAAACATCCACACTGGGCGTCTCACCACACCTGTCCAAATGTGTCGTCAGTGTTGCACATTTGAGCTCTGGCGGGATCTAAGATGGCGGCACAGGTGTGGCGTGAGATCGGCGTCTCATGGTTGTGTAACCTGATGAAGTTTGACTTGAGAGAAGCAGGTCAGAGAGCAAACCTCCACAAACACATTCAGCCGACTCAGCAGGAAACTTTGAATCAAGTTTCTACATGTGAATTGTCGGCACAAGCTCTTCTGGATTTTTCTTCTACACAAAAGTGGACACAACTTATGTGCACCTGTTCAGCACAAGACGAGTTGATCAAAGCAATACAGTCATATTTAGGACATGAGTTGATCAGGAAACAGAAGGAGAGGTCAGAGATGTTGACCTTTCATAACAGCTGCACAAATGGATTCTTTCTGAGCCTCCACTGACCCTCAATGACAAGTGACTTTACTGAACATTTGGAGTCCAAACACATGTGGACGTTTTCTGTCCATTTATTTGAAGATCAAAACACACAAGAAATGAAGCAGCAGTTCAACTATGTTTGACAAGATTCTTCACCTCTGACATCACAACTGACGCTTCATTAACTAGTGTCTACACACCAGGAAGAAAACACACAAACTATTACATGAACACAAAACTGTCTGTGCGTGTACTTGTGTGTGTGTGTGTGTGTGTGTGTGTGTGTGTGTGTGTGTGTGTGTGTGTGTGTGTGTGTGTGTGTGTGTGTGTGTGTGTGTGTGTGTGTGTGTGTGTGTCTACACATTCATTCATTTGTCACTGTGTGTCTGATTTTTTTTTCCATTTTGGTTTTTGCATGTTTGTACTTCTGTTTGTTATTTGATGTGTAAATACATGTGTTTTTTATCTTTTTATTTGTGTGTGCGCCTATTTTCAGGTTTGTTCAACTGTTTCCGTGAGTGTGTTTGGGCATGTGTGCCTGATTTTGTGTGTCAGTACATGTTTTTAGACTCTGTTTGTCTGTATATATTTTCCGTGTGTGTATCATTTTGTCTACAGAGACATCTGTGTGTGTGCGTTAGTTATTGTGTGTTAGTGCTTTTGTTGCGCCAGAGAAGCATGTGTTTAAGTATTTATGTGTGTGCATTTCTGTGTAGTAGTAAAGCACATGTGTGTGTGTTTGTCATTGTGTGTGATTGCTTCTTTTTTTGTGTGTGCGTGTTTGTGCATTTTTTGCTTTGGTAAAGCATGCGTGTGTGTGTTTGCAGTTGTTTGTGAGTGCATTTTTGTGTGTCAGAGATGCATGTGTGTGCATCCTTGTGTGATGGTGAAGCATGTGTGTGTTTGTGTGTGATTGTGAGTGAGTGCATTATTGTGTTTTAGAGAAGCATGTTTGTGAGTGTTTGTGTGTGTGCATTTATTTGTGTTAAAGTGAAGCATGTGTGTGAGTGTTTGTGTGTGTGAGTGTATTTGTGTGGTACAGAATCGTGTGTGTGCATTTATCTGTGTGTGTGTGTAGTTTTCATAACGGCTCAGATCACATGACATCCTGATGTGAGTTTCAAACACATTTCCAGTGAAGGAACAAAGATCAGCAGCTCTGACGTCTGCAGAGTCTCAGAAGAAAAAGACGTTTCTTGGTCGATTCCTCCTGAAACACGGAGACAGAAAAATGTATCAACTTGTAAAATCATGCGTGAAGTGAGTCTTGAAGAAAAGTGACAATTATCATCCACTGACTTTAGTCTCTGTCCACGGGCGGATCCTTCAGATGGTCCAGCTCCGAGCTGGGGGCCGCTGTAAGATCACAAACCCTGTTAGCTTGTGTGCTTCTCACCAGCAGATGAAACTAGTGTCAACACTGATGCTAGCATGCTAGCACTCTGTCACATGGTCAACATCTGAGCTGAGACAAGATCATGTACTTACAAGACGAGTCAGAGTCGCCTGAAATGGAAAGAAAGAGGACAAATTACACCTGAAGAAGATGAACATAGAAGAGTTCCTCTGACCTCTTCTCATCTCTGCTGACCTTCTATTCTTTCTCTCCAGTATCTGGAGATGATCTGGATCAAATCACAAACTCTCACCTTTCTTCTTCTTCTTGTAGATGAAGTATCCAACCACTGTGAGCACCAGAGCGGAGGCAGCGACGGCGGCCATGATGATGTACAAGGTCAGGAAAGTCCTGGCTGTGGATGGAGAGCAAAGTAAGTGGAGACATGATCAGGTGACCAGTGTTAGAGACGTGGTGGGGCCTCATTCAGCAGATCCATGCTGACCACACCTGGACTCTCATCTGGATGAAAGAAACCTCTGGAGACACCAAGAAGGTTCTGAAGACTCTTACCGTTGGTCAGGATGTTTGACGGATCCAGTTTGGTGACCACGTCTTCCGGAATGCCGTCCAGTTGAAACACACACTCGTACCTGGACCAGTCGTCAGACGGGAGTTTCAGGTCCACCATGTTCTGGAAGGTTCCGTCAGGGTTGGGGAGGATCTCTCCGTGTTCCATGTCCTCGTGCAGCTCCTTTCCGTCTTTGGTCCAGAACAACATGGCTCTGTCGGGGTAGAAGCCTGTAGCGTGGCAGGTGACCGGAGAGCTGGCTGTCTTCTGGAGGAGAGACACTCGTGGACGCTCTGAAGGGAGAGACACCACACTTCAGAGAGAAAGTCAAAGGATGGACAGAGAATGAAGGAGAGGAGGAGGAGGGAGGACAGGGGTGGAGGTGAGGAAAAGAAGATAAGAGGAGAGAGAGAGAGAGAGGACATGAGGAGAGAGAGGAGGGAGAGAAGGAGGAAGGAGAGCAGAAGGAGAAGAAGGTCATGGAACTACCTGTTCTCATCAAGGTTTTGCTCCCAAACTTCACAAACTTCTTCAGATAGTTTGGACATTGCTGGGTGTAATAGAACTGATTATATTTCTTCATGCCTTCATTCTGGTCCCACTTGTGTTTGGTGATGACGGCCTGAGGACTCGGAGCGACCCAGGTCAGAGTCTGAAGGTCAAACACGATGAAGTCTTCTCCATCATAGCCGTACTGTAGGTAACCTTTGACCTCTCCAGTCTCATCGTCCCACTCACAACTGTCCATTATCTGAATGATGTGAACACCTGAGAGAGAAACCAGAGTGAGACCTGATCTACTCCACTGTGATCTACTCCACTGTGATCTACTTCACTGTGATCTACTCCACTGTTTAATACTCCACTGTGATCTACTCCACTGTGATCTACTCCACTGTTTAATACTCCACTGTGATCTACTCCACTGTTTCATACTCCACTGTGGTCTACTCCACTGTTTCATACTCCACTGTGGTCTACTTCACTGTTTAATACTTCACTGTGATCTACTTCACTGTTTAATACTTCACTGTGATCTACTCCACTGTTTAATACTCCACTGTGGTCTACTTCACTGTTTAATACTCCACTGTGATCTACTTCACTGTGATCTACTTCACTGTGATCTACTCCACTGTTTAATACTCCACTGTGATCTACTCCACTGTGATCTACTCCACTGTTTAATACTCCACTGTGATCTACTTCACTGTTTAATACTTCACTGTGGTCTACTCCACTGTTTCATACTCCACTGTGGTCTACTTCACTGTTTAATACTCCACTGTGATCTACTTCACTGTTTAATACTTCACTGTGATCTACTCCACTGTTTAATACTCCACTGTGATCTACTTCACTGTTTCATACTCCACTGTGGTCTACTCCACTGTTTCATACTCCACTGTGATCTACTTCACTGTTTAATACTTCACTGTGATCTACTCCACTGTTTAATACTTCACTGTGATCTACTCCACTGTTAAATACTCCACTGAGATCTACTCCTCTGTTTAATACTCCACTGTGGTCTACTCCACTGTTTAATACGCCACTGTGGTCTACTCCACTGTGATCTACTTCACTGTTTAATACTCCACTGTGATCTACTCCACTGTTTAATACGCCACTGAGGTCTACTCCACTGTGGTCTACTTCACTGTTTAATACTCCACTGAGATCTACTCCTCTGTTTAATACTCCACTGTGGTCTACTCAACTGTTTAATACTCCACTGTGATCTACTCCACTGTTTCATACTCCACTGTGGTCTACTCCACTGTGGTCTACTCCACTGTGATCTACTTCACTGTTTAATACTCCACTGTGATCTACTCCACTGTGATCTACTTCACTGTTTAATACTTCACTGTGATCTACTCCACTGTTAAATACTCCACTGTGGTCTACTCCACTGTGATCTACTTCACTGTTTAATACTCCACTGTGATCTACTCCACTGTGATCTACTCCACTGTTTAATACTCCACTGTGATCTACTCCACTGTTTCATACTCCACTGTGGTCTACTCCACTGTGATCTACTTCACTGTTTAATACTCCACTGTGATCTACTCCTCTGTTTAATACTCCACTGTGGTCTACTCCACTGTTTAATACTCCACTGTGATCTACTCCACTGTTTAATACTCCACTGTGATCTACTCCACTGTTTCATACTCCACTGTGGTCTACTACACTGTTTAATACTCCACTGTGGTCTACTCAACTGTTTAATACTCCACTGTGGTCTACTCCACTGTTTAATACGCCACTGTGGTCTACTCCACTGTTTAATACTCCACTGTGATCTACTCCACTGTTAAATACTCCACTGAGATCTACTCCTCTGTTTAATACTCCACTGTGGTCTACTCCACTGTTTAATACTCCACTGTGATCTACTCCACTGTTTAATACTCCACTGTGATCTACTCCACTGTTTCATACTCCACTGTGGTCTACTACACTGTTTAATACTCCACTGTGGTCTACTCAACTGTTTAATACTCCACTGTGGTCTACTCCACTGTTTAATACGCCACTGTGGTCTACTCCACTGTTTAATACTCCACTGTGATCTACTCCACTGTTTAATACGCCACTGTGGTCTACTCCACTGTTTAATACTCCACTGTGATCTACTTCACTGTTTAATACTTCACTGTGATCTACTCCACTGTGATCTACTTCACTGTTTAATACTCCACTGTGATCTACTTCACTGTTTAATACTCCACTGTGATCTACTCCACTGTGATCTACTTCACTGTTTAATACTTCACTGTGATCTACTCCACTGTTAAATACTCCACTGAGATCTACTCCTCTGTTTAATACTCCACTGTGGTCTACTCCACTGTTTAATACTCCACTGTGATCTACTCCACTGTTTCATACTCCACTGTGGTCTACTACACTGTTTAATACTCCACTGTGGTCTACTCCACTGTGATCTACTCCACTGTTTAATACTCCCCTGTGATCTACTTCACTGTTTAATACTCCACTGTGATCTACTTCACTGTTTAATACTCCACTGTGATCTACTCCACTGTTTAATACTCCACTGTGATCTACTCCACTGTTTAATACTCCACTGTGATCTACTACACTGTTTAATACTCCACTGTGATCTACTACACTGTTTAATACTCCACTTTGGTCTACTCAACTGTTTAATACTCCACTGTGATCTACTTCACTGTTTAATACTCCACTGTGGTCTACTACACTGTTTAATACTCCACTTTGGTCTACTCAACTGTTTAATACTCCACTGTGATCTACTTCACTGTTTAATACTCCACTGTGATCTACTCCACTGTTTAATACTCCACTGTGATCTACTCCACTGTTTAATACTCCACTGTGATCTACTACACTGTTTAATACTCCACTGTGATCTACTACACTGTTTAATACTCCACTTTGGTCTACTCATCTGTTTAATACTCCACTGTGATCTACTCCACTGTTTAATACTCCACTGTGGTCTACTCCACTGTTTAATACTCCACTGTGATCTACTTCACTGTTTAATACTCCACTGTGATCTACTCCACTGTTTAATACTCCACTGTGGTCTACTCCACTGTTTAATACTCCACTGTGATCTACTCCACTGTTTAATACTCCACTGTGATCTACTCCACTGTTTAATACGCCACTGTGGTCTACTCCTCTGTTTAATACTCCACTGTGGTCTACTCCACTGTTTAATACTCCACTGTGATCTACTTCACTGTTTAATACTCCACTGTGATCTACTCCACTGTTTAATACTCCACTGTGGTCTACTCCACTGTGATCTACTTCACTGTTTAATACTCCACTGTGATCTACTCCACTGTTTAATACTCCACTGTTTAATACTCCACTGTGGTCTACTCCACTGTTTAATACTCCACTGTGGTCTACTCCACTGTTTAATACTCCACTGTGGTTTACTCCACTGTTTAATACTCCACTGTGGTCTACTCCACTGTTTAATACTCCACTGTGGTCTACTCCACTGTTTAATACTCCACTGTGATCTACTCCACTGTTTAATACTCCACTGTGATCTACTCCACTGTTTAATACTCCACTGTGGTCTACTCCACTGTTTAATACTCCACTGTGATCTTCTCTTCTTCTCTGAACTTGTATGATCTACTCCAGTTTCCTCCTCTGATCTACTCTGTATACAAGATTGATGGTTCAGGATGTAAAAAGGTTGAACATGATTCAGTTTAAGGTCAAACATTGATTTTAAAGACAACAAACCTCCAGTTTGGTTGAATCTCTGTTTTGCTATTTCAATGTTGATCTTCTGGACCTGCTGTTCATTATTTAACTTATTTGTGTTTCTCTCCCAGTACTGAGGATCATCTGCTGTGACCTGGATCATCCAGTCTTGTTTGGGTACATTTCTCCTGGTGTTGCTGTCGTAGTGTTCCACTTCAACTCCGTCCACATAAGTGACAGAAACAAACTCTGGGAAGTTTTTAACTCCAGCAGACGCAGTTTTGAAAAGCTGCACTGTGTGAATCACTGTGAGACACAAAAACAAAGTTTAGATCTTCTCTGGTTCTGATGACACAACGTTGTGATGCAGCAGAACAATCACATCTTCTACAAAGACAAAGAGGTGAAGAACAGAGGGACAGTCAGCAGTGACACAAAGTTCACGTCCACACACGGACACCAGCAGAACATCCTTCACACTTCACTCTCCAAGAACCCTGGCTAACTGGGACACAACTATAGAAGAAGAAGAAGAATAAAGAAGAAACAAAGATTAATATTAATAACAATCTGAAATGTAATAAATATTTATAATAAAACAAATAAGGAATAAAGAGAATTAAAAGAATAAATGGATGAATTAAGAAGAAACAGGAGCAACAATGTTGAAAAAGATCAAACAACTAAATTGAAATTGTTTTTAAAAAACGCATAGATAATAAAATATTAAAACCAAGTTCATGGAACAAATCTAAGAATGATTGATAGAATAAAGATCATTGAAGGACATTAAGGTTAATGATGAACTTAAATAACATGAGTTTATATCAGTTTATAAATAACATGTTTCTGAAGATTACTGTTCAACATGATTGTAAATGTTTCATTTAGATATTTTAAGTCCAAACACAAGTTCAGAGCAGCTGCTTCACTGAGTTGCTCAATAAACTGTGAGATGTGATAATATGTTGAAGTGAGCTGAGCTACAAGGTTGTCTGAACATGCGCACTTAAGAAATGCGACACTTTCTTTGTTTTTATTTCCTCATTTTAGTTCATGATAGACTTGTTTACTAAAGTCAAATCAATGAAAATTGTAAAAGCTCTTCTTGTGAGTCAATGAATCTCCTGATGGCAGCATCGTTTAAAAACAAGTGATCAGCTCATGAAGCAAAACTCTGGAGTCACTTTCTGTTCAGCGTCAAACAAGTTCCTCCGTCAATCAACAGAAGTGACTCAACAGCGCCACCAGGTGAGCACCTGACATTGAGCTCGGATCTACTTTTCTGTGTACGACTTCTTCACGGTTCTGAGATGAAAAGTGAATCAGTGAAACACTTTGACTCCTCTGAGAGTGAAAAGGTCATGAAGGTTGTAGTGAAGAGTATTTGGAGAAATAAAAGGTGACGCAGGTGTGAACACATGAAAGTGGAGGAAGGAGACTCACTCGCAGTTGAGCTGTGGATCCACACAACAAGCACAAACAACACCTTCTTCATCTTCAGCTCTTTTCTGGAGACTAGGATCCAACAAGTCTTCAGGTCGACGAACGAAGTACAAGTGAAAGTAAACAACAGACGCAGGAAGAAATATCTGAGCCAATGAGGATTCAGTGTGACGTCACGTCCAGATGGAAAGTCAAAGTAAACCAAACATGTTATTACGACTATTTTCTGTGACAAAAACTCCACTTTAAACTTTATGATAATTTCTTAGAGTCGTTCTTCTGAACCTTAAAGTCACGCAGAATGTGAACTATGGAATACCAGGAGTGTCAAATTAAAGTGAAGAGAAATAAAAGTGGATTGAATTGCTTTTTATTTTGACATACGATGATTTATATGTATAAACTTTCTTTCCTTCCTTTCTATTCTCTTTTATTCAGAAAAAAAGTTTTTCTAAAATATTACTATGAAAGTAAAAAATAAACGAGTTTTTTGTGGAGACGAGAAAAGCTTCTAGTTCCCTCTAGTGGTTCAAACATGACATTGAGCTCAAACAGTAAATACATTTGAATGATTTTCAGTCATTTTCATCAATTCAAGAACCATTTTTATCATTATTTTACGGACAGACTTTCTGTAGTTAAAAAAACACTTGAACTATCTTCAGTTCCCTCCTGGTCAGTGAGCTCTTGGTGCTCTACGATCTCTCCAACATTGTATGGTCTCACAGGAAGTAAAACTGCCTGTTCTTGGTACTATTTACCCACAAACCTTAGCATGAACTGGCCCTCAAAAGTAAACCTGTCAGAGAAAGTAAAGGTCTCAGGCAACAGCAGGTTGAAAGTGGGGATATAAGCAGTGGAGAAAATAAAAAAAAAAACTTTCAGGTTCAATTATTGGATTCAAATATATAATTTTTACTTAAAAGATACAATATTTGATTGTTTTTTTAGTTGATAAATCTCATACAGAAATAAAGTTGTCTAATAAGCTACATTATTTAACTTCATCAAAATGTCTTTAAATCCATTTTAATTAACATTTTCAATCAGGTTTTGTTTTTACTCACAAATGAATGTGATCAGTATCCGTTCATGGTGATTGTCCTTATCTGCCACAATGATTCTTCCCTGACTGAATATCTTTTGAGCGTGTTGTGTTGAGTCTGTAATGCTGCCAACGTTCCCGGACGGCTGCGGCCCCATTGCCCCCGCCCTGCCCGCACAACCGTGGCCCCCCCTGTGACCCGGGGGACCTGGGCCGGTGCCTGGCCATTGCTCCCCCGGGCTCATTCGGTGGCACTCAACCCGGCTACTGGCCGTGTCCGCAGGGTATTGGGGGGGGTTCCGCCGCCGCTGCTGTGGTGGGTCCCCATCTCCTTGACTCGGTCCCCTGCTATGGACTTGTTGGCGGCCTGACGGTCTGGGGGTCCTCCGTCGCCCGGCCTGGCCCCGGGGCCCTATCCCCTGACTGGTTCTTCTGGCTGCCCCTCTGCCCCGGTGCCTGCGCCTGGTGCCTCCCCCTCTCTGCTTCCTCGGTCGTCCTCGCCTGTGCTCGCCCTCTCGCGCCCCCGGTGGTGGTCCGCCTTCTCGCTGGTGTTTGGGGTCGGCTCTGGTGGTTATCTCGCCTGCCGGGTCCTGGTCTCCCGCGGGTTCCTGCCGCGGCTTGGGCCCCTGTGTCTGGATCTGCTGTCCTAGGTATGTGCCCTCTGGCCTGGCTATTTCAGCCCCCCCCCCTCTCCCCTCTATATATCTTCACCCGTCACCGGAGTCTGTATACCTGTGTATTGTCTACATTTGTCCCAAACCCACACCTTTTTATTTCTCTCCCGGAGCCCCAGGGATCCACCTCCAGAGCTGCTGCTGATCCAGGGATCCACCTCCAGAGCTGTTGCTGATCCAGGGATCCACCTCCAGAGCTGCTGCTGATCCAGGGATCCACCTCCAGAGCTGTTGCTGATCCAGGGATCCACCTCCAGAGCTGCTGCTGATCCAGGGATCCACCTCCAGAGCTGTTGCTGATCCAGGGATCCACCTCCAGAGCTGTTGCTGATCCAGGGATCCACCTCGAGAGCTGCTGCTGATCCAGGATCTTCACCACGTCATCAGATCCCGAGTTCTCTCCAGCACCCCCATGGACCCTCCTACACTCTCCTCTTTTCTCTCACTATATCCTCCCTCACTCCTCTCCTTATCCATCTGTCTACCCCCCCATCCTTCCTCCCAGCCGGTCAAAGCGGCAGGCCGTCAACAATGAGTCTGGTTCCGCTCGAGGTTTCTGCTTCTAAAAGGAAGTTTTTCCTCGCCATAGCTCACTGTACAGTGTTTTGTTTCTTGCTCTTTGTTGAATTGCTGGGATCTATTTTTCCTTAATCAACTGTAGTCTTATTTCAACTGTATAGTGTCTTGAGATAACTTTGTTATGATAAGACACTTTAAATAAAATTGAATTGAATTGAATTGAACAAAGTTATGAATCTACAAGTTTCCTGACACACTTCGACTAGAAATTGTTCTTGATGATAGTTTATTGAAAATAATTCTTCTCACTTTTGTTTCTTTGTCAAGATGAAACATTAAACATTTCCACATGGTTGGTTTAAACACTCAATGTGAACATTTTGGTGCATGTGTTGAACTTTCATTTGGATTAATATGTAAGTTCACAGTATTGAGGGGAGGAATATGATCAGAGTGTTGGTTTTCCATTTTAAAAGTGTAAATATTGTCTCATTCTGCACTTTGTCCAGGACGAGAACACAGTCTTCTCTTTCAGTCAGACAAGCCTACTCTTGGGATGAAGGTTTTTGATCATCCATTGTGCCGACCAAGGCTTTTCTATGGTTTTCCACCAGTGTTTCCTCTTTCCTCTTGAGAACAGTGAGGCTCGAGGGTTTGAGGTTGATTTTAGTGGCACCAGAAGCTCCAACAAATCACTGGTTCCTCAACTGGTTGGCTCTACAACAAACTGAAGAAATGCTGACTCTGCTCTCTGTTCTAATGTTGACCACAAACTGTTCTTTGTACTGTAGTTCACAGAAATAAATAATATTTTACTCAACATTATTCATTAAATGACATTTGTTTCTTATAATATTAACTTTACTCCATGTTTTGTAATAATGTAGGAACTTACTTTGAAAGCTTTATGGTTCATGTGTTTGATATAAACATACATTTCATGTTGTGTGTTTAATAGTGATGTGTTGATGAAGCCAAATGAAACAGTGTCATGTTGTTTAGAGGTCAGTAGGTGGCGCCATCAGTTTAAAAATGATGTGATGTTTCATTAGAAAAATTGTTCAAAACAATGGAGAATAGTGCAGAGACCGCCATCTAGTGGAAAAATAATGACACTGCTTCATGAATAGAATAGAATAGAAAGGCTTTATTCATCCCCAGAGGGGAAACACACTTTCACAACAGCGCAGTTGGAAGAAAATAAAGTGCAAGGAGAAAGAAATAGTACAAGAGATAATACAAAGTAAAATAAAAACGATCTTAAAAATATACAAATTATTTACAAAATTAGAAATTGACACTATTAACAAAATAAAATAGAATAAAAATAAAATAAAATAGAAATAAAAAACGGAAAAAAAATAAAATAAAAAGCACACAAGAAGAAAAACACGCTACGGATTAGCATCAGGATATTTAAAGTAGAGAGTTAAATATCCTGACACCAGTTGGGATGAAGGACCTTCTATAACGCTCCGTCCTACACTGGGGGTGCCTGAGCCACTGAAGGAGCTGCTCCTCCACGGTCAGGTGCAGTGGGTGGAGAGCGTTGTCCCTGATGGAGGAGAGTCTGGAGAGTGTCCTCCTCTCTCCCACCTCCTCCACCGAGTCCAGCGAGCGGCCCAGGACAGAGCCGGCCCTCGTGACCAGCCTGTTCAGTCTCTTCCTGTCCCGGTCCGTGCTGCCTGCTCCCCAGCAGACCACAGCGTAGTGGATAGCAGAGGCTACCACGGAGTCATAAAAGGTCCTTAAAAGTGGTCTGCACACTCCGAAGGACCTCAGTCTCCCCAGGAGGTGGAGGCGACTTCGGCCCTTCTTGTACACGGCGTTGATGTGTGTGGACCAGTTCAGTTTATTGTTGAGGTGAACACCCAGGTATTTGAAGCTGTCCACCAGCTCAATGTCCGAGCCCTGGATGCTCACCGGTTGATGTGGTGGGGACTTTTTCCTGAAGTCAATCACCATCTCCCTTGTCTTACCGGTGTTTAAGCAAAGGTAGTTGCTCTCACACCAGTCAACAAAGTCCTTGATGACTGACCTGTATTTTCCAGCTCGCCCCCCCCCAGACACGCAGCCCACAATGGCCGAGTCGTCAGAAAACTTCTGGAGGTGACAGCTGCTGGAGTCATAGGTAAAGTCCGCCGTGTAGAGGGAAAAAAGGAAAGGTGACAGCACTGTCCCTTGAGGCACCCCGGTGCTGCAGATGGTCACCTCAGACCTGCAGTCCTGCAGCCTCACATACTGCGGCCTGTTGGTGAGGTAGTCCATCGTCCATGCTGCCAGCTGTGTCCCAACTCCTGCGTCCTCCATCTTCTTCCTTAGCAGCGCCGGCTGGATGGTGTTGAAAGCACTTGAGAAGTCAAAAAACATGACTCTCACAGTGCTACCGGCGGCTTCCAGATGAGTCAGTGCCCGGTGCTGCAGGTAGATGACGGCGTCGTCCACCCCCATCTTTGGCCTGTAGGCGAACTGCAGCGGATCCAACGCAGAGCTCACCGTCGTGCGTAGCTCGCGGAGTACCAGCCTCTCCAAGGTCTTCATCAGATGGGAGGTCAGGGCGACTGGTCTGAAGTGGCTTGGTTCCTTCGCGTGCACCGCCTTGGGAACCGGAACCACACAGGAGGTCTTCCACTGGACCGGGACCTTCTCCAGTTTGAGGCTCAGGTTGAAGATGTGTGTGACCAACTCACAAAGTTGATCAGCACAGTCCCTGAGCAGTGTGGGGCTGAGTCCATCTGGTCCAGCAGCTTTCCTGATCTTCAGTCGCCTTAATTCTCTCCTCACCTGTTCCGATGTAACAGAGAGAGGGGGCTGTGGGGGGTTGGGCAGCTGAAGTAGGGCGTGTTGTGGGGGAGAAAGGTGGCTTGGAGGTGAGAACAGTTGGGGGGAGGGGGCTGAAGCAGGGGAAAAACAGCTTTGTGAAGAGTGGGGGGCAGAGATGGAGGGGGGAGGGGGGCCCTGATCAAACCGGTTGAAATACTGGTTAAGTTCAGTGGCCCATCTTTGGTCTCCCCCTGCTGTGGCTCTGGCTCCACTCTGGCCATGACCTGAGATGTTCTTCAGGCCTTTCCACACATCCCTTGTGTTTCCCTGCGCCAGTTGCTCCTCCAGTTTCCTCTTGTATTCCTCCTTGGCCATCCTGATCGCCTTCTTGAGCTCTCGCTGGACCTCTTTAAGCTCCTCTCTGCTCCCTGAAGCAAACACCCTCTTCTTCTTGTTCAGCAGAACTTGAAGTTGAGGGGTCACCCATGGCTTGGTGTTGGCAAAGCACCGCACCTTGCGGGTCGGCGTGACGTTGTCCTCACAGAACTTTATGTAATCCGTGGAATGGTCATTGAAGGTGTCGATGTCATCACCATGAGAGAACAAGCTCCAGTCTGTAGACTCAAAGCAGTCTCTCAGCCTCTCCTTGGCTTCATCATTCCACATCTTAACAGTTATTTTCTGTGCAGGCTGTCTCCTCACCATGGGAGTGTATTCAGGTCGCAGACGTATCAGGTTGTGATCAGAGCGGCCGAGGGGGGGCAGGGGGATGGAGGTGTAGGCACCTTTTACATTTGCATATAAAAGGTCCAGAGTCTTGTCCTCCCGGGTGTGGCACTTCACGTATTGTGTGAAGGTGGGAAGAATGGAGGAAAGTGAGGCATGGTTGAAATCCCCGTTAATGAGCAGGAGAGAGTTCGGATGTTTGAGCTGCAGGTCCGACACTGAGGCGCTCAGCCTCTCGCTCGCTGCGGCTGCGTCCGCAGAGGGAGGAATGTAAACAGTGAACACAATCACATGTGAGAACTCCCTCGGGATGTAATACGGGCGGATGCCCACCGCAACGAACTCTATGTCCTTAGTGCACACTTGTTCTTTAATGGAGACATGAGCGGGATCGCTCCATCTCTCATTAATAAACACCGCCACTCCTCCTCCTCTCCTCTTTCCGTCCATGTCCCGGTGCACCATCTTGAACCCCTCCAGGGAAACAATAGAGTCTGGGATCTTCTCCGTCAGCCAGGTCTCCGTGAAACATAGAAGGCTGCTCTCCCGGAAGTCTCTCTGATGCCGGGTCAGCGCAGCGAGCTCGTCCGTTTTATTCACGATCGAACGTACATTTCCCATGATGATCGATGGAATAAAGGGACGGAACCTACGTTTCTTCTCTTGTTTCATCCGACCTGCTCTGCATCCGCGTCTTTTTCTCTTGATTTCCACGGGAATCGTCCATTCCGCGCTGAGAGAGAGAGCGGTGTTGCGCAACCCCAACAGCTGATCCCTTGTGTAAACAATAGACCCGCTGAGCGTGTCTGCCGACGGAGTTCCCAAAAGTGACGAAAATAGCAGAAAACCGTATGCAAAAGTTGTAAAAGTGGTCTCGTTTTGTGCACAACGGCAACAAGATCCGACCACTCTAAAGAAAAAATTAAAAAGACGCCAAAAAAATGGAAAAAGTGTAATAAAAAGTAAGAAGAAAGAGGGAGCTGTTGTAACCAGCTGCTGCTCGTGCGGCGCCATCTCATAGAAGCATGGTTCATGTGTTTGATATAAACATACATTTCATGTTGTGTATTTAATAGTGATGTGTTGATGAAGCCAAATGAAACAGTGTCATGTTGTTTAGAGGTCAGTAGGTGGCGCCATCAGTTTAAAAATTATGTTTCATTAGAAAAGTTGTTCAAAACAATGGAAAATAGTGCAGAGACCGCCATCTAGTGGACACTTAAAAATAATGACACTGCTTCATCAAGCTAAGATGTAAAAAGCACTTTCAATACTTACAAAGTATTTTATTAATTTACTTTTGTTTATTATAATATTGACTTTACTTTTTGTGTTTTTTAAATAATGTAGAAACCTAGTTTGAAAGTATTGTGGTGCATGTGTTTGATTTGTAAATACATTTCATGTTGTGTATTTAATGTGAATCACACAGTATCATGTTTGTTCAAATTAATGAATGCAGAAGAAAAATAATAAATACAAAATCAACCATCACTATAATAGTTTGGTGTGAGGATGGAGTGTGATGTTGGTGCAGAGTTAAGTTAAGACTATACTTTCAGGGATCATTTCTATAGTTCTTAACTTAAGAAATGTGTTTGTAAAGTGTTTGGTGTCACTAACCATGATGAAGAGTTGTGATATTCCTTCCTGAGTGTGAAGCAGACAGAGAATAATGATTGACTTCATATGTTCTCTGTCATTGATGATCCTTCTTTACTTCCTTGTGCAGTATTGAGAGGAATATGATCAGAGTGGTTGTTGGTTCATAACAACTAAATGTTAAACCTTTATGAGTTTAGCAGTAATGGTGAGATTAAGCCTCATGAACCACTGAAGACTTCCATTAGAGTAGTTCATCCTTAACTAAAGCTTTAGGATTCATTTGCTCTAACAAACCATCAAGTTTGGCATCATTTCTGCTTAAAGGATTCAGAAGCAGAAACTTTTATTTGTCAGATTCATTGATTTGTTTGACTAGTAGAGATATGTGTTTGTATTTTGTTAAAAACCTGAATATTTAGGGGCGCTGTTGAGCATAGCAATGGAGTAGACATGTTTTTTGGAGCTCCACAGAACAACTATATAAAAGTAATTTTTTCAGCGCACTTTTTGGAAAACATTCGAATTTTACCTTTGCTAAACCATATGCCTAAAAACGGAAACTTTGAAATGGCTGGTAAATCAAGCAAAGGTGGGCAAACAGCGACTCAAGCCACGAGGCCTTCGCCTTCGACGCCGACTTTAGCCCCGAGCTCCATTGAAGTAGCTTTCCTGAGAAGGAGTGTCTCCGCACCCGACGCGTCGGTCACTGAATCGCTCAAGATGGAACTACTATCTTCGGTGCGCAAGGATTTACTTGAAATCCTTCAAACAGAAGTTGGCGCAGTGTTGGAAAGTGAGATGGCGGTGATTCCAGCGGATATTGGTGCAGCGAGAGCGGAGCTCAAAGAATACAGGTCGACGATCAACTCTGAACTCTGACCTCTGAACTCTCCGCCATGAAAGCTACGGTGAAGGATGTGGAAGAAAGTTTGTCAACGTGCACGGATGATGTTGTTTCACTCAAGAAGGAGGTGAAGCGGCTCACGGGGGTCGTGGACCAACTTCACAATAAATGCGAGGACTTGGAGGCGAGGTCGCGGAGGAACAATGGAAGGATCGTCGGAATCCCGGAGACCCGTGAATGCAACACCGAGTCTGTGTCCTTCTGCAGCCTTTGATCTGAAGGACGCTCCTGGACAGAACCGTCTCTCCCCGCCTGGATCTACAGAGGGACGCCGGTCAAACACCATCATAGCCCGCGTTCACTACTTCCAAGACTGTGAAAACATCCTGAGACTCGCTCGGATCAAACAACGCATCAGTGTGGACGGAGTCAGCATCTCAGTGTTTCCTGACCCGACAAGTGTTGCCAAAGCACGCGCGGCGTTCAATGACGTCAAGAGTCGGTTTCGTGGAGTGGACGGGGTTCGCTTCGGATTTGCTTATCCTGCCCGCTTCAGAATCACCTACAAGAATGTGGAGAAATCCTTCTACTGCTGCAGAGGCGCGAGTATGTCAACAAAAACATCAGTGGAGCCTTAATTGTATTAAGTCAAGTTCTGTTGGGGCCAACTTTAGCTTCCTGAGCGTGTTAGTGCAGATACCTTTTATGGTAGGTTTATTTGTTGATGTTGTTTTTGTTTGTTTATGTTTACTCCATACAGTTACAAGTGTATTTACACCCATGTTAAAATATGAGTCACAACCCACTGTCTTTAGGTTCAACACCTTTTATAAGCTGGAACGTAAAAGGAGTGAACCGAAACACTGGTGATTGCTTCTGATGATAAGGTTCCAGGGTTGAGTCAGTACTTGGGTGACTTAGGTCAGTCTGTCAAACTGAGCCTGAGAAACCTGGGTGTTGTAATTGATAAAGACATGTCTCTTGTTCAACACTGTAGAAAACTGACCAGAAACTGTTTCCTTCAACTGAGAAAAATCTCTAAACTTAGGAAATGTTTTCGGAACATGATCTGGAGCTTATAATCCATGCGTTTGTTTCTTCTCGTCTGGACTATTGTAACAGTTTGTTTTCATGTCTTAACAAGAAGGATGTGTCTCGTCTGCAGTTGATTCAAAACTCTGCAGCGAGAATTCTGAGCCGCTCTAGTAGAAGAACTCACATTTCTCCGATCCTTAAAACTCTTCACTGGCTTCCAGTTTCTTTCAGGATCAACTTTAAAATTCTGGTTCTTACTTTCAGATCTATTCATGGTCAGGCTCCTCCTTACATCACTGATCTGATCCAGCCTTACACCCCAGCTCGGGCTCTGAGGTCTGTGGATCAGAATCTACTTATGGTTCCACGCACACGGCTCAGGACCAGAGGAGAGAAATCTTTTCAGGCTGTTGCTCCTAAGCTTTGGAACGATCTTCCTCTCTCTTTGCGCTTGATGATCTACTGACTCCTTTAAGAAACATCTTAAGACGTTTCTATTTGTTCAGGCTTTTCCTTGAATTTCTCGAACTCCTGTGTTGTTCTCAGTATTATCTTGATCTTTAAAGTATGTACTTTTTTGAGTATTGTTTTGATTGTTTAAGCGCTTTGTGACCCTGGTCTCGAAAAGCGCTATATAAATAAATATTACTTACTTACTTACTTACTATTAAGCGTAACAAAGCTCTTACACACCTGAAGTCATTAGGTGGAGAGATAATGTTCTTACAAGAGACACACTTACGTCCAGAAGAACACTCAAAGTTAAAGAGGGGATGATAGAACATCACTCTGATTATGGGGATAGGTCAAGAGGAGCTGCCATACTTATTAGAAAAGGAGTCTGTTTTCAACTAAACAATTTCATATCTGATAACAAGGGAAGATATATCATAGTCGTGGGTAGATTGTCTGGAACTGAGGTGGCACTAGTTAATGTTTATGGCCCTAACTGATCCTCACTTCTTCTCTAGACTAATAGCAACTATTCCAGATCCTAACAAATATAACATCATTTTAGGAGGTGACTTTAATCTCGTACCTGAGCCAACGTTAGATAGATCCTCCACTAAACTTCAAAATAATTGATCAAAATCAGCAAATACAGTAAATCTCATTAAACAATCTTATGCACTTACTGACCCCTGGAGGAAATTAAACCTCACTACCAAACAATATTCTTTTTTTTCACATGTCCACCAATCGTTTTCGAGGATAGACTTTTTTCTGATAAACAGAATTTTGCCGTGTGTAACAAAATGCCAATACCACAGTATTGTGATTTCCCATCATGCACCAGTCCAACTGGACATAGCATTTCCAGACAGTGCACCAGTTCAACGCACATGGCGTCTTGACCCGCTCTTATTGTCAAGCAAAAACTTTCAACATTTTCTCTCGGATCAAATTGATTTCTTTCTTGACATCAATATTACTCCCGGGATGTCCTACACTTCAATCTGGGAGGCACTCAAAGCTTATCTAAGGGGACAAATGATTTCATTTTCAGCAAATGTCAAGAAAGAAAGAACTAAACGCCTCAATGAGATACAGCAGAAATGATTACAATTAGATAAAAAATGTGCATCTCAGCCTAATCCATCCTTATTCAATGACAATTATTACAAGCCGAATACAATCATTTAACCACTGTCCAAATTGAGAAACTCCTCCTGAAAACAAAACAAACCTACTATGAACACAGTGACAAAGTGGCTCGACTACTGTCACCAAATCAAACAATCGGCAGCAAATCGTATCATTTCTGAAATGAATACAGCTGAGGGTTTGACATCTGTACATCCACAAACTATTAATGACCAGTTCAGAACATTTTATAGTGACCTTTATACCTCTGAGACTTCTGCAACATCATTGGAGATTGAGGACTTTTTAGAAAATATGCAAATTCCCCAAATGAATAAACAAGAACAATCTGTTATAGACTCCAGAATAACAACAGAGGAAATAACTCTAGCTATAAACTCAATGCAAAGCGGAAAAGCACCTGGTCCAGATGGATTCCCACTGAAGTTTATCAAATGTTTTCAAATAAACTTTCACCTATTTTAAGTCAATTATTTGAAGAAACACGTATAACTTTAAAACTACCACCAAAAATGAATCAGGCAACTATTACAGTTATACCTAAAAAAGGAAAAGACCCGCGAGAATGTGGCTCGTACCTTACCTTACCTTACCTTACCTTACCTTACCTTTCCTTACCTTATCTTACCTTACCTTACCTTATTTTACCTTACCTTACCTTACCTTACTTTACCTTACCTTACCTTACCTTACTTTACCTTACCTTACCTTACCTTACCTTACCTTACCTTACCTTACCTTATCTTATCTTATCTTATCTTATCTTATCTTACCTTACCTTACCTTACCTTACTTTACCTTACCTTACCTTACCTTACCTTAACTTACCTTACCTTATCTTACCTTACCTTACCTTACCTTACCTTACTTTACCTTACCTTACCTTACCTTACCTTACCTTACCGGCCCATAAGCCTTCTCTGCTGCGACTATAAAATGTTCACTAAAGTTCTGTCTCGTCGTCTGGAAACAGTGACCAAAATAATCCACCCTGACCAGACTTGTTCTGTGCCAGGTAGGCAATCTTTCTTTAACATGCGACGTTTACTTAATATTTTATATAATTCCCATTCCACTGAAATGCCAGAAGTTGTTATCTCACTTGACGCTGAAAAAGCATTTGATCGGGTGGAGTGGAAATACTTATTTACAGTGTTGGGAAAATTTGGTTTTGGTTGGAACTTTATATCTTGGATCAAAATAATCTATTCCACACCAGTGGCTGCAGTACACACTAACTCAATAACATCAACGTATTTTAAACTTTACAGAGGAACAAGACAGGGTTGTTGTCTCACCTTTTCTTTTTGATTTAGCTATTGAGCCTCTGGCTCTGAGGAAAGAGGAGGAAATCTTTGGAGTGTTGAGGAACAAGGAAATTCATAAATGTTCACTATATGCTGATGACCTTTTGCTCTATTTGTCTAATCCAGTTGTTTCAATACCTGGAGTTATTGAAATATTTCAAATATTTGGTCACATTTCAGGTTACAAATTACATTTTTCAAAAAGTGCTGTATTTCCAATCAATGATCTGGCAAAATCAATCGACTATAATATCTTCCCCTTTCAGTTAACAAACAAATGGACCTACTTGGGTTTAAAGATGACACATGTATACCAAGATTTCTTCCACAATCACTTCAAAACTCTGTTTGAACCAAAAATGACCTTTTAAGGTGGAGCCACTTACCAATCTCATTAGCAGGAAGGGTGAACACTATAAAGATGACTGTTCTTCCCCGTTTCCTCTATTTCTTTCAAATGATTCCTTATTATTTACCCAAATCTGTTTTTAAGGAACTTGACAGTTTAATTTCTGCATTTATATGGAACCGATCGGTGCCAAGAATGAAAAAATGTTTTCTGGAAATTCCAAGGTTGGAGGGAGGACTTGGTCTTCCTAACTTTATGTTCTATTACTGGGCAGCAAATGTGTGCAAATTTGCATTTTGTGTTGGTGCATGGCGGGAAAAACGAGGTCCACTTTGGGCTAATTTGGAAATAAATAACAATAATGCCATTTCTCTGCTAAGTGCTACACTACCAATAGGCCAGCACCAGATCTCCAACCCTGTTGTGAAAAATTCTATAAAGATTTGGAATCAATTTCGGAAACATTTTAATTTAAAAGATTTAAGTACATTCTCTCCCTTATTGAATAACCATCTTTTCCCCCCATCCGAGATGGACACTGGTTTCCAGGTCTGGCACAGTAGTGGACTGGTATTTCTAAAAGACTTGATTCAAAATAATCATTTTCTAACATTTGAGTATCTACAACAAAAACACAATCTTCATAAAAGTAATTTCTTCAGATATCTCCAAGTCAGGAGTTTTGCCAATAAATATCTTAAATTTCCACTTGTGCAATCCAACAACACATGCAATGAGATTCTTTCCTTAAATCCACACATAAAAGGTAATATTTCCAAAATATAGAGGATCATGCAAAATGTCAAACCTCTGTCATGGGACAAAACTAAGCCTGGGAACACGATTGAAACATTAAATGATCTGCAAGTTTCTGGCAGCGTAGCTTAGAGTGTATCCATTCGTCATCTTACTGCATAAAGCAACGTCTCATACAATTTAAAGTGTTACATCGTTTGCATTATTCAAATGAGAGACTTGCTAAAATCTACCCAGACGTCAGTCCACATTGTTTAAGATGTTCTCACAGACCAGCTACTTTGGGTCATATGTTCTGGCATTGTCCATCACTCAAAGGTTTCTGGAGTAGAATATTTGAATGTATTTCCCGCATGTGTAAAAAAGCAATAACACCTTCTCCACACATGTGTATATTTGTCGACCTCCACCTGACCTCTCTGTAAATACAGCACATGCAAACGCAATTGCATTTTCCTCATTGATGGCAGCAGACTTGTTCTTCTGCAGTGGAAGTCAGACAAGCCACCATCATTTAAGAGTTGGGTTCAAGAACTTCTCTCTATGTTGCAGTTAGAGAAAATAAAATACAGTCGGTCAAATTGTCTGGAGAAGTTTCATGAAACCTGGTCTCCTTTCATGCAGCATGTTAAAGAGCTGAACCTTACATAATACTTGAACAGTTTGGCTTATATTTTTATTTTTACCACCATATGTATGGAGTATTGTTTTTTCTTTTGTTTTTTTTTGTTTTTGTCTGTTTGTATCAATGTATACTATTATGCATCATTGTTCCTTTTTGAGTTGATTTTGATTTTTTGTTGATTTTGGTTTTCTGAGACCGCGGGGTGGTTTTCTACGGGGGTGGAGGGTGGGATCTTTCTTTGTTTTTGTATTATACCTTTTATTTGACTTATTTTGTGTGTGTGTTTCAAAATGTATGTCTTAATATCTGAAAATCAATAAAAAGATGTTTAAAATATAATATAATAGTTTAAATATATATTTTTAGTCCATTGAAAACGTTTTCTTGACTCCCGTCTGGCACAACTTTTAGACATCATGAAACATTTTGTCTAGAAAAAAACTCAATAAATTCACACTTTCCCATAATGCCCAGAGACAATTTCTCTTAATGAAGTTTCAACATAAAGCATGTTGAAGTAGAACCTCAATGTAAATCAGCTCTGATAGTCTCTGGTTCAAATTGTATTTCAATGCAAACAAAGGCCTTATCATTAGATTCTTGAATGTACTGTAGTACCTTTAAATACTTTTATGGATTCTAGGGAACCCTAGCAAATCTACTGCTAGAAGATTTGTGTGATTGAGTTTGACACCACTTCTCTATTGAGTCTGGTCGAACTATTTAAGCTCGTTTTTATCTTCCCTGTAACATGTTTACAAAGGACCAGGGATTAGTAAAGACACTCGCCACGATAATGATATAAATGGCAGTTACCAAACAGTGTTCGGTTTTGCTGCCATTTTCTTTCTGATTTTGTTTAAAATATATATATTAAGGATAAGGATGCAACGTTCCAAATGTATCCTATTAGTAACAATTTCATAAAAATCATTCACATTGGTATAAAACCTTAATAATCTCCATCCCTTAGAAAAGAAACTTCATTAACACTAGTCTGTAGACTCTAGCAGCGTTAAACTAAACTATTTAGACCGACTCTTACCGTGCCACTTTCCCTTGAAGACCGTTCCAAATGAACCAGATCCTATCCTCTGACCCAGAGTGATCTGGCCCTCAGATATCTCCCAGTCGTCGCTGGAGTCCCTCCTCCCGAGAGTTTTCTGTTTCACGGCACATCACCATCACCTTCATCATCACCACAGCAACGTTCATCAAAGCACAAAGACGGTCTCTTACCATTTTATTGCGATCTTCAGACGAGGACGACGACTTGCGCTCTCTTTGTGGACACGGGGACTTCTGCGGGACCTTGACGTTGGTCAGAGAGCCGGGTAGAGATGCAGGAGGAGTGGCGGACAGACCTGTGGTGGTACCTGGACAGCAGGGGAAACAGAGAAAAAGCATTTGGAGCTTGAAAAAGTGAGTTAAGGCAGAAGAGGAGAGAAGAAGAAAGTTGACTTTAAAGAGTGCGTTTGCCGTTTGAATGTGCAGAAGAGGTCATGCAGTGGCAAATAATGTTTGTTACCCTATGATTTATTCTTTTTTCATTTTACATCATGAATGAAACTCATTCGTACTTTAACTCTCAAATCAAGAATGATTTATACAAGTTAAAAGCCTTAATTATTACAAATCTAAAACTAATTATTTTATTGACTTGCAGTCACGTTTATGCAATTTAATGAAAGAGGTCATATATATATAAATAAATAGCTCAGTTAGACTATTCTTATTTATAAGGCCAAATATTTTTTAATGGAGCTACACTGGTAAATGATACATTTTAAATACTACATTCATTATCAAAAGGCTTGACTTATCTAAGGAATCTCTTAAAAACAGCATCATTTATTTGCATATATTTACCATACAATGATGAAGAAAACGACTCTTTTGAAGTCTGTGTGTAACAAAAGTGCATCACAGTGTTTGAAACAGTAAGATTGAAGTGAATCCCACAACCATGAGAGAGAACATGTGAAAACATAAAGAGGGAAACACACACAGTGGACTTGACACAAGGTAAAGGGGCTGTTGTGCTGGGGTGGAGGTGTAGGTGAAGGAGGAAGAGGATGGGGGAAGAGAGGAAGAACACAGGAACACACAGAGGCCTAACTACCTCGGAAAACAGGCTCGGGCTCAAAATCAAAGACTATGTCATTGGGGTAGGAGTATAGGAGGGGGCTTGAGGTCCGTGTTCGGTGCTTCCTCAAGCAGCGGGCGGGGTGGGTCGGGGGGGCTGCAGGGCAAAAAGAGACAGACACACCATCACTGCTACTCACCGGCCCCTCTAACCACCAACTGTCCATGGTTTTGCTCATGGCTTTACTGGAGCATTCATCTTACAACTATCACAGTTCCACTTCCTATTTTTAAACATTACCAGTTCAGTGAAGACGATTCTCTGAGACCAATCGTGGCAGAAACTAATACTGGCAACTCTTGATCCTTCTTAACATTTATAGTTAGAAAAATAAGTTTTTCACATTTCCATATTTTTATATTGAAGCAATCATTAACTGTAATTACATCTGTTAAGCAATGTCAAAGAAAACGCCTTTACTCATTGTGTTATGCACAGTACTTTTATTTTGAAGGATGTGTATTGTTCGATCCCGGATGTGATGTGTGACTTGCTCCGGGAAAAGTTGATTAACGCTTGTGTGTTCCAGCCGTTGTTTAATGAAGAAAATAAAGCAATGATTGAAGCTGTACTGAAGTGGAGTTTGAATGAAAATCCTTAACAGGTTATGGGCCCAGACAGCTTCGGTCACCGCTAGTGACTAATGACGGACAGAAGTGGCAGAGAATGAGAGCCAACTTGAAGATAAGTACCGGGCAAAGTTACGAGGAGCGTCGCGACGCAATACGCGAACGCTAGAGCTAAGAGCTAAGTGCTAACAAGCTAGCAGAAGAAAAGACCGCAAAACACGTGCAGAGATGACGAACAGAGGAGCCGCAGGGATGCTATCGCCGCAACTGTTTTTTGACGGAAGAGATGATAAGCATGACCTTTGGGAAACGAGATTGCTTGGTCACTTGCATATCTTAAACCTGAAAGAGACTATTTTGCATGAGCCCACGGATGCTAGTGAAGAGCAGTTAGCTCTAGACGGAAGGAAGAATGCTGACTGCTATGCCGAACTGATAAGACTGATAGATGATAAAAGTCTATCTCTAATCAGACATGACGCTGCTGATAAAGGCAGGGAGGCACTGAAGATATTGAAAGAACATTATTCGGGAAAAAGCAAGCCAAGAATAATAAGTTTATACACATCGTCGACCAAGCTGCGGATGGCAGACAACGAAAGTGTCACAGGCTATATTATAAGAGCGGAAAATATTATCACTGCTTTGAGAAATGCAGGTGAAGCTATGAGTGATGGACTAATCATAGCCATGATACTTGGTGGACTACCGGACATGTTCAGGCCTCTAGCTGTCCATGTGACACAAAATGAAGACCAAGTTACATTCACAGACTTTAAGAGGAGGCTGAGAATCTATGAAGAAGCTGAAAGGATGAAAACGGCTGAATCAACGGACAATGTAATGAAAACACACATAAAACATAGCAAGCAAAATATGAATACACACTTTAATAACAAAAGACATGAAGATGTAAGTGTGACATGCTACAGCAGTGGAATAAAAGGACACATAGCAAGACAATGTACGCGAAAAGTGTGGTGCAGTTACTGTAAAAGCAACACACATAAAGAATCCCTGTGCAAGAAAAAGGGAGATCAAGATGGTGCCAGAAAAGTTGCAGAGAAAGAGCAAGAAGGTGATGACGACCATCTCTTCATGGCGAAACATACAAAGACTGAGAGACCAGCTGACAACATCAAGATGAAAAGCATCATGGTGGATGGAGGAGCAACCTCTCACATTGTGAACGACATGAGCAAGTTTGTGAGTTTCGACGACACATTTCAGCCAGAGACCCACGCAGTCGAGCTGGCAGATGGGACCGAGTGCAACGGAATCGCCCAACGCAGAGGGACCGCTGTGATTCATCTCCTGGACAGCACCGGACGACAACACAGAGCACAGCTTCGGCAAGCACTCTACATGCCAACGTACCCCCAAGACATCTTCTCAGTGGCGAGAGCAGCGAATGGAGGAGCAACAGTCACGTTCAAGAAAAAGAACAGTCACATGATCACAAAAGATGGCAGCAGGTTTGACATTCATGAAAGTGGCAATTTGTATTATTTATCAACTGTTGAACAGAGTGTTGATAAATGTAAAGTGTCCCACGACATACAAACCTGGCATGAGATTATGGGTCATTGCAATTATGAAGATGTACAAAAATTACAAGGTGTTGTAAAAGGCATGGTGATAAATGGGAGTGTGGTCAGACCAACACAGATATGTGAAGTGTGTACGAAAGGAAAATTCACACAGAGTAGAAATAGGGAGCCAGACAGAAAAGCTACAAAACCATTACAGCTAGTCCACACTGATCTAGCAGGTCCAATGCGAACCCCGAGCATAGAGGGACACAGATACGCTCAATCTTTTACAGATGACTACTCAGGTACAATGTTTGTGTACTTCCTTAAAGCTAAAAGTGATGCAGTTCATGCCACAGAAAGATTCTTGGCAGACATAGCACCTTATGGTGAAGTCAAGTGCGTCCGTTCAGACAACGGCACTGAGTTTACAACTCAAGTTTTCCAAGAACTGTTGACCAAGAATAGGATAAGGCATGAAAAGTCAGCGCCCTATTCGCCACACCAAAATGGCACAGCAGAGAGAGGTTGGCGAACTCTCTATGACATGGGCAGGTGTTTACTGTTAGAGAGTAACTTACCAGATAAACTATGGAACTATGCTGTACAGACAGCTGCTTACGTTAGAAACAGGTGCTACAGCAGACGCACAAGAAAAACTCCATATGAGATGTTTACAGGCGTGAAACCGGATGTTTCCAAACTGCAGAAGTTCGGGTCCATCTGTTTTGCCTACAAACAAGAGAAAGGGAAGTTGGATTCCAGGTGCCAGCAAGGTGTTTTTATAGGATATGATAAAAACAGCCCAGCTTATCTGGTGTACTATCCAGACACAGAAAAAGTCCAAAAGCACAGGTTAGTGAAATTCACAACCAAAACAGCAAATGAAAAAGAGACACAAACATCTGAAGCACACATTGAGTATTGTGATAGAGATGTACAGCCAAAAAGTCATGACAATGGAGAAATGGTTGATGAAAACAAAGAAAATGCATCAAGTCATGATAAGGAAAGTGATGTTTCGGAGACTGCTCCAAAACAGACTGAAGTGTCTCAGCAAGAAGACGATGCTGAGAGAACAAGGCGGAACCCAAAGAGGGAAAGAAAGAAACCAACTTACCTACAGGACTTTGAAACGGAAGAAAAGGTAGACAAACTACAAACATGTATTGACTTCTGTTACAGAGCAGTGTGTGACATTCCTCAGACTTACAAGGATGCCATTGCTTCAACCAACTCAAGGCAGTGGATCAATGCTATGAAGGAGGAGATGCAGTCACTGGAGGAAAATGAAACATTCAGCCTCACCCATCTTCCACCAGGCAAACGAGCAGTGGGGGCAGATGGGTGTACGCACTCAAGAGTAACACTGATGGAACAGAAAAGTACAAAGCAAGATACGTAGCAAAAGGCTACAGTCAAAAACAAGGAACTGATTACGAAGAGACATTCTCACCTACTGCTGATATGACCAGTGTGAGGGTGATCATGCAGAAGGCAGCGCAGGAGAATCTGCTGCTGCATCAGATGGACGTTAAGACAGCATATTTACATGCACCTATTGATTTTGAACTTTACATTGAGCAACCAGATGGTTACGAGACATGGTCAGACACAGGTGAGAAACTGGTGTGTAAACTGCATAAGTCTCTCTATGGTCTCAAGCAGTCCGGAAGAAACTGGAATGCTATGTTACATGCATGTTTGATCAGAAATGATTTCACACAGAACCCTGCTGATCATTGTGTGTATACAAAAGAAAAACATGATGAAAAGGTAATCCTCATTATATGGGTTGATGATTTGATAATAGCAGCTAGCAATGAAAGTGTATTAACAAATGTGAAAACAATGCTAACTGAAAAGTTCAAAATGAAAGATCTGGGAAGACTCAGACATTTTCTGGGAATAGACTTTGAGCAAACAGAAGGCCAAGTTGTTATGTCACAGAAAAGATATGTGAACAAAATACTGAAAAGATTTGAAATGGAAGACTGTAGGGCAAGAGAGACCCCATGTGAACCAAAACTTGACTATTCAGAAAATGCTGAAAAAATGACAAATTCAAGAAAGTACAGAGAGGCAGTGGGAAGTTTAATATATTTGTCCACATGCACTAGACCAGACATAAGTTTTGTGGTCAGTAAACTCTCACAGCATTTTGATGATCCAACTGAAGAACACTGGAGCACTGTAAAACATGTCTTTAGGTACCTTAAAGGTACAGCAGAACAAGGTTTATGCTTCAAAAGAAATGACACAAGTAAACTAGGTTTGAAAGTGTACAGTGATGCAGACTGGGCATCAGAGAGAGCAGACAGGCGCAGTATCTCAGGTTATTGTGTCAGTTTATGTGAAGGAAGCTCTCTAATTTCATGGAAATCAAGAAAACAACCAACGGTTGCACTTTCTACATGTGAAGCAGAATACATTGCCTTAGCATCAGCTATACAGGAATGTATATATTTGAAACAGCTACTTAAAGGAATGGACAAGTACCAGTATGCACAAACAAAAGTGTACGAAGACAACCAAGGTACTATTGCACTTGCCAAGAACCCTGTAAACAGGCAAAGATGTAAGCACATAGACATCAAGTATCATTTCATCAGGGAGATTGTAAACACTGGCAAGATACATCTGGAGTATTGTCCTACTGAGCAAATGCTTGCTGATGTAATGACAAAACCAGCAACTAAACTGAAACTGAAAAGGTTTGTCAAAGATATGTTTGGTACATAAAAGTAAGTACAATTTTGTGTTCTCGGGAAACCCATTAAGTGTATACATACATGTGTACCAATTGTTATTATAGTTACATATTTAACCAAGTAGCTGAGTGTGTAGAAGCTGTTGGATGAATCATTTTATCATATTTGGTTGTTCAAGCAAAGCGAACTACACAAAATTAAATGTATATGGTATTGTCTTTTTCAACATTCCATTTATATTCATATTCATTATTGGGTCTCACACACACACACACACACACACACAAAAGACTAAGAGCACGCAGACGCGGAATGGTTGGAAAGAAAGCCACAGGATGTTTGGGAAATGTTGCGTGTTGATCTTCATAATAATAATAATAATCTCTATTTATATAGCGCCTTTATAGACCAGGGTCACAAAGCGCTTTGACAGCCATTCACACATACTGATGGGAGTAGGCTGCACCACATGGCGCCGAATCTGCCATCAGGGTAAAGCGTCTTGCTCAGGGACACAACAACACAAGCTTGTCTGGAGCTGGGATTGAACCTGCAACCTTTTGGACTGCAGGCAACCACTCTACCATCTGAGCTATGACGCCCCTTATGACCCCTAGGGATCATTTCTATAGTTCTTAACTTAAGAAATGTGTTTGTAAAGTGTTTGGTGTCACTAACCATGATGAAGAGTTGTGATATTCCTTCCTGAGTGTGAAGCAGACAGAGAATAATGATTCACTTCATATGTTCTCTGTCATTGATGATCCTTCTTTACTTCCTTGTGCAGTATTGAGAGGAATATGATCAGAGCGGTGATTGAATGTCAAAGTTAAACATAAACAATAAGCATTGTCAGGAGCATCTGGGTGAACATCAATGTGATGTTGTGAAGAAGCTCTCAATAGAACCTGATACATTTACTAAATAACCCCCACAAACAGAGACATTTCTAAATAATTCACATTTTAAACAAAGGGGTCAAGCATTCTTCCGTGATTTGGACCCGAAAGACGTGTTTCGAAGGACAGAGAAAACACCTGTAGCGGCGCAGACAACGAAGCTAGGAGCCAACATGGCCGACATGGATCTCATCCTGCAAGAACTGAGAGGGTTCTGACAGGAAAGTAAAACTCAATTTCAATCATTAAAAGAAGAGATGTCGGAGCTAAATACAAGGATGGAAGAGGCAGAGGGACGGATGGTGACGGCAGAAGAAAGGCTTCAGAACGTCGAGGAAGTTTATACGGAGATGCTAAAGCTACACGCGAGAGTCGAGGAGAAGATGGTGGACTTGGAAAGTCGATCTAGAAGAGAAAAGAAGAAAAGAATACGGATCTATGGTGTTCCGGAGGAGGCTGAGGAGTCATCCTCCATGATAACTTTTGTGGAGAACTTGCTTCGTGAAGGACTTGGGATGACAGAAAGCAGAGGAGCTGAGGATGGAGAGAGCGCACCGGTCCACTAGACCTCCATCATCGTCAAGTTTCTGAGTTTCTCAACGAAAGAGTCGATTCTTCCCAAGGTGTGGCAGAGCATAGGATTCTCCTGGAAATCTAACCAAATAAACATGGATCAAGATTATCCTCCAGCCATCATCAAACAGCGGTGCGAGTATGCAGAGGTGCGCAAAGTCCTGAAGGAAAACCAAGTTCAATTTCAGACTCTCTTCACGGCCAGACTACGAGTGAAATACAAAGACGGAACCAGAACCTACGCTACAGTGGAGGAAGCAACGGAGGATCTGAGAAAATGGAGATACGACGTCACACTTGCATGTCAGTTCCTGAGACCCTCCTTTGAGAGTCACTCAAGTTGTTTATTAAGTTGAATGTAATATTGAGTTTGTTAGATTTTCTGGCTTTGTTTATTTGTTTTTGGTTTTTGAGGGGGGAGGGAGCATACCAGTTTTGTGAAATTGTTCAAAAAGGACACCAGTAATGGATAAAAGATCAATAAATATTGTTTTGTTCAATATTAACGGCGTACTCAACGCAGTTAAAAGGGCGAAGATATTGTCAAAAACTTGAGAAAGATAAAATGCACATTGCTTTCTTACAAGAAACACATCTTGATGACATAGAACATGGTAAACTGAATAAATCAGGATTTAAACACGTCTATTATGCTTCTCACAGTTCAGGAAGAAGGAGGGGAGTGACAATCCTCATAAATAACACAATTACCAGCACATCTCAGAGTATAAAGATAATGAAGGTAGATTTATAATAATTACAGGTAAAGTTGAAGATGATTTGGTGAGTTTCTTTAACGTGTATGTTCCACCTGGGAGTGACTAGTCCTTCTTTAAACGTTTACTTGAAATAATGACAACAAAAAGCCAAGGGATGTTGATTTGTGGGGGCGACTTCAATCTTCCACTTAACCCCAAAATGGACTCATCTAATGGCAAGTCAGACACAAGAAAGATCAACAATAAGTTCAACAATATTATGGAAGAAGTGGGAATTATTGATACTTGGAGAGAGTTGAACTCAAAAAGTCGAGAATATATACATTACTCAGCAGCTCATAATGTTTACTCTCGTGATCTGTTGTTATCTGTGAAATAGGCCCTAGTAGTGTTTCTGACCACGGTCCTGTCTATATGACGTTTGTCTGGTCAAAAGCTTAGATCTACAGTTTGGAGACTAAATTCAAAAATGTTAAATAGCCACGCTATTAAAGATAAACTGAAAGCTGAAATTGAAGATTATTTAGAATTAAATGATAAAAAGGAAGTATAACCACCAATATTATGGGATGCTCTAAACAAAGGCTGTGTTGAGGAGTAAAATAATTTCTATCTTTTCATATGAGAAGAAACTCAGACAACAAGAACTTATGGAATTAGAAGACAAACTGAGGACAACTCAAATGAAACTCTCTCAGTCCTTAGATGATGACACTCAATTGAAAGTTCAAAAACTAAGAAAAGAATTAGATCAAATAAATACACATGAAATACAAAAAAAACTACTTTTCACCAAGCAAAAATACTACGAGGCTGGTGGAAAATCTATGAGGCTCCTGTCCTACAAATTGAGAAAACAGCAAGCTGACCGGTCTATACACAAAATCAGAGACCCCACAACTAAAAAAGTGGAAACTAATCAACAAAACATTCAGAAATGTTTCTTAAAATGTTATGAAAAGCTCTATTCTCAACCTCTAACAGCTAATGTCCACCAGATTGACAAATTATTATCCCAAATAGAGCTTCCAAAGGTTAACAATGAACAAAACGAAAAATTAACATCAAAAATCACAGAAAATGAACTTTGATCAGCAATTAAAAGATTAAAAGGAGGGAAATCCCCCTGAACAGATGGATTTACCTCCGAGTGGTGCAAAATAATGCAAGATCAACTAACTTCTACACTCCTGAGAACATTTAACTGGGTTTTAGAACATAAAGTTGTACCTCATGGAGCGAGGCGATCATATCTGTCATTCCCAAAGAAGGGAAAGATAATATGGAATCTGGGAATTACTGTCCAGTGAGCGTTTTGAACATTAATCATAAACTGTCCACCTCCATACTAACAAGAAGAATTGAAGCAATCTTACCTAAATTAATTCATGAGGACCAGACAGACTTTGTTGGAAATAGACAAACTCAAGATAGCATCAGGAGAGCATTACACATTATAAGACAAGCTGGGAATCAAAACTTGGAAACGCTGTTACTGAGTCTGGACGCAGAAAAGGCGTTCGACTCAGTAAGTTGGTCATTTTTATATAAAGTTTTAGCAAAAATTTGTATTTCATGAAACTATAATTGATACTTTTGCAGCATTATACAAAACACCAATGGCTAGAATTAAATGAATTGAGATTTAACAAAATCATTTGTTCTGAAGAGAGGAAACTGACAGGGGTGTTGTGCGTCACTATTGTTTGCCATTTTCATAGAACCTCTGGGTCAATGGATAAGGCAGAGGACAGAAATCCAAAGAGTCATGATGTCCACGGGGGAGCAAAAGCTTGCGTTGTTTGCTGATGATTTATTGTTGACCATAACACAACCTTCTCAGACACAAGTGATGGAGATGCTAAAAGAATACGGTCTATTATCAGGCTACAAAATTAATATTGATAAAATCAAGTTCTAACACTGAACTATGACCCACCATGAAAAATCAGGAATATGTATAACTGGAAATGGGATGCAAAATTCTAATATTTAGGGGTGTCACTACCTAGAGACTTGCTGAGACTGTATGACATCAACTATGGACCTTTGAGTGAAAGAATTAAGTTGGATTTACAAAGATGGGCAACTATACCATATTTAAATCTTCACTCAAGGATAGACTCCATCAGGATGAATATTCTGCCACGAATATTATATCATTTTCAATGTCTCCCGGTCAAAATTCCACCAAAACAATTTATAGAATGGGACAGATTAATTTCAAGATTTATGTGGGAGGGGAACAAACCCAGGGTCAGATATAAAACACTGCAATTAAGTAAAGAGAAGGGAGGTATGGGCCTGCCCTGCCTTCAACATTATTACCATGCAGCACAGTTGAGGCCCTTAATCTGTCTCTGTTCAAGATCTTACACTGCAGGTTGGAAGAACTTGGAAGGTTCTAGCGTAAATGGTGTTCCATTGATTGCTCTCATAGCAGAGAACAAGCTACAGGATGAAATGAAGGTTGCAGATCATACTTTTACTACTTACTCCTTTTTTACTACTATACTTTTTAAGGATTTTCCTAAAATCTTGGCAAGAATTGGTCAAGTCCTGCCACCTAGGGGATTCCCCGAGGATCTTGAGGTGGTGTGCTTTTGACTCCGATTTTGTGCCCAATAAAAGGGACGGCAGATTTAAGACTTGGATCTCAAAAGGTTTAACTGATTATCAATCATTTATTCACAAAGGGAATTTTCAGAGTTTTGAAAACCTTAAGAAAAAGAGGATTTTTACAGATACTAAAAAGTCAGAAATTATTTTAATCAAAATTTGAAAAAGCCAATTGATGCATGTGGAAAAGGATTACTAGAGATTTTCATTTCATTATTGGAGGCAAATAATAGCAATAAAATAGTATCTAAATTGTACAAAGGAATTCGACAATCTAAACAAGAGAACACAGGATATATAAAGCAGCGATGGGAAAAAGATGGAGATATATCAATCACAAATGAGAGCTGGGAAAAAAATGTATCATCTACAATGGTTTTCAACAAGATCAAATACATGGCGGGAGTTCTGTTGGAAGAATATTATTCCATTTTTTATCACACCCATTCAAAAATACACATGGGCACGGATGAAGCATGTTGGAGACTTTGCGGGTATAATGGAGCAAATCACTGGCATGTGTTTTGGAGCTGCAGTGGAATCAAAGCTTTTTGGACAGAGATCCACAGCCATTTAAACAACATTTTTGGTGTGAATCTTCCCTGTAAAGGTGAAAACATGTACCTGGGTGACTAACCAATAGAAAACTGTAATAATGGAGAGAAGAAATTGCTTTTCATATTGTTGGCAGCAAGTAAAAAATGTATCACGAGGAAGTGGTTACAAGTTGAACCACCCACGACAGAACTGGATAGACATCGTTTACGACATCTATAAGATGGAGAAGTTATCCTTTGCACTCCAAACAGATATGAACAAGTTCTACAAGATATGGACCAAATGGACAGAATATGTCAAACCAATTAGAAGCAATTTAATTAAAGGAAATATGTCATTTTATTTTCCATATTTGCCCTGCTTCAATGCATTTATTGATTTTCTTTTTCTAACTCTTGAAAAATATAAGTATTTTGTAAAGTAACTAGTTTGATGGGTATGTTCCCTGGGGTGTGTTTTTTTAAAATATATTTTATTTTATTATTATTTCGCATTTCTTCATATATTTCATCTTTCTTTTCCACTCAATACTTTATACTTGAATGTACCATTTTGTTCTGAAAAATTAAAAAAAAAAAAATCCTTTAGTATCGGTGGATCCAGATGGTAATGCACAACAAACTCCAACAACAACAAAACCTCATAGGCAAAGATTAGAAGAAAAAGTTCAAGTTAACACTTAAATTCTTTAAAAAAGTTTAAAATCAATCATTGTGGACAACTTGTGTTATAGTAGCTCTATTTTACAAAGTATTTCAGCACCAACTGTATTTAAATTGATGTCATGTCATTTCCCAACTTTTAATGAACGACTTTAGAATGACCTTCAGTGGAGAAACAACACAAACTTTCACCAAGGAAGGTCACATTACTTCTTCCCAAGTATTTTATTTAAACCGAAGAACTTTGATGTTTCTTGGGCTGGAGTCGAACCCACAACTGGATCACAACCACCAGAACAATTGTACTGAAAGCAAGAGTGTTCTGAACTTGACAATCCTTGAGCAGTTCTATCTAGATTACATTTGAAATGGTGTCTCAAAGCATTTGTTTCGTTTCTCGACAATCGATTAAATGATTTGTTCCAAAAATTGATTTTTTTTTTACTCATGAATTGAGCAGAGTGCAGGAGCAGAAAATTCAAATGCCAAACAATTCATATACAAGGGCCTTAAAAGATCTCCATGATCCAGAACATCACTAGAACTAAATGATAAAAGTTGAATGCAAACTTTTTTATTTATTCAGATTAAGACCCTGTAAATATTTACAATTGGTTTAATCTTCAATCAACATGTTCATTTAAATTACAAGGTAAAGCTCTGTCTAAATACAGCAGTGATACAGGAGGGATTGATTTTGTCTTGACCTTTATTTTTCATTGTTTTATGTGTTTTTTTTGTTTCTATATGTACACTCTGTTGTTGTTGTTTCTTTGGTATTGCAATAGATTATTTTTCTGAATTTACTGTCTCTTGAAAAAAAAAGAAAAAAAAGAGCATATACGTAACATTGCTGTGTCTGCATATTTACATAGTTGCCTTTACATCAGACCAACATTGCCTGGAATGCCTGTATTGCATACTTGTGCTCGATACAAATATTTTAAATTGAAAAAGTAATATCACGCTCCTCAAGAATTTATCAGCAGGATTCTACATACATAGAACACATTTAATACTTGATGGTCAGACAAAACTGAGTTCTAAGGAGAGACATTTGTTGTTTTAACTTCAGGTCTGTTTGCTAGAACAAGATCTAAGGTGTGGTTGAAACAGTGAGTCAGGGCCAAGAGATCCATAAAATCCTCCTATAGAGAGTGTCACATGTCTTTGTAGAACCATGGAAACAAAAATAACCTGTTGATTTTGAAACCGTGTGAAACGTACAAAGTATGTTTGTCTCATATATGGGCAATAAAATCAACCGCTATCAGTGAAAAAATGATAATGCAGAGAATAATGATTCACTTCATATGTTCACTGTCATTGATGATCAGCGCTATATAAATACAAATGACTTACTTCTTTACTTCCTTTAGGAGTATTGAGAGGAGGAATACGATCAGAGTGGTTGTTTGTTCTGCTAAATGGTAAAAGCAATTTAGTTCAGGTGAAATACTAATTTTCTACTCAGCCTCATGTTGTTCAACAGTTGTGATTCATTTTAGAATAATGGGTTCCTTTTCAGAGTTATAGTAAAAAAAATGTTTGTTCATTTTAAAGAAGCAAATGACGCTCAATGGTCTTTGTCCACATCTTGTTCCAAAATGACAAACTTAAAATATCCAAATACTAGTGATGGTCTGGTGAAGCTTCATGAAACAGTGTCTTTTCATTTTTCCAGAACAATTGTTGTCGTCAAGGCTTCAGTACAAGAGAGATGTTACAGACGAGCACCACAGAGGTTTGGATATTTTTTAATATCAATTTCAACAAAGACAAAAAGACCTACAAACTATAGTCTTTACATTAATATGAAAATACATTTTTATTTTAGTTAAAAGTTATAAAGAATTAAATTAAAAATGTCGCTTAATAGTATATGAATTAGGAAGTAAAGAAGGATCATCAATGACACAACATATGAAGTGAATCATTATTCTCTGTCTGCTTCACACTCAGGAAGGAATATCACAACTCTTCATCATGGTTAGTGACACCAAACACTTTAGTAACACATTTCTTAAGTTAAGAACTATAGAAATGATCCCTGAAAGTATAGTCTTAACTTAACTCTGCACCAACATCACACTCCATCCTCACACCAAACCATTACAGTGACGGATGCATAGTTTTTGAATTTTAAAATGTTACTGTCATTCATTTGATTGCAAAGATATGAGACTAGAAAACATACTTTGTAGTTTCACAGTTTATACACAACATGTATTTATAATCAAAAGGTTATCTCTGTAACCAAGGTTCTACGATGATGTGTGACACTCTCTATATGATGATATATATGATTCTATGGATAACCTCTCTTGACCCTGACTCTGAAAAAGAACGATGCATTCACCAATGCTTTCCATGTGACCTGCACTGAAACACACCAGTAATATATTCATGCAGCCTGGTGCTTGAATCATGTCAAGTTATAATTGTTGTTGACTTTAACATCCATGTGGATATGGTTCATGACAGCTTGACAACTACGTTCAATTCCATAATATATTCAATTGTCTTGATGGTTGACTGTTTCAACCACACCTTAGATCTAGTTCTAGCAAACAGACCCTGAAGTTAAAAATCACAAATGTTTCTCCTCAGAACTCAGTTAATCTGACCATTAAGTATTAAATTGTTAAAAACAAAGGAAGGAACGAAGTGGAGAGACTGCCATCTAATGGACTCTGAAAATAATGACACTGCTTCATGAAGCTTCATCAGAACATCTCTGCTCTTCTGGTCACATCAGCCTGTCACAGAGATCAGGGATTAGTTTTGCTGGAGTTCCCTGTCAGAGACTCACACAATCCTCAGGTCTGGGTTTATTTCTTTCAAGTCTTTGTCAGTTTACTTCTCTTCTGGATCCACAACTTGAATACTGGGTATGATCTTTGACCTCTTGTGTCCCGGCAGCTCCAGGTTCTGCTCCGTGATGCTGCTTTCATCCTCAGAATCCCACGACTCTGAAGAGTCTACATACATAGTCACTCTCAGACCCACTTAGTTCCACCAACGCCACCTCCTGAAGATGTTCACACAAGTCATGAGATTTAGAGTGAGCTCCACGTTTGAATTCAAGAACACAAATCAACACTAACCATCTCAACTCTTCCATCTGCTGCTTCAGTCTCTTGTCTTCTCTGCCATTTGTGGAAGGAAACTCTGCAGCCGGCTCAGAGAAACATCTGTATATATTGATGTATCAACTTTTTCTCACACCCCGAGTGGTTTGTAAACATGCAAGACGGACATAAACGATGTATTTCAAACAGGAAATTATACTTTTATTCTGTCCATCAGTCTGAGGCGACCTACCTGAGCGACGTGGCGGCAGATAAAGGCGAGGAGGAGCCGTGCAGAAGCTGACCCGTCCAGTGCAGCTGCCAGGACCAGACCTCAGCTCTGTCCTGTGACGACTGCAGAGCTAATGGCTTCAGCCACACACACACTCTGGAGAAGGAACGTTCACCATCTCTAAACGCTTTATCTGACTTGTCGTGAATCCAACTATGAACATGTGACTGAGAACGACTACGACTTCCTGTTGACGATCTATTCTATTTCCTGTGATTCTGGTGAAACGTGTGCCTGAGAATGTTTTCTGTCTGAATTGTGGAACTAAAGCATTTGCTCAGTCTTCACCAGGACCAGATTAAAAGTATCTTGTATCACAGTTGTCTTGGTTTGGACCTGCATGATGATGAACTCACGTTTGTAAATGACTTGTAACGTAACACATCCATATCACAGCAAATAAAAAAACACGTCTTGACCAGCGGTGGACAATTTATAATGAGGTCAAATTAAATACTGTTGACGAAACAAAATGTAGAATAAAAAACGAAATTAATCTAAACTGTGATCATTGCCATGACATTAAAACAACTATATCAGGTTATTTTATTATGCATTACAAACAATTGTAAACATTAAACAATATAGTTTAATACAAGGGAAAATACATTTGAACAAGAGTTGTGTTTGATGTTAAAATTCAAACGTTTTTTCAATTATTAACATTCTGACTTAGGTGAGCGACTCACAGCTAGGGGGCGATCTAGGTGGATTGTTGTGGTGTCCTCTTCCACGCTGCAAACAGAAAGCAGTTGAGTGCAGTGAGGGCGTGACACACAAGTCTCATAGAGGCACACCTGACTGGTGCAGGTGCTCGGGGGGCGGAGTCAAACATCCACACTGGGCGTCTCACCACACCTGTCCAAATGTGTCGTCAGTGTTGCACATTTGAGCTCTGGCGGGATCTAAGATGGCGGCACAGGTGTGGCGTGAGATCGGCGTCTCATGGTTGTGTAACCTGATGAAGTTTGACTTGAGAGAAGCAGGTCAGAGAGCAAACCTCCACAAACACATTCAGCCGACTCAGCAGGAAACTTTGAATCAAGTTTCTACATGTGAATTGTCGGCACAAGCTCTTCTGGATTTTTCTTCTACACAAAAGTGGACACAACTTATGTGCACCTGTTCAGCACAAGACGAGTTGATCAAAGCAATACAGTCATATTTAGGACATGAGTTGATCAGGAAACAGAAGGAGAGGTCAGAGATGTTGACCTTTCATAACAGCTGCACAAATGGATTCTTTCTGAGCCTCCACTGACCCTCAATGACAAGTGACTTTACTGAACATTTGGAGTCCAAACACATGTGGACGTTTTCTGTCCATTTATTTGAAGATCAAAACACACAAGAAATGAAGCAGCAGTTCAACTATGTTTGACAAGATTCTTCACCTCTGACATCACAACTGACGCTTCATTAACTAGTGTCTACACACCAGGAAGAAAACACACAAACTATTACATGAACACAAAACTGTCTGTGCGTGTACTTGTGTGTGTGTGTGTGTGTGTGTGTGTCTACACATTCATAAATTTGTCACTGTGTGTCTGATTTTTTTTTCCATTTTGGTTTTTGCATGTTTGTACTTCTGTTTGTTATTTGATGTGTAAATACATGTGTTTGTTATCTTTTTATTTGTGTGTGCGCCTATTTTCAGGTTTGTTCAACTGTTTCCGTGAGTGTGTTTGGGCATGTGTGCCTGATTTTGTGTGTCAGTACCTGTTTTTAGACTCTGTTTGTCTGTATATATTTTCCGTGTGTGTATCATTTTGTCTACAGAGACATCTGTGTGTGTGCGTTAGTTGTTGTGTGTTAGTGCTTTTGTTGCGCCAGAGAAGCATGTGTTTAAGTATTTATGTGTGTGCATTTCTGTGTAGTAGTAAAACACATGTGTGTGTGTTTGTCATTGTGTGTGATTGCTTTTTTGTGTGTGTGCGTGTTTGTGCATTTTTTGCTTTGGTAAAGCATACGTGTGTGTGTTTGCAGTTGTTTGTGAGTGCATTTTTGTGTGTCAGAGATGCATGTGTGTGCATCCTTGTGTGATGGTGAAGCATGTGTGTGTTTGTGTGTGATTGTGAGTGAGTGCATTATTGTGTTTTAGAGAAGCATGTTTGTGAGTGTTTGTGTGTGTGCATTTATTTGTGTTAAAGTGAAGCATGTGTGTGAGTGTTTGTGTGTGTGAGTGTATTTGTGTGGTACAGAATCGTGTGTGTGCATTTATCTGTGTGTGTGTGTAGTTTTCATAACGGCTCAGATCACATGACATCCTGATGTGAGTTTCAAACACATTTCCAGTGAAGGAACAAAGATCAGCAGCTCTGACGTCTGCAGAGTCTCAGAAGAAAAAGACGTTTCTTGGTCGATTCCTCCTGAAACACGGAGACAGAAAAATGTATCAACTTGTAAAATCATGCGTGAAGTGAGTCTTGAAGAAAAGTGACAATTATCATCCACTGACTTTAGTCTCTGTCCACGGGCGGATCCTTCAGATGGTCCAGCTCCGAGCTGGGGGCCGCTGTAAGATCACAAACCCTGTTAGCTTGTGTGCTTCTCACCAGCAGATGAAACTAGTGTCAACACTGATGCTAGCATGCTAGCACTCTGTCACATGGTCAACATCTGAGCTGAGACAAGATCATGTACTTACAAGACGAGTCAGAGTCGCCTGAAATGGAAAGAAAGAGGACAAATTACACCTGAAGAAGATGAACATAGAAGAGTTCCTCTGACCTCTTCTCATCTCTGCTGACCTTCTTTGACCTTCTATTCTTTCTCTCCAGTATCTGGAGATGATCTGGATCAAATCACAAACTCTCACCTTTCTTCTTCTTCTTGTAGATGAAGTATCCAACCACTGTGAGCACCAGAGCGGAGGCAGCGACGGCGGCCATGATGATGTACAAGGTCAGGAAAGTCCTGGCTGTGGATGGAGAGCAAAGTAAGTGGAGACATGATCAGGTGACCAGTGTTAGAGACGTGGTGGGGCCTCATTCAGCAGATCCATGCTGACCACACCTGGACTCTCATCTGGATGAAAGAAACCTCTGGAGACACCAAGAAGGTTCTGAAGACTCTTACCGTTGGTCAGGATGTTTGACGGATCCAGTTTGGTGACCACGTCTTCCGGAATGCCGTCCAGTTGAAACACACACTCGTACCTGGACCAGTCGTCAGACGGGAGTTTCAGGTCCACCATGTTCTGGAAGGTTCCGTCAGGGTTGGGGAGGATCTCTCCGTGTTCCACGTCCTCGTGCAGCTCCTCTCCGTCTTTGGTCCAGAACAACATGGCTCTGTCGGGGTAGAAGCCTGTAGCGTGGCAGGTGACCGGAGAGCTGGCTGTCTTCTGGAGGAGAGACACTCGTGGACGCTCTGAAGGGAGAGACACCACACTTCAGAGAGAAAGTCAAAGGATGGACAGAGAATGAAGGAGAGGAGGAGGAGGGAGGACAGGGGTGGAGGTGAGGAAGAGAAGATAAGAGGAGAGAGAGAGAGAGAGGACATGAGGAGAGAGAGGAGGGAGAGAAGGAGGAAGGAGAGCAGAAGGAGAAGAAGGTCATGGAACTACCTGTTCTCATCAAGGTTTTGCTCCCAAACTTCACAAACTTCTTCAGATAGTTTGGACATTCCTGGGTGTAATAGAACTTTTTCTCTTTCTTTATGCCTTCATTCTGGTCCCACTTGTGTTTGGTGATGACGGCCTGAGGACTCGGAGCGACCCAGGTCAGAGTCTGAAGGTCAAACACGATGAAGTCTTCTCCATCATAGCCGTACTGTTCATAACCTTTGACCTCTCCAGTCTCATTGTCCCACTCACAACCGTTCATTATCTGAAAGATGTGAACACCTGAGAGAGAAACCAGAGTGAGACCTGATCTACTCCACTGTGATCTACTCCACTGTGATCTACTCCACTGTTTAATACTCCACTGTGGTCTACTCCTCTGTTTAATACGCCACTGTGATCTACTCCACTGTTTAATACTCCACTGTGATCTACTCCACTGTTTAATACTCCACTGTGATCTACTCCACTGTTTCATACTCCACTGTGGTCTACTCCACTGTTTAATACTCCACTGTGGTCTACTTCACTGTTTAATACTCCACTGTGATCTACTTCACTGTTTAATACTCCACTGTGATCTACTCCACTGTTTCATACTCCACTGTGGTCTACTCCACTGTTTAATACTCCACTGTGATCTACTCCACTGTGATCTACTCCACTGTTTAATACTCCACTGTGATCTACTCCACTGTTTAATACTCCACTGTGATCTACTTCACTGTTTAATACTCCACTGTGATCTACTCCACTGTGATCTACTCCACTGTTTAATACTCCACTGTGATCTACTCCACTGTGATCTACTCCACTGTTTAATACTCCACTGTGGTCTACTCCACTGTGATCTACTTCACTGTTTAATACTCCACTGTGATCTACTCCACTGTTTAATACTCCACTGTGGTCTACTCCACTGTTTAATACTCCACTGTGATCTACTTCACTGTTTAATACTCCACTGTGATCTACTCCACTGTTTCATGCTCCACTGTGGTCTACTCCACTGTTTAATACGCCACTGTGGTCTACTCCACTGTGATCTACTCCTCTGTTTATTACTCCACTGTGGTCTACTCCACTGTTTAATACTCCACTGTGGTCTACTCCACTGTTTAATACTCCACTGTGGTCTACTCCACTGTTTAATACTCCACTGTGATCTACTCCACTGTTTAATATTCCACTGTGGTCTACTCCACTGTTTAATACTCCATTGTGATCTACTCCACTGTTTAATACTCCACTGTGGTTTACTCCACTGTTTAATACTCCACTGTGGTCTACTCCACTGTTTAATACTCCACTGTGATCTACTCCACTGTTTCATGCTCCACTGTGGTCTACTCCACTGTTTAATACGCCACTGTGGTCTACTCCACTGTGATCTACTCCTCTGTTTATTACTCCACTGTGGTCTACTCCACTGTTTAATACTCCACTGTGGTCTACTCCACTGTTTAATACTCCACTGTGGTCTACTCCACTGTTTAATACTCCACTGTGATCTACTCCACTGTTTAATATTCCACTGTGGTCTACTCCACTGTTTAATACTCCATTGTGATCTACTCCACTGTTTAATACTCCACTGTGGTTTACTCCACTGTTTAATACTCCACTGTGGTCTACTCCACTGTTTAATACTCCACTGTGATCTACTCCACTGTTTCATGCTCCACTGTGGTCTACTCCACTGTTTAATACGCCACTGTGGTCTACTCCACTGTGATCTACTCCTCTGTTTATTACTCCACTGTGGTCTACTCCACTGTTTAATACTCCACTGTGGTCTACTCCACTGTTTAATACTCCACTGTGGTCTACTCCACTGTTTAATACTCCACTGTGATCTACTCCACTGTTTACTACTCCACTGTGGTCTACTCCACTGTTTAATACTCCACTGTGGTCTACTCCACTGTTTAATACTCCACTGTGATCTACTCCACTGTTTAATACTCCACTGTGGTCTACTCCACTGTGATCTACTCCACTGTTTCATACTCCACTGTGATCTACTCCACTGTGATCTACTCCACTGTTTAATACTCCACTGTGATCTTCTCTTCTTCTCTGAACTTGTATGATCTACTCCAGTTTCCTCCTCTGATCTACTCTGTATACAAGATTGATGGTTCAGGATGTAAAAAGGTTGAACATGATTCAGTTTAAGGTCAAACATTGATTTTAAAGACAACAAACCTCCAGTTTGGTTGAATCTCTGTTTTGCTACTTCAATGTTGTTCTTCTGGACCTGCTGTTCATTATTTAAGATATTTGTGTCTCTCTCCCAGTACTGAGGATCATCTGCTGTGACCTGGATCATCCAGTCTTGTTTGGGTACTTTTCTCCTGGTGTTGCTGTCGTAGTGTTCCACTTCAACTCCGTCCACATAAGTGACAGAAACAAACTCTGGGAAGTTTTTAACTCCAGCAGACGCAGTTTTGAAAAACTGCATTGTGTGAATCACTGTGAGACACAAAAACAAAGTTTAGATCTTCTCTGGTTCTGATGACACAACGTTGTGATGCAGCAGAACAATCACATCTTCTACAAAGACAAAGAGGTGAAGAACAGAGGGACAGTCAGCAGTGACACAAAGTTCACGTCCACACACGGACACCAGCAGAACATCCTTCACACTTCACTCTCCAAGAACCCTGGCTAACTGGGACACAACTATAGAAGAAGAAGAAGAAAAAACTATTAATATTAATAACAATCTGAAATGTAATAAATATTTATAATAAAACAAATAAGGAATAAAGAGAATTAAAAGAATAAATGGATGAATTAAGAAGAAACAGGAGCAACAATGTTGAAAAAGATCAAACAACTAAATTGAAATTGTTTTTAAAAAACGCATAGATAATAAAATATTAAAACCAAGTTCATGGAACAAATCTAAGAATGATTGATAGAATAAAGATCATTGAAGGACATTAAGGTTAATGATGAACTTAAATAACATGAGTTTATATCAGTTTATAAATAACATGTTTCTGAAGATTACTGTTCAACATGATTGTAAATGTTTCATTTAGATATTTTAAGTCCAAACACAAGTTCAGAGCAGCTGCTTCACTGAGTTGCTCCAATAAACTGTGAGATGTGATAATATGTTGAAGTGAGCTGAGCTACAAGGTTGTCTGAACATGCGCACTTAAGAAATGCGACACTTTCTTTGTTTTTATTTCCTCATTTTAGTTCATGATAGACTTGTTTACTAAAGTCAAATCAATGAAAATTGTAAAAGCTCTTCTTGTGAGTCAATGAATCTCCTGATGGCAGCATCGTTTAAAAACAAGTGATCAGCTCATGAAGCAAAACTCTGGAGTCACTTTCTGTTCAGCGTCAAACAAGTTCCTCCGTCAATCAACAGAAGTGACTCAACAGCGCCACCAGGTGAGCACCTGACATTGAGCTCGGATCTACTTTTCTGTGTACGACTTCTTCACGGTTCTGAGATGAAAAGTGAATCAGTGAAACACTTTGACTCCTCTGAGAGTGAAAAGGTCATGAAGGTTGTAGTGAAGAGTATTTGGAGAAATAAAAGGTGACGCAGGTGTGAACACATGAAAGTGGAGGAAGGAGACTCACTCGCAGTTGAGCTGTGGATCCACACAACAAGCACAAACAACACCTTCTTCATCTTCAGCTCTTTTCTGGAGACTAGGATCCAACAAGTCTTCAGGTCGACGAACGAAGTACAAGTGAAAGTAAACAACAGACGCAGGAAGAAATATCTGAGCCAATGAGGATTCAGTGTGACGTCACGTCCAGATGGAAAGTGAAAGTAAACCAAACATGTTATTATGACTATTTTCTGTGACAAAAACTCCACTTTAAACTTTATTATTATTTCTTAGAGTCGTTCTTCTGAACCTTAAAGTCACGCAGAATGTGAACTATGGAATACCAGGAGTGTCAAATTAAAGTGAAGAGAAATAAAAGTGGATTGAATTGCTTTTTATTTTGACATACGATGATTTATATGTATAAACTTTCTTTCCTTCCTTTCTATTCTCTTTTATTCAGAAAAAAAGTTTTTCTAAAATATTACTATGAAAGTAAAAAATAAACGAGTTTTTTGTGGAGACGAGAAAAGCTTCTAGTTCCCTCTAGTGGTTCAAACATGACATTGAGCTCAAACAGTAAATACATTTGAATGATTTTCAGTCATTTTCATCAATTCAAGAACCATTTTTATCATTATTTTACGGACAGACTTTCTGTAGTTAAAAAAACACTTGAACTATCTTCAGTTCCCTCCTGGTCAGTGAGCTCTTGGTGCTCTACGATCTCTCCAACATTGTATGGTCTCACAGGAAGTAAAACCCCTGAGTTATCTATTATAACCTCAGGTTCTGCGAGTTGGTGCGAAGCCCTCCAACGGTTTCGCTATGGGTTTACCCCGAGGCACCGCCTCGTCTCTGAGAAAGCTTAATGAACTCGCCACCCAGCAGGGGGCAGTACCTTCCTATAAAGGCGGGCAGCACCCGCCGCACTTTCTCCAACTGAAAACTCAGCGAGAAGGGCGGCCGCTGGGCGACGAGGTTGGAGGGCTTCGCACCAACTCGCAGAACCTGAGGTTATAATAGATAACTCAGGGGTTCTGCTTCATTGGTGCTCCGCCCTCCAACGGCTTCGCTATGGGTTTACCCAAAAGGCGAAGCCTGACGGGATAAATGTACCCCCAGCTGGACGCCGCTCCTGGAGCAGCATCACTAGGGCCCCGCCGGCCCAGGGTCCAATCCCACTTGAGCCGTGGGCCCTGAGGGGGGCACAACAGCGCTCAAGACAGTATGAGCTACTGATCCCGCCGTTACGTCGAGGAGATAGGCCTTAGCGAAGGTAGACGTGGGCGCCCAAGAGGCAGCAGAGCAGATATCCTCTGCTGCCACACCCCGCAAAAGAGCCACTGAGGCTGCCACGCCACGGGTGGAATGTGCCCTCAGACCGCTAGGAGCGGATCCACCCGCTGCTCGGTAGGCACGGATAATGGCCGATCTCACCCAATGAGAGAACCTCTGGGGGGAGAGAGCCTCTCCCCGCCGGCATCTACCGTGGCAGACAAAAAGGGCATCAGAGCGCCTAAACTCGGCCACCCGCCGCAAGTAACAGGCCAACGCCCTCACTGGACACAACAGGTGGAGACGCTCCTGACCCGGGTCCGAGTGAGGCGGCGGGTGAAGGGCCCGCAGCGTGAAGGTCGTCGCCCGGAACAAGGAACTCAGAATCTTCGGGCGGAACGCTGGGTTAGGACGCAAAGACACCGAAGACTCCTCGACGCCAAAGGAAAGACACTCAGGGCTAATGGAGAGGGCACAAAGCTCACTTGCTCTCTTCGTGGTTGTTAGTGCCAGAAGGAGCGATACCTTGAAGACAAGATATCCAATGGGACTTGGTCAAGAGGCTCGAAGGTCGGCCCTGTGAGAGAGTCCAGTACCAACTGGAGATCCCACTGAGGGCTGGAAGGCCTTGCAGGAGGTCGAAGCCTGCAGGCACCCCGCAGGAAACGCGCCACCAAAGGGTGGGCGCGAACCGAAGCACCCTCAAAACCGACATGCCTCGTCGCTATGGCTGATGCGAACACTCTCAGTGTCGCCACAGTCCGCCCGTTATCCAGCAAATGTTGCAGGAAAGACAGGATAGCGGAGACCAAACAAGAGCTGGGGTCCAAGGACCTGTCTGAACACCAGCGGGAGAATATCCCCCACTTTGAGGCATAAAGCCTACGTGTTGATGGGGCCCGGGCGTTCTCCAGCGTGTGGAGAACGTCCGGGTCCAGGGTCCCGATCAGCTCGTCCCGTGCAGGAGCCACACCTTGAGAGGCCGGCCCAGCACCGGGGGCGCTGTCAGTGTCCCCCCCCGCCTGACACAGGGCAGCGGGGCCCCAAGGGATGGCCCACGGGGCCCCGACCGCCATGCGCACCAGCTCTGGGAACCAGAGCGCCCCCGGGGAGTCTGGTGCCACTAGAATTAACCTCAGCCCCCCCCCGCCTCGTCCTCCGAATCAGGGGGAGAAGGAGCCGCGGAGGAGGGAAGGCGAACAGCAGACCGACCGGCCACCTCGAATGGGCTAAAGCGTCCACGCCTAGTGGGGGGCGGTCCGAAGCCCTGAGGGAGAACCAAAGAGGGCATTTGAAGTTCTCCTTGCTGGCGAAGAGGTCTGCAACCGGGTGACCGAATCGAGACCAGATCTCGCTTGCCACTGCCTCGGACAGACCCCATTCGTCCTGGACGGCCCCCCTCGACAGTCTGTCCGCTACTGCATTCAGCTCGCCCGGGACGTGCTGGGCTCTGAGCGAAAGCAGGTGACAGTCCGCCCACAGCCAAATCTTCCTTGCCACACACAGAAGGGCTGGGGATCTGACTCCACCTTGGCGATTTACGTACGCCACGGCGGTGGAGCTGTCTGAAAATACTAGGACGTTGGACTGTGACAGTTGGGGAGAGAGGTGAAGCAGGACATTGTGAATTGCCTTCAGCTCTAGCCAGTTTATGTGTCTGAGCACCGGACTGCTCCAGACCCCACTGGCATAGGCCTGACCCGAGGTGCCTCCCCAACCTGTCAGGGAAGCGTCTGTGAACACTTGAGTGTAACGAAGGACGCAACCCAATGGAACTCTCCGCCTGAGGTTGGCGTGAGAGTTCCAGAACTGGATGTCCTGCAAAACCCGAGCGGGAAGGCGCACTTTCCGACCTCTTTCCCGCTTGAGGTCTAGCTTGAGACGACCAAACCATCTCTGAAGCTCCCTCATGTGCAGCAAGCCCAGCCGAACAACCGTGTGGGCTGCCGCCATGAGCCCCAGGAGGGACATAACAGTGCCTGCTGTTGTCACGTGACACCGAGCTTCCAGCAACTGTGTTGTCAGTCGGAGAATGGGCTGGATACGCACGTCCGGGAGGCGCGCGTATCCTTCCTCCGAGTTCAACAGTACCCCCAGGTAAACTAACTGTTGAGCTGGAGTCAGAGCGCTCTTGCTGAGGTTCACTGTGAACCCCAGGGTGGCAATATGGCTCAACACCTTCTGTGTGTGAGCGTAACTTTCTGCCTCTGACCTGGCAAGGATCAACCAGTCGTCCAGATAGGTCAAGATCCTTACCCCACTCACTCTCAAAGGCTCCACTGCCGCTTCCACACACTTGGTGAAGGTCCTGGGTGCCAGAGAGTAGCCGAACGGAAGTCGAGTGTACTGAAACACCCGACCCTCGAGGGCGAAACGCAAGTACTTTCGATGTCTCTTGACTATCGGTATGTGAAAGTACGCGTCGGTCAGGTTGATAGATGTCATCCAATCTCCTGGACATACACCTGAAAGCAGTTTCTTGATCGTCAACATGCGAAACGGGCGGGTAGCTATGAACTTGTTCAAATAGCTGAGGTCCAGAATGGGCCTCCAACCCCCGGTCTTCTTCGCCACGAGGAAGTACCGGGAGTAAAACCCTGACATCATCTCGGCTGCAGGGACCAGTTCTACGACCTCCTTCTGCAGCAGAGTAGACACCTCGTTTCTCAGACAGGATAGTTTCTCCTGCTCCACCATACGCGTCCAGAGAATCCCTGAAAAACGCGGGGTTGACGGGCAAACTGTAGCGCATAGCCCCGCCTGATTACTCCCCCCAGCCAAGTGGGTCCTAGAAGTAAAACCAGGCGACTCCAAGCCGAATAATGTTCTGTCAGAACCGCAGCCCTGGCGAACCTTGGGTAGTCCTCCGGCCCGCCCCCCAAGGGTGGGCCGTAGACGAAAGGGCATCACAAAAGCCGCGTCTCTATCTCTTGAATCCACAGAGCATGTACTCGAGTTGGATTCACTAGAACCCCCACTCTCATACATAAAACCGGCTCTGTGGGAGAAGCGCGCAAGTGTGCGTGAGACACCTCAGATGCGCGTCGTGCGTGTTCCCTTCCCCCCCCGGAAGTCTTCCCAACTCCCTGAGCACTTCTTAGTGTAACCGGAGCTGACAAAACCCGAGATGTGGAGGAATGTGCTGGAGAATTAACCCGGAGCTGAAGTGAGTTAGGTCGCGCGCGCGTCGGCACCGCATCACTCACCCGGTTTCTGTACATTCACAAGCTCCGCTGGCGGTCCAGACCTGCTCGTCACTCGTGAGATCCGACCGCCACGCACCTCTCCAGTTGATCGACCAGACGGGGCGGAAGTTCTTCGCCCTCGCCTGGTCTCAGGACGGCGAGAAACACCAGGTTGCGTCAGTTCCATGGCGTTTCTCCGCCGCCAAACGTGACGTCCTCCACGGTGCCAGTGCTTGTAGACAGCGCTGTATGGGAAGGAACAACCTCCGGTCAACATAGACATGTCTGGACTAGTTCCACTCACCTCCGCTGTCAAGCTCTGTCGGGCACGAGCGCTGGTCGACGCGGAAGTAAACACAGCTGACTCAGCCGGTCTCGCGGACCTCTGCTCGTCTGTAAACAAAACACATGTGGTTGGAGTCTGCCCCTCATTCGTGTGGACAGACTCCGTTATTACAGTCTCGGCATGACCCGGGCGAAGGGGTTTAAACCCTCCTTCGAACTGTGTTCTGAGAGGAAACTCTCGCCGTCTATGAACGGCGGAGCATGTTAGCTTAGCATTAGCGGCGAAAGTCTCTAATGACGCCTGTGAATACGTCACACTCACAGGCGGAGCCACATGCACACTACTAACATCTCTCAGAACGAACCACAGAAACGTCATACGTTCTCTTGTTTTATTCCCGACACATTCCCTTGAATGAATAGGGAGGGGGAGGAGCCCTCGGCCGTCGACTCTGCTGCGGCTGCTGGCTCCCCGGCTCGCGCTGCGGATCTTGGCGACGCTCACTCGTCGCACGCCGCCGCTGTTGCCGATGTTGTTGGTGCTGCTGGGGTGTTTGGTCTCTGCGCTTCCCCCCAGCACCAGATGATGATACCGACGAACGGGATCTCCTTCTCCGCGTATCCCCGTCGCGCCTTGTCATCACGCCAAACGTGACGTCATCCATGACGTTTCTCCGCCAAACGTGACGTCATCCATGGCGCCGGGATTTCTTGACAACGCTCATCGGCGGTCAAACCCCGTCAGCGCATGTCAACACGGAAGTAAACACAGCTGATCAAGCCGGTCTCGTGGACATTTGCTTATCAGGCCGACGAACGGGATCTCCGTCTCCGCGTATCCCCCGTCGCGCCTCGTCATCACGCCCATGCAGGTGATGGCGGAGCTGCCAACATGTTGGAACGTGAGCTTGTCGAGTGCAGCTCACAGGACTGCCATGTTGCTTTCTTAAACAACACGGCAGTCCTGTGTTGATCATAATCATGATCTGAGGCGGCGTGGGTCGACAAGCCTCGAACGCTTCCCATCAAAAACCTTGGGAAGAGCTCGGAAGGCCACATAATCATCACGTGTGATTTGGGCCTCTAGGCAAACGAAGCAGACATGTGTGTCTCCTCTTCAGGGAGTCTTCGTGCACACATGGTTCACTTCAATATTCATTCGCCATCATTACATTCCACTGTCAGGAGCTTTCTCGCTGAGTTGAAAAAGGAGAAAGTGCGGCGGGTGCTTCCCGCCTTTATAGGAAGTGGACTGCCCCCTGCTGGGTGGCGAGTTCATTAAGCTTTCTCAGAGACGAGGCGGTGCCTCGGGGTAAACCAATAGCGAAGCCGTTAGAGGGCGGAGCACCAATGACGTAGAACAAACCAACTCACATTTCAATTTTCTCCTTCTTCTGCTGTGTTCAATAACAATAACACAATTAACATTGATTGTTGGCTCACTGCTGTACGTATTAATGATCTTAACCATCCTCTCTTCCTATTTCACATTGTCAATTGATCAACTCACAATTGGTCACATTGAGTGTAACTTTGTTGTTTTGTGTTGCTAATACTGCTTATCTAAAACAAGTGTGTCACTGACTGCTTGCACGTGTGTACGTTTGTTGATATCTAGTTCCTGTTTTCTCTTCTTCTTCTCTCAATTTCTGATCTTTGGTGTTGTATTTGATATGCTGCCCCCTGCTGGTTTTCTCTTTGCTTGATCCTTAATTGACTTTTGTTCTGACTCAATTGGTTTAATTATTTAATTATTAATTAATTGAATCAATTGCAGTTTATTCTGTTTTCTTAGTTTTTCAATTATTACTTTAAATACATTTTATTATTTTAACAATTAGTCATAAATGTACTATTTTATTATTTTTAGTAAATTAGGGATTAGATTTTTATCTTTTTAATTATTGGAGGAATATTAACTTATGTGTTGTATTTGGTCTTTAGACAGTCACTCTTATTCCTCTTTGTCAATTGTGCTAAATATATATGCAACTAATTAGGAAGTTAAATAAATAAAAATTAATTGATACTAAGTTGTTAATTGACAATTGTTTTGACTTGAATAATTGTAATTGATTAGTATACATTTGATTAGATCTAATTGAATTTATTATTTTCAAATTATTCCATTTTATTTTTTTTATTTTTTATTATTAATATCTTAGTTTACTATTTGTTTTATTTTTATTATTATCTCGGATTTTATAATGGATTTTAATTAGTTAATTGAAGTTTTGGTTCTTAATTTAGATTTTTAAATTCTTCATCTTTTATATTTTCATTTAATTTTTTTTTGATAATCGCTTCTTTACTTATTATTATTTTTAGCATTATTATTAATATTATTAATATAATTATTAATTTGTTCTATTCATTTATTGACCTCCTCTTTTTTAAGACAAAGGTAAGTTTTACTACAGGTGACAAGTTAAAGCTCCTGACAGGGAAGAAAATAAGAAACTTTAAACTCTGTTTTTTAATTTAATGGTAAATCTTATGAGTGTGTTACTCACATCAATGATTTATGAGAATTCATAATAAATAAAATAGTTAAACAAAGTGCTCTTATTGAGCTCTTGAGCTAGCTTGATACAGCTAATTAGGATTCAACTTAAAGACTTAAAAGAGCTTCTCTAAAAAATAGAGAAGATGATAGTTGATGATAGTTCTAGGGTCCTATCATAGCTCCCTATTGGCCACTGGCTGGAGTGCATGGGTGTGGCAGGAGAAGAGCACGAGGGGATGGAAACAAACAAAGAATTTTGGTCAACAATGGCACATTTTTGGCTTTTAGTCCAGGAACTTTGGTCCAGTTCCCTATTGATGACACCTACAGTTGAAGCAATCTTTCTGAGCTGAACAAACAAGAACTCAACCTCAACAACTCTCCACCAAGAATGAACTTCTGCTCCAGAGAGGGAGGAGCTGTACTGGTTCAACGTGATTGAACATCTGATTTCTCTGATCTTGAAAAGACTTTTGAGACTTCATTCCTATGATCCACCTTTGGACCCCCCACGCTGCACTAAGAACTATATCTGGGATGATGATGAACGTGATTATGAAGACAAATGGCACGATCTGGTCGCAAACATGAACTTGACTCTTGTCTGCGGTGACATTTTTGTGGTCCTGATGGTGAGGCTGCAGAACTAACAAACGAACAAGGTTCTCTATGCTCTCTGACACTTCTGTCCCTCGTGTTGCTCTTGCTGTGGTTGCTGGTGGAGAAGCTACGGCCCTGAGACACATGATTAAGAAATGCAAAGTTGTTTGCGATTTGACGAAAAAAGCATACAAATCTAGCCTGTTAGAGACATGATATCTTAAGATGTAACAGTAAAAAATTAATCCCAGAATAACATACTCTGATTGCTCCACTCAGAGCTATGATGAAAGCAGCCATAAGAAAACAAAACGAAAACGTGTGAGGTCGACAGAATTTTATTTAAACTAATTAAAAGTGACTCTGTCTAGAGCTGCTGACTTGTCACCTCCAGAAACTAGACTATAGAGAATAGACAATAAAGAATATACTATAGAGATTAGACTATACTATACTAAGCCACTCCATATTGATGCGAGTGAAATTTATGTTATTGTTCTTTGGTAATTAGACTTAAAATAGTGAAAATGGAAAAAATAGAGACTAAAATACTGTAGGAGGAAAGGTCAAAGAAAAAAAATAGATTAAGAGATAAATTAAAAGAAACACTGAGAAATATTAATATGACATTCTTCTCTCAAACAACTATAGACCAAGAGGAAATCTCCTTGAAGTGAATATTGATTAAAGAAACTAGTCAAGATAAGCAAAATAGTAATCTAGAATAGATACTGTATTTCTGTTGTGGGTAAATAATCAAAGAGGTCTGACTGACACCTGATCTAATTAACTATAACATTCATAAACAGATTTGAACTCACACAACACTCTCAGACATTCACATAGATATTACAAATAACACACTGATCTCAGAGACAAACAAAGAAACACATGACTTACATTTTAAATTGAATAAGATAAAAAAGTGTCTCTGCTACGACCTGCTCCCTGTGTGTGTGAGAGAGTGAAAGAATTCTCTCGAACCTCCGCCTCTGTTTCTCTCTTCTCCATGAAGTCAAAACATTCTGATCATTTGAACTCTGCTAACTTCAAGGTTTATTCAAATAAAACACATGACAAACTTTAACAGACATCCACAGATCAAAGTTATGAATACACAACTCATGACACACACACAATATCCTCATCACCACCTGAATAGATGCATAACTGACCTTCTCATAACTTCTGATCATTCTTATCCTGTTAGAGGTGGTGTTGAGAAGCTCCAGTGAGGGAGAAATAAGAAGCCACTGTCCACTGCAGACTTAAATATATCAAAAGATCTCCTTCTTAGAAGGTGAACAAGAAACATGAGCCAACATGAGTAAAGCTAAAAACTTGACTAGCATACTTTTAAATATATATATGAACAAATGTAGTTTTAGGAAACTACTCTTTGGACATGTGGTGAAATAGATAAGATGTTTAAATTACCAAACACAAGAAATCATGATTTAAGATAAATACAACTTCCCACAAACTAATAAGACTTTACTTAAAGCTAAAAGAAGGAACATATTGGTTTTATATATTTAAAAGGACAATCAAATGGGCTGGAAAATGTCCAAACATTGAGGAAGTTTCAAAGAACAGAAAACATATTGTTATGATTAAACATATTTCTCAGAATTAATCATTAATCAATTTAAGAAGATGTATTTTTTAAATAAATTAAAATAGAATACTTTTATCTACATCAATAGCAGCCAATGATACAATAGACAATATGAAAAGTGAAACTTGAAATTAAAAATAATTAAATTGATTTATTGAAAAAGTTCAATAAGAAATGGAAATATGTTTCTAAAGCTGCTTCTAACGTTCTAAGACAACTATAAACATTAAACAAAATATAAAGCAGGGAAAATAATTGACTTTGAAAAATATAAGACCCATCAGAAAAAATAAATAAATGATGCCTTCAGGAAAGAAAATAATAAATAATCTATTTAGAAATTACAGAATCATATCAATCTTTAAATTAACTTTGTTAAAGATAAATATACCTTAAATCTAAGTTGAAGAAAAAAAAAGAACTAGAGCAAGAGATTGATAGAAAATAAACAAGTTGAATTCTAAAATTGACAACATATGGACTTGCAAGTGTAATTTATTGAAGGAATTGAATTACATAAGCATTGAAAATTACTAGTCTTCATCTACATAACAAAATTAACCTGAATAAACCTAAAATAAATACCAATTTGAAATACTAGAGTTTAACAGTTATTTGGGGAACTTTAAAATAAAGATAATAAATTGGTTGTAACGATAAGACACTTAAAATTAAATTAAATTGAATTGGTTAATAATTAAAAATAAGGTTACAAATTTTAGTGGAGTTCTATATCTAACAAAGGAGAAGAAAAGAAAAGAAAAGAATGAATCATTATAATTATAATCGGAAAAAATATTTTATAGAGTAGATTTTTACTTTTTTTATTTTAAATTTTAAATTTTTAAATTTTTAAATTATTCATAAATTAAGTCTTGGTTAGTCTTTTATTAATTGGTTAAACTTAGGTCCGGAAATCCAACAATAGAAATGCTAATATAGAAAAAACAAAATTGAATAAATAAACGGATGCAGAAATGGTCACTTTTTTCTATTTGATATTATCCATTTACTTTAGCAATAGACTTTCAAACCAAATCTAAGAGGAATAATAAAGATTAAACAAAGCTTAGAATATTTTTTTTAGCTAATAATGTCATATATTTTAATTTAATTAAATTAATAATTAATTAATCTAATTTAAGAGAGTTAATACAAAGAGTATTATGATTTATTAAATGATTTGACAATAGATTTGGATATAAAGTTATTCAAGAAAACATTTTTTAAATACAAATAAATAAGGTTGTTTATTTGTCCCTCAGGGGGAGGACTTAGATAGATACTTAGCTGGATAATAGGTTTGTTACGTGATGGTGATTCTTGTTGCACGGTTCTGCCGATCAACACTGCTGAAGGGAGCTCTGTCCAGATTGCATTCAATTAGTTTAAATTTTTGGTGTAGAAAACAGCTCGAGAATAAGGTACGACTGTGTTTGACTATCTCTCTGACTTGGGTAGTAAATAGGAAGGGGTTAATTTTGTCTGCATGAAGTAGTATGAGTCAATTCTAAATAAAAAGCATGATTTAAAGATGTATTGTTTCTCATTTGTCTCAAGAATGCGATGCTGTTCATGTCTTTCCTATGTTGCAGGACGAGCTCAATGATGCACTGTTGACGGGGGAGTACGTCAACAACACCTCACACGAGCCCACATCCAAGTCGCCGACAACAGGGCTGCTGCTTTCTTTTTACCTCGTTAAAGAGGTTTTTCAAAGCAGTGGATACTGGCTCCATATCAATATATATTTTATCAAAATCTCTACTTCAAAATAGACTTATTAGATTTGAGTTAGTTATTGTGAATATGTTTTTTGATGATTTGGCATTCTATTACTTCAGTTTTAATTCATAGCATAATTAGGAATTATTATTATTATTATTATTTTTTGGATTTTTTCTTTTTTTTTGTGATTTGAGAGAAATGCTCATAATGTATAATTGTTTCCATTAAATGAATCTGTGTTTCCTCTGTTGCTTTCTCACCATATGTAATCTTTGTGTGGCACTATACGGATGATAGTTTAGCATGTTTAGTTTATAATCAGATTCGCGATTATTTTGAAATCAGACTTGTCTTTGTTTTATTGCATCATTAGTTCATGATGCAATCAGGGGGAATGTAAGGAAATGACAACTTTACTGTAATCAATCATCTAGATTTAACACACATTTCAAATAGTCACTTGATTAACTGATGATCTTTCATATTTAATTCATATTAAATCATCATTGTCTTGCAGTGCATTCACTTAAACTGAACTCAGGTTCACAACTCAAAGGCCGAGGTCACAAACCCTCACACACACAGAAAGATTAAACAATCCCAGATTCCAGGAAGTCTGGACACCTGTCTGAGAATTCACTCTGAAGGACACAAGTCGCTGGGAACAGATTCGAGAAGAAAACAACTTTGGTAAATTTCCACTACGATCACGTGCGACCGGCCATTTTAGAATCAAGTGTTTACAGTTACTGACCAATCCTACATTCACATTTGACTAGAGGTGTTAACCTGAATATTCTACTATAAAGATCCACCATTTTGTCTTATCTTTGTGTTCACGTAAGTTTGTCTCTGACTTTTGCATAATTCACTAAACGAGCATTTTTCTTAAACTCATCCATGTGTCTGTCCTTCATTCCATCACCACGTACGAGGCTGGGGAGGGGTCGGTTCATCGGAACACAAAAAAAACCCTAACACTATGTTTAATAATGAGATCGGCCTGTCGTCTTCACACTTCTCACTGGTTTTCTTTTTTGGGATAACTGAGATGATAGCTTCGCTCCAAGACGGAGGAATCACACCCTGTTCAAGAGTGTAGTTAAATGATGTGTGTAGCATCGGGGTCAGCTGTTCATTGAATGTTTTATACCATTCAGACGGTAAACCGTCACTACCTGGTGATTTATTTGATTTGAACCTTCCAATTGCTCGCTCTATTTCCACTTTTGTTATCGGTGTTGTTAGGAGGTCATTTTGCTTTGTGCCGATGCATGGTAGATCTAGTGAGTTAAGAAAAGTTTTGATTTGACTTATGTCGGCAGAAGGTGGTTGTTTATACAAATTCTCATAATAATTTCTAAATTTAGTTTCTATTTCCTCTAAATCAAAAGTGGCTTCATTTGTTAAAGCATCTCTAATTTTATGAACGGAGCGGTCGATCTGCTGTTTTTTAAGTCTTCTTGCCAAAAGTCTCGTTCTCTTGACCCCATCTCGTAATATGACTCTTTTAAATACCTAGTTCTTTTTTCTACTTCTGAATTTAATTGTCTTTTTATGTTATCCCTGGTTTCTTGTTGGTTGGTTTCTTGGATTCTGTCATGTGTATACAATAACCTTATATGCAATCGCCCCAAAAAGTATAAAAACACACAGAACAATGAAAAAAAACCTTAAACAAACATATAACACACTGACTTCAAAAGGATGGGGTGTAAAAGCCCATTCCTTGAGTTCCCTGTTGGAGGGAGGAGGGAAGTGAGCCCCAGAAGTGTGGGGGGCCTCCCTAGTAAAAGAAAAAGACAGAATAACTGCTATTCCTATACTAGAATTGTCCAACATTAGGTGTTTAGTCGAGCTCCTTCCCCGTCTACTTTGTAAACATTGATCTACATTTGGTGAAGTCTTATTTAACATGTGATCGTTAATAACCCAGTGAAGTGTTTCAAACGACATTATTAGAATGTGCCGAACATGAACTTAAGGAATAATAGTTTTAACAAGAACTATGATTTACACGAGTTCCACTTATCTCTTAAACCGTGGCGAAGTTATTGCTGAGATGCGTGTCTGAACTCGCTCAGCCTCTCTCGTGCGCGGCGCGTTGTTTCTCTGGCGTCGACTGGTTTCCATGGTGACGGGGCTGTCAATCGCTGCTCCGCTGTGATCAGGGGGCGGGGGGTCTTCGTCACCTTCACCTGAATCCCGCGTCCGTTCAAAGCCTCGGCCGCCTCCTCCGCGCTGTCGTAGATGTGTAGTCCCGAGTCCCAGAAGATGTTGATTTTGGTGAAGGGCGTCTGGTACCTGATCCCCCTCTCGTCTGGTACCTGATCCCCCTCTCGTCTGGTACCTGATCCCCCTCTCGTCTGGTACCTGATCCCCCTCTCGTCTGGTACCTGATCCCCCTCTCGTCTGGTACCTGATCCCCCTCTCGTCTGGTACCTGATCCCCCTCTCGTCTGGTACCTGATCCCCCTCTCGTCTGGTACCTGATCCCCCTCTCGTCTGGTACCTGATCCCCCTCTCGTCTGGTACCTGATCCCCCTCTCGTCTGGTACCTGATCCCCCTCTCGTCTGGTACCTGATCCCCCTCTCGTCTGGTACCTGATCCCCCTCTCGTCTGGTACCTGATCCCCCTCTCGTCTGGTACCTGATCCCCCTCTCGTCTGGTACCTGATCCCCCTCTCGTCTGGTACCTGATCCCCCTCTCGTCTGGTACCTGATCCAACTCTCGTCTGGTACCTGATCCCCCTCTCGTCTGGTACCTGATCCCCCTCTCGTCTGGTACCTGATCCCCCTCTCGTCTGGTACCTGATCCAACTCTCGTCTGGTACCTGATCCCCCCCTCTTCCTTGTGCAGTATTGAGAGGAATATGATCAGAGTGGTTGTGTTGTCAAAGATAAATGTACACTTATCAGACAATAAAATAGTTTGAATGAAGGTTTATTCAACATGTAAATTAAAAGTGCTCACACTCATTTGTTTCAAGGTGAGATGAGACATCAAACTTTTCCATACATTTGCTATTGGGTGTCAATCTTTCATTTGAAATAATGTCACAATATGTTTTGCATTTTTTTTAAATGAAATGTTATTTTTAAAATGTTTTGTATGTTTTATTTGTATCTGTATTGCAAAAACAAAGCAGGAGTCATTCATGATGAAGTGGAAAAAGCGAGCCATCTGCGGCGCCATCTAGATGTTACTAATGAAGTCCTGAGGTCGTCAGTCAACAAGATGTTTGCCAAGATTGTTCGATGGTCTGCTAGTGTTTAGTTTTAGTCCTCTTGACTCTTTTGTCTCAAAAAGGCACAAATCCACTTATTAATCTGATCAACAATTAAATTGATTATTGTTGTGGAAAATAATAAAAAATAAGTTTTTTTACATTTGTTGTTAAAATGAATATTATTTTCAGTTAAATGACATTTGTATGTATTGTCTTCTAAAAAAGTAAAAAAAAATATATAGAAAATTGAAAATATAATTTTACAGGAAAAAAAACTGAGATTTAATTATATTGTAAATGAAATTGTAATTTATTAACGTTTTGAACAGAACTCAAATCAGAAATAATATGCTTCAATTTTATTTTACTTTATTCCACATATTTAATTTAAAATATTTTAAAGCTTGACTAATGTAACTAACGTTTTTTATTTAAACATGTTCATTATAGAATCATATTATTACTACTATATACATTAAAATACATCAATGACAATTTCCACTTTTGGCACAGTCTCGTTTCAAAATAATTATGTCAAATGTAGAAAAAAGAACCAACCTTAATATTATTCCACAACATAATTTATTATTTGTATTGACCATTAGTAATGTATTTATTCATAGTTTCAGTTTTCTTTGAAGAAATAAATAACTATTTCTACATTCATATAGTTTTATTTTGTTATTATATAACAATTTACAAACAAGTAGATCAATCGCATTTTTTAACACTAAAGTGTTTATATTAACAATATTTTATTGATCAATTGTGACAGGACAATATTTAACTTATCTGAAATGTAAACGCCTTTAAAAGAGTCGTTGAAGTTATAAATTCCAATATTGATCCAAGATTTCAAGTAAAATGGCATCTTGCTCGGACGGTACAAGCTTGACAACAGCGCCACCAAGCGGAGAGAGGAAGAAAGAAAAAGACGACTACCATTCTCCACTTTTCATGCACTTCTTTAATATATCAGTTTTCCATATTCACAACAAATACATTAAGCTCTTTCTCCGTATGATACAGCCTTAAATATTTGTACACGCAACTGTTTTTCTTTTGCCTATCAAAATGTCTCTTAAATTGAACATTTTATAATTTGTTACATTTGTAGTTTCCATGCCTTCTAGCAAACTTGACAGTATTTCCTTTGTACAACTATTTACAGGTGGAACGAAACAAAAGAGAAAACGTCATGATCATTTTCAATTGAAAGGTTTTTGTGTTTGTGTGCGAGTGTAGGGAGTTTAAGGTGCAGGCAACAGGTCGAGAGAGAGGGAATGTTCCAGAAGAGTTGGTGACTGGAGCAGAGCTCAAGAGATATACAAGTCAAAAAAAAAGATAGAATGAGGCCGATGTGCGTCTAGCCCTGCACAGGTAGATATCCCGGCTGATACTGATGTGTGGAGGAGGCGACCACTTTCTTTTCAACTCATGTCAGCTCGTGACAACTTGGCTGTGACTTATGAAACATGAGTGATATCAGTGAACACGACCCAGGCCAGCTTCTCCCCGTGAGTCCAGGATGAACATGTGACCCGACTTCATCCATATGTGTATCCGACAAACCATTCATTTTTACATTGAATTGTTTTTGTGGATTTTTGCGACACTATGTCACGATGAGTTTCTTTCGAGAGGAACCTTTTGATTAGAGCTCCAATGTATTTGAAAACCCATTTAAATGTTACAAAAATGTGATTAAAAATATTGTTTTAGGTGTTTGTAAACTTTTGATAAAGTTGAATTAAAACAAACACAGAAGGTGTCGGAGACGTTTCTGATTCACTTTGATGATTCATAATTCAACATTTCATTTCAAAGTCGACCGAATCATTGTCATCAATCCATCAAAATATGAATCACACATCTTAACAAACAAAGATCACTCATCATGAATGTGCGAAAGGTAAACTTGCGATGTTGCTCAACCGTAAACACAGTAGCCATGTCACGATACTTGGATATGAAAAACTTCACCGGAAGCAGCGTTCATGGATCAGCAGCCAAGAAAACCCTGAAAGGACGTGGATGTTATTTTCCTCATCTTGACTTGTCATCTGAATTCAATTGAAGGGAACTCTTGTTGTGTATGGTTTTGGGCGATGAATATCAGTGGACGACGCTAAGACAAGTGTAACTTTGAGGTGTAAACTTCAGCAGGATAAGAGCTGATCATGCAACAACCAGCAGCAGCCAATCATTGAAGTAAGTGACAACAAAAAGACCTTTTAAGAAGAGAATATCTTACTTTCTTTCTTCATGTACACACACTTTCATCTGTAAACCTTTTGCTGATATTAAAAAAAAAAAAAAGTAAGACTTACTGTTGTTATCAACTGATTGTTTAAATGAGGGTAGAAAACATAGTTAGCATTCAGTCAGCTAAGTGCTAAGCTACGCTAAGCTAAGCTGAGAGAAAACAAGAGTGTAAAACTCCACACCAGAAGCAAAATATGTCGTAATGATGTTGCAAAGGGGGTCAAGGTAGACGTGTACGATGGACGACCACCTCTCTGTCCGTGTTTGAACACCTCTCATCAAGCTAGCAGTTGTTTTAGCTCTCATTGCTGTAGGAATGTTCACCCTCCCTTTTAAAAAAACAAGAGCCTCCTCCGGTTCATCATCAGCTCTTCGTCTCGGGACTCATGTTCCGATCAAAAAGGCTTCAATGCATTTTCTACAAAGTGCAAAGTACACAAGCGTCCAAAAGAAAGACTTGTTAGCTTAGATTCTGAAAGATTAGCTCATAAAACAAACCAAAAAAGTCACTTTAAATATGTAGGTATCTGCAGGCCTGCCTGTACAGAAAAAAAGGCAAAAATAAAACAACAGGTGGATTCTAATCAGGACACATGCCGGGATGAGCAACGTAAAGAAGTGTGGACGATAGAGAATGTTTCAGTGAGTAGCAGAGTGCAATATTAAAGCCATGTGATCCAAGAGAAGCTTTTCTCGTCACATGAAGTTAAAGGAGGCGAAGCAGGACTCGTCAGTGCCACATTTTGTGCTGCACAGAACCTTCTCTTGAAAAGGCAAAACACAAATTGAAAGATGAAGGAGATTCAAGTCATAGTTACAGGGTGAACCCCCCTCGCCGGGTCTCAGGACATCCGCCTCCGACAGACGCCGTCGTCATCGCCGTGCAGGCTCTGTCCTGAGTCGGCCTCAGTGCAGTGGAGATGACCGACCTTCGACCTGGCCCGGGGAAGAACCATCCCAAAACCTCTTTTCTGCCGTCTCCCGTGTCCTTCTTCAGCGGAGCGCTCCAGTCCTCCTCACAGCCTCGACCACCGGTCCTGTGTCTGAGTGTGCTGGGCGGTGTTCGGTGGACGGACTCCTCCAGCAGGTGGTCAGAGGGAGGAACACATTCTGCTAATATTCACTTGTTGGTGATGAATGGATCCACCGAAGGGACTTTTGAGAGGTGAAGAAGAAGGAGGGATGAACTGGTGTGAAACAGCACACATTACTTAAATGCCGAAAACTCCCCTGGGAAGGTAAAAAACAAAGGAGACAGAATTTTAGTGATGGATTGACGAGCATATGTCAGCAGTTATTCAGCTGGTTCTTGAAATAACCCAATAGACATTTTGAATTGTCAGGTTTGGACAAAACTTCTGAGATTCATGGCAAACTGAAGTGAACATGTAACATTCTGTCGTAAGCTTGGGACAAGAGACAGAGGACACCCTGGACAGATCTCAACTTCTATACATTTAAACCATCACACGGATATCAAATCATAAACACTTCAATAATCCGCCATTAAGTGACGCTAACCTGCTGTTGACCAATGGCGTTTGTGTTTCTGTCATGTGACGTGTGACTTACCTCCACAACTTTATCGACACCACAATAGAACAATTTAATTCGTACAAGTTTTATTTATTTATTTTTTAATTCACAAACATTTTAAACCTTGTACAATTACAATTAAGTGCAGCATCGTAGTATATCTCCATGAGGTGCATTATTATGGAGCCTCACATTTTGACCTTATTTTGAGCAGCATAATTCATTAATAAAGCTTTAAAGGAACTCTGTCGATTTATGAGAAAATGTATGTTATTCAAGTTTGCCTTATAGTCCCAAAAATATGGTACACTAGTTTATGTGAGTCATTTGTTAACTTAATTTAGTACCTGAAATGGGTCTACAAGAATAAATCATTTTGGTCTGGTAATTATTGGAAAGGCTTTGCTGTGATGGGATTAGTTTTTTTTTATTAAACGGATACAGAACAGTGGTTATATAGGGCAACTGCAAGTAACTAGTTACACATGCCTCGACTGCGTAGAAAGAATAGTGTGGTATCTAGAGACTAGGGGTGTCGATGTTTGCAGACACGCCTACAGTAAGAATCAGTTACGAACATGCTTCTCTGAACTGTGGGAGGAAAGTCGAGTGCAGAGACGCAAATAAAACCTACCATAGCCACCGGCCTGTATTGGGGTCTTGGGTGACGCGCAGGCATACAAGCTGAAGTCCTCCGTCTGGAAACCAGCTCTGTTTAACGACGGCTCCGAGGCGCTGCGGTGGATTTTGGGGAGCGAGCGAGCCAGCAGCTCGATGGACGCCAGGATCTCAAAAGAACAATGAGACTCACAATAAGTCTTACTTCCTTGAACTCCTTAAGGAGCTACTTTCTGTCACAACTATTGTGACATGGTCAACATCACTTTCAAAAATACTGATATAGCTTGAACAAGTGTGTGATCCCACCTGGGGGAAAAGGGGGCGCTCTTCTCTCTTCTTCTTCAGGCAGTCGGCCATCAGCCTCTTCATGGCCTTGGGACAGTTGCTGCGCACCTTGCTGAGGTCCGGCGACAGGTAACCTGGACCCACCATGAATATTATCTGCAGCAGAAACCGTTTCATTACATCTTTGAGAGGACTCTGCTTTATTATAGAAAAAGACTGGAGTGTGACGAACAAACATCTGACCTGGTCTCGGTTGTTGATGTTGGAGTAGGGCAGAGCTCCGGACATGAGCTCATACAGCACGATGCCGAAGGCGTAGACGTCGGACTGGAAGCTGTAGGGATTCTTGTCCTGCAGTCTGATGACCTCAGGAGCCTGAAAGAGCAGTCCTGTCAGGAGGGAGTTCAGGTGAGTCGCGAGGGGCAGCTTCACACTCACCATCCACAGGATAGACCCAGACAGCTGCTCAAACTGGTGTGAGCCGCTCCAGCGGGACTTCACTGTGGCCAGACCGAAGTCACCGATCTTTACCGTCAGGTCCTCGTGGAGGAAAATATCTGGAGGAGAAGTCGTCAAGGACACTTCCTGGGAAGAATGCTCTTCATTTCTGGAGAAAAGATATTCTTACAATTGTAATTCTTTTGTTAGACGTTTGATAAACCAAAGATTATTCAATAGTTATCCACAATCAAAATGGGACACCTGTCACTCAAGGAGCTAATGAGTGATAGGAATAACACGAGTTTCAATGCTTTTGATTTTTCTTTTAAAGTAGTTTCATGTAACTTTCAATAACTCCAGACTGGTTGATCTCTCTTAGGATACTGTTGCTCTTCAGATCCCGGTGGATGATTGATTTGGCGTGAAGATAACTGTTCAGGAAAAAACACAAAGCAACATAAGCGAGAAGCACAAACAACAACAAACAAGTGTAGCGACTCACTCCATGCCCTGAGCCGTCTGCCGGGCAATGTCGATGAGCTTGATCATCTCGAACTTGGTCTCCATGATGTGCAGGTGATGGTAGAGACTGGAGCCTTCGCACCACTGGGTGACGATGGCCAGCTGGGGCTTGGTGGTGTAGCCCATGAACAGCAATATGTTCACGTGACGCGTTTTCCTGTCGCACACAAACACAGATGTTTAAGTCCAAGGCAGAGGTCAAAGGTTCGAGTTAGTGACATGAGCTACCTGAGGACTCCCACTTCATTCTTGAAGGCTTGAAGCTGTTGAGGGGTGGGTGCCGTCACGTTCAACATCTTCACAGCAACATCGCCTGAAATTGAAGATTAATAAAATAAGCTGCTTGTTCTAATTCACATGTGTCACACATTCACGGGCAGGAGGGGCCAATACATGCTCGTGTTGATATGTTGACTGATAAAGATGACAGTAGTTAAGATGAGGAATAGAGATTATCAAAAATAAAAGCAAAATTGAGGATGATGAAAGGTTTGTTTGATTAAAATGTAAAAATAAAAAGATAATTCAGACATGATCCTAATCAGAGACATGCTTACTGTTAAATACAGCAAAATGTTAATATTAAAATAAAATAAAATAAAATCGTTTCCTGACTCCCATCGTATATATATGCAAAAAATACACACAAAAAAAGGGTGTGTCGTCCACGTTGTCTGGTACAACTTTTAGCCATCATGAAACATTTTGGCTAGAAAAAAACTCAATAAATTCACACTTTCCCATAATGCCCAGAGACAATTTCTCTTAATGAAGTTTCAACATAAAGCATGTTGAAGTAGAACCTCAATGTAAATCAGCTCTGATAGTCCCTGGTTCAAATTGTATTTCAATGCAAACAAAGGCCTTATCATTAGATTCTTGAATGTACTGTAGTACCTTTAAATACTTTTTAAGGATTCTAGGGAACCCTAGCAAATCTACATGTTGTTAGACCCACAACCTCAACTGCTAGAAGATTTGTGTGATTGAGTTTGACACCACTTCTCTATTGAGTCTGGTCGAACTATTTAAGCTCGTTTTTATCTTCCCTGTAACATGTTTACAAAGGACCAGGGATTAGTAAAGACACTCGCCACGATAATGATATAAATGGCAGTTACCAAACAGTGTTCGGTTTTGCTGCCATTTTCTTTCTGATTTTGTTTAAAATATATATATTAGGGATAAGGATGTAACGTTCCAAATGTATCCTATTAGTAACAATGTCATAAAAATCATTCACATTGGTATAAAACCTTAATAATCTCCATCCCTTATAAAAGAAACGTCATTAACACTAGTCTGTAGACTCTAGCAGCGTTAAACTAAACTATTTAGACCGACTCTTACCGTGCCACTTTCCCTTGAAGACCGTTCCAAATGAACCAGATCCTATCCTCTGACCCAGAGTGATCTGGCCCTCAGATATCTCCCAGTCGTTGCTGGAGTCCCTCCTCCCGAGAGTTTTCTGTTTCACGGCACATCACCATCACCTTCATCATCACCACAGCAACGTTCATCAAAGCACAAAGACGGTCTCTTACCATTTTATTGCGATCTTCAGACGAGGACGACGACTTGCGCTCTCTTTGTGGACACGGGGACTTCTGCGGGACCTTGACGTTGGTCAGAGAGCCGGGTAGAGATGCAGGAGGAGTGGCGGACAGACCTGTGGTGGTACCTGGACAGCAGGGGAAACAGAGAAAAAGCATTTGGAGCTTGAAAAAGTGAGTTAAGGCAGAAGAGGAGAGAAGAAGAAAGTTGACTTTAAAGAGTGCGTTTGCCGTTTGAATGTGCAGAAGAGGTCATGCAGTGGCAAATAATGTTTGTTACCCTATGATTTATTATTTTTTCATTTTACATCATGAATGAAACTCATTCGTACTTTGACTCTCAATTGTGAATACTTTCAAGAATGATTTATACAAGTTAAAAGCCTTAATAATTACAAATCTAAAACTAATTATTTTATTGACTTGCAGTCACGTTTATGCAATTCGATGAAAGAGGTCATATATATATAAATAAATAGCTCAGTTAGACTATTCTTATTTATAAGGCCAAATATTTTTTAATGGAGCTACACTGGTAAATGATACATGGACATTTTAAATACTACATTCATTATCAAAAGGCTTGACTTATCTAAGGAATCTCTTAAAAACAGCATCATTTATTTGCATATATTTACCATACAATGATGAAGAAAACGACTCTTTTGAAGTCTGTGTGTAACAAAAGTGCATCACAGTGTTTGAAACAGTAAGATTGAAGTGAATCCCACAACCATGAGAGAGAACATGTGAAAACATAAAGAGGGAAACACACACAGTGGACTTGACACAAGGTAAAGGGGCTGTTGTGCTGGGGTGGAGGTGTAGGTGAAGGAGGAAGAGGATGGGGGAAGAGAGGAAGAACACAGGAACACACAGAGGCCTAACTACCTCGGAAAACAGGCTCGGGCTCAAAATCAAAGACTATGTCATTGGGGTAGGAGTATAATGAGGAGTTTGAATGAAAATCCTTAACAGGTTATGGGCCCAGACAGCTTCGGTCACCGCTAGTGACTAATGACGGACAGAAGTGGCAGAGAATGAGAGCCACCTTGAAGATAAGTACCGGGCAAAGTTACGAGGAGCGTCGCGACGCAATACGCGAACGCTAGAGCTAAGAGCTAAGTGCTAACAAGCTAGCAGAAGAAAAGACCGCAAAACACGTGTAGAGATGACGGACAGAGGAGCCGCAGGGATGCTATCGCCGCAACTGTTTTTTGACGGAACAGATGATAAGCATGACCTTTGGGAAACGAGATTGCTTGGTCACTTGCATATCTTAAACCTGACAGAGACTATTTTGCATGAGCCCACGGATGCTAGTGAAGAGCAGTTAGCTCTAGACGGAAGGAAGAATGCTGACTGCTATGCCGAACTGATAAGACTGATAGATGATAAAAGTCTATCTCTAATCAGACATGACGCTGCTGATAAAGGCAGGGAGGCACTGAAGTTATTGAAAGAACATTATTCTGGAAAAAGCAAGCCAAGAATAATAAGTTTATACACATCGTTGACCAAGCTGCGGATGGCAGACAACGAAAGTGTCACAGGCTATATTATAAGAGCGGAAAATATTATCACTGCTTTGAGAAATGCAGGTGAAGCTATGAGTGATGGACTAATCATAGCCATGATACTTGGTGGACTACCGGACATGTTCAGGCCTCTAGCTGTCCATGTGACACAAAATGAAGACCAAGTTACATTCACAGACTTTAAGAGGAGGCTGAGAATCTATGAAGAAGCTGAAAAGATGAAAACGGCTGAATCAACGGACAATGTAATGAAAACACACATAAAACATAGCAAGCAAAATATGAATAAAGAATCCCTGTGCAAGAAAAAGGGAGATCAAGATGGTGCCAGAAAAGTTGCAGAGAAAGAGCAAGAAGGTGATGACGACCATCTCTTCATGGCGAAACATACAAAGACTGAGAGACCAGCTGACAACATAAAGATGAAAAGCATCATGGTGGATGGAGGAGCAACCTCTCACATCGTGAACGACATGAGCAAGTTTGTGAGTTTCGACGCCACATTTCAGCCAGAGACCCACGCAGTCGAGCTGGCAGATGGGACCGAGTGCAACGGAATCGCCCAACGCAGAGGGACCGCTGTGATTCATCTCCTGGACAGCACCGGACGACAACACAGAGCACAGCTTCGGCAAGCACTCTACATGCCAACGTACCCCCAAGACATCTTCTCAGTGGTGAGAGCAGCGAATGGAGGAGCAACAGTCAGGTTCAAGAAAAAGAACAGTCACATGATCACAAAAGATGGCAGCAGGTTTGACATTCATGAAAGTGGCAATTTGTATTATTTATCAACTGTTGAACAGAGTGTTGATAAATGTAAAGTGTCCCACGACATACAAACCTGGCATGAGATTATGGGTCATTGCAATTATGAAGATGTACAAAAATTACAAGGTGTTGTAAAAGGCATGGTGATAAATGGGAGTGTGGTCAGACCAACACAGACATGTGAAGTGTGTACGAAAGGAAAATTCACACAGAGTAGAAATAGGGAGCCAGACAGAAAAGCTACAAAACCATTACAGCTAGTCCACACTGATCTAGCAGGTCCAATGCGAACCCCGAGCATAGAGGGACACAGATACGCTCAATCTTTTACAGATGACTACTCAGGTACAATGTTTGTGTACTTCCTTAAAGCTAAAAGTGATGCAGTTCATGCCACAGAAAGATTCTTGGCAGACATAGCACCTTATGGTGAAGTCAAGTGCGTCCGTTCAGACAACGGCACTGAGTTTACAACTCAAGTTTTCCAAGAACTGTTGACCAAGAATAGGATAAGGCATGAAAAGTCAGCGCCCTGTTCGCCACACCAAAATGGCACAGCAGAGAGAGGTTGGCGAACTCTCTATGACATGGGCAGGTGTTTACTGTTAGAGAGTAACTTACCAGATAAACTATGGAACTATGCTGTACAGACAGCTGCTTACGTTAGAAACAGGTGCTACAGCAGACGCACAAGAAAAACTCCATATGAGATGTTTACAGGCGTGAAACCGGATGTTTCCAAACTGCAGAAGTTCGGGTCCATCTGTTTTGCCTACAAACAAGAGAAAGGGAAGTTGGATTCCAGGTGCCAGCAAGGTGTTTTTATAGGATATGATAAAAACAGCCCAGCTTATCTGGTGTACTATCCAGACACAGAAAAAGTCCAAAAGCACAGGTTAGTGAAATTCACAACCAAAACAGCAAATGAAAAAGAGACACAAACATCTGAAGCACACATTGAGTATTGTGATAGAGATGTACAGCCAAAAAGTCATGACAATGGAGAAATGGTTGATGAAAACAAAGAAAATGCATCAAGTCATGATAAGGAAAGTGATGTTTCGGAGACTGCTCCAAAACAGACTGAAGTGTCTCAGCAAGAAGACGATGCTGAGAGAACAAGGCGGAACCCAAAGAGGGAAAGAAAGAAACCAACTTACCTACAGGACTTTGAAACGGAAGAAAAGGTAGACAAACTACAAACATGTATTGACTTCTGTTACAGAGCAGTGTGTGACATTCCTCAGACTTACAAGGATGCCATTGCTTCAACCAACTCAAGGCAGTGGATCAATGCTATGAAGGAGGAGATGCAGTCACTGGAGGAAAATGAAACATTCAGCCTCACCCATCTTCCACCAGGCAAACGAGCAGTGGGGGGCAGATGGGTGTACGCACTCAAGAGTAACACTGATGGAACAGAAAAGTACAAAGCAAGATACGTAGCAAAAGGCTACAGTCAAAAACAAGGAACTGATTACGAAGAGACATTCTCACCTACTGCTGATATGACCAGTGTGAGGGTGATCATGCAGAAGGCAGCGCAGGAGAATCTGCTGCTGCATCAGATGGACGTTAAGACAGCATATTTACATGCACCTATTGATTTTGAACTTTACATTGAGCAACCAGATGGTTACGAGACATGGTCAGACACAGGTGAGAAACTGGTGTGTAAACTGCATAAGTCTCTCTATGGTCTCAAGCAGTCCGGAAGAAACTGGAATGCTATGTTACATGCATGTTTGATCAGAAATGATTTCACACAGAACCCTGCTGATCATAGTGTGTATACAAAAGAAAAACATGATGAAAAGGTAATCCTCATTATATGGGTTGATGATTTGATAATAGCAGCCAGCAATGAAAGTGTATTAACAAATGTGAAAACAATGCTAACTGAAAAGATCAAAATGAAAGATCTGGGAAGACTCAGACATTTTCTGGGAATAGACTTTGAGCAAACAGAAGGCCAAGTTGTTATGTCACAGAAAAGATATGTGAACAAAATACTGAAAAGATTTGAAATGGAAGACTGTAGGGCAAGAGAGACCCCATGTGAACCAAAACTTGACTATTCAGAAAATGCTGAAAAAATGACAAATTCAAGAAAGTACAGAGAGGCAGTGGGAAGTTTAATATATTTGTCCACATGCACTAGACCAGACATAAGTTTTGTGGTCAGTAAACTCTCACAGCATTTTGATGATCCAACTGAAGAACACTGGAGCACTGTAAAACATGTCTTTAGGTACCTTAAAGGTACAGCAGAACAAGGTTTATGCTTCAAAAGAAATGACACAAGTAAACTAGGTTTGAAAGTGTACAGTGATGCAGACTGGGCATCAGAGAGAGCAGACAGGCGCAGTATCTCAGGTTATTGTGTCAGTTTATGTGAAGGAAGCTCTCTAATTTGATGGAAATCAAGAAAACAACCAACGGTTGCACTTTCTACATGTGAAGCAGAATACATTGCCTTAGCATCAGCTATACAGGAATGTATATATTTGAAACAGCTACTTAAAGGAATGGACAAGTACCAGTATGCACAAACAAAAGTGTACGAAGACAACCAAGGTACTATTGCACTTGCCAAGAACCCTGTAAACAGGCAAAGATGTAAGCACATAGACATCAAGTATCATTTCATCAGGGAGATTGTAAACACTGGCAAGATACATCTGGAGTATTGTCCTACTGAGCAAATGCTTGCTGATGTAATGACAAAACCAGCAACTAAACTGAAACTGAAAAGGTTTGTCAAAGATATGTTTGGTACATAAAAGTACATACAATTTTGTGTTCTCGGGAAACCCATTAAGTGTATACATACATGTGTACCAATTGTTATTATAGTTACATATTTAACCAAGTAGCTGAGTGTGTAGAAGCTGTTGGATGAATCATTTTATCATATTTGGTTGTTCAAGCAAAGCAAACTACACAAAATTAAATGTATATGGTATTGTCTTTTTCAACATTCCATTTATATTCATATTCATTATTGGGTCTCACACAAACACACACACACACACACACACACACACACACACACACACACACACACACACACAAAAGACTAAGAGCACGCAGACGCGGAATGGTTGGAAAGAAAGCCACAGGATGTTTGGGAAATGTTGCGTGTTGATCTTCATAATAATAATAATAATCTCTATTTATATAGCGCCTTTATAGACCAGGGTCACAAAGCGCTTTGACAGCCATTCACACATACTGATGGGAGTAGGCTGCACCACATGGCACCGAATCTGCCATCAGGGTAAAGTGTCTTGCTCAGGGACACAACGACACAAGCTTGTCTGGAGCTGGGATTGAACCTGCAACCTTTTGGACTGCAGGCAACCACTCTACCATCTGAGCTATGACGCCCCTTATGACCTCCCTCCGACCTCGGTAAGCACTGATCACGAATCAGATCCTGTATAGAATCAACATTTGTGTTACTATTATTATAGATAAATAGTTTAAGGAAAGAATATACAACGTCGGATGAAATCATTTGAACATTCATCCATTTTTTTCAGATGCAGGCAGAACCTCTGACTACTTGGTTTCACATTCTTACATCAAAAATCAAGTCATTTATATCAACAACTGTTGCATCTCACATCAATGTTGACAGGCTCGATGGTGTTGATATGGACGTTGGGTGCGGACGACGAGCGGTCCCGCTGCCCAAACTGGTTACGGTGGTCTTCCTCATTGGGCCGGAAACTAGGTGGGATGGGTATGGACTTGGACGGGGACACAGTGGCGTGGCATATGGATCTGGAAAGGTTTGAAGCCATCAATAAGAGAGAGCACAGAGACGAACACGCAGAAAGGGAGAGAGCGGGGATTACCCTGTGGAGTCTGATGGGGGGAGTGAAGGACAGACTTCGGACACGGGGGTCGTCCCTTCTGAAGAAACTTCCTCCTGAGTGAAGGGGTGGTGCTCGAAGAACTTGGAAACTAGCAATGAGCTTGAACCACAAAAGAAAATGTTATTAAAATCAAGTTTAAATGAAGGTTTTTTACTGAATGTTATCCTGCTTATATATTAATCTATAACTGCACACATGTTTATAGATGCATCAGGTTAAAAACAATACTTTCTTTATATTAAATTGTTAATTATTTAGACGAGCTTAAACTGATCATGACCTCAGTGAAGAGTCAACACTTTAAATCACAGCTTAATTTAAGATTTTGTACAACTTCTCAAGTGACACAACTTACTGTAACTGGTCGTAGTTGACACACATAAGAGGAACCTCGGTGCTGCAGCGCTGGTGGAACTTGTACCCCCATGTCTGGCAGCGGAACCCCTGGAAAAGCAGCTTCCTGCAGAAGTCGCAGAAGGCCAGAGTGAAGAAAGTCTTCCTCACCTAAAACTGATCAACTTTAATGCCTAAACAATTTAGAGTCATGAAGATGGAGGAGAACTTAGGTCTGTATCTGATGTGCTGATAAAGTACAATTTATAGTAATAATACCTTTCATTCTTAGTCATTATTATTAATGATTTGAACTGATAAACATGTACAGATTCCAGTCAAGCTGCTTTTTTACTAAATAGATTCATATCATATAAAATATAAGGAATAAGTTACTAACACACATTGGACAGCAGGTGGCAGTGTCATTTCAGAGATTGCTTAAACGACATTATATTGTTTAGGTTTTATATGATACAACTTTTAAAATATATAATGGAATATAACAAAAAAAAGTGTACCTTGCTACAGACTTTTGTGTTTTTAGTATTAATATGGAACCTTGCAAACATAAGTGAAGTCAATCGCTCACACACGACTGACCACAATGCATCTGATTACAATAATTCAATAATGCTGTTTCACTTTCAAGGGCCACAAACATGTTTTCAATACAAAAATAAACCTTTACTTTGGGATACTTTTGTGTTTTTATGTGTGTAATTCATTGCTTCTTGGACAGATCCGTTTAGTCTGTCAATTTCAACAAAGACAAAGACATATGAGCTTCAGTCTTTACATTAAAATGAAAATACTTTTGTTTCTTTTTGTTAAAATTTAAAAAGACAATTACAGTAAAACTTTCCTTGATAGTTTATTGTCTTGAACACAACAACCACTCTGATCATATTCCTCTCAATACTGCACAAGGAAGTAAAGAAGGATCATCAATGACAGAGAACATATGAAGTGAATCATTATTCTCTGTCTGCTTCACACTCAGGAAGGAATATCACAACTCTTCATCATGGTTAGTGACACCAAACACTTTACAAACACATTTCTTAAGTTAAGAACTATAGAAACGATCCCTGAAAGTATAGTCTTAACTTAACTCTGCACCAACATCACACTCCATCCTCACACCAAACTACTAAAGTGATGGTTAATTAAAAACATTTTTCATTCATTAAATTGCAAGTATATGAGCAACAAAAGACTGTGTTTTAGAGTAAATACAAACATGAATGTAAAATGTATCTAAAAATGTAACTGACACTCCACAGTGACATTTACAGGAAGACTATACATTCATTAAAAAACACAATCAAGAAATACCTCATGAGAAGTGTTTGTTTATGAAACAAATTTAAAAAAGGTATTTGAATATTAATTTGGATTAAATTATATTTTACAAATAATTTTACTTTCTTTCTTTCTGAAATATTGTTCAAGTTATATTTTTGTCCATTTTTAGTGTCTGTATGAAAAAAAAATCCAACAGTTGATCTTTGTCTTTTGTTAAACTGCACTGCCAGTGAAGACATGTGACCATGTGATGTAGTTTCATTCTTTGACTGACAGCAGTTAAGACTATACTTTCAGGGATCATTTCTATAGTTCTTAACTTAAGAAATGTGTTTGTAAAGTGTTTGGTGTCACTAACCATGATGAAGAGTTGTGATATTCCTTCCTGAGTGTGAAGCAGACAGAGAATAATGATTCACTTCATATGTTCTCTGTCATTGATGATCCTTCTTTACTTCCTTGTGCAGTATTGAGAGGAATATGATCAGAGTGGTGATTGAATGTCAAAGTTAAACATAAACAATTGTCAGGAGCATCTGGGTGAACATCAATGTGATGTTGTGAAGAAGCTCTCAATAGAACCGGATAAATTTACTAAATAACCCCCACAAACAGAGACATTTCTAAATAATTCACATTTTAAACAAAGGGGTCAAGCATTCTTCCGTGATTTGGACCCGAAAGACGTGTTTCGAAGGACAGAGAAAACACCTGTAGCGGCGCAGACAACGAAGCTAGGAGCCAACATGGCCGACATGGATCTCATCCTGCAAGAACTGAGAGGGTTCTGACAGGAAAGTAAAACTCAATTTCAATCATTAAAAGAAGAGATGTCGGAGCTAAATACAAGGATGGAAGAGGCAGAGGGACGGATGGTGACGGCAGAAGAAAGGCTTCAGAACGTTGAGGAAGTTTATACGGAGATGCTAAAGCTACACGCGAGAGTCGAGGAGAAGATGGTGGACTTGGAAAGTCGATCTAGAAGAGAAAAGAAGAAAAGAATACGGATCTATGGCGTTCCGGAGGAGGCTGAGGAGTCATCCTCCATGATAACTTTTGTGGAGAACTTGCTTCGTGAAGGACTTGGGATGACAGAAAGCAGAGGAGCTGAGGATGGAGAGAGCGCACCGGTCCACTAGACCTCCATCATCGTCAAGTTTCTGAGTTTCTCAACGAAAGAGTCGATTCTTCCCAAGGTGTGGCAGAGCAGAGGATTCTCCTGGAAATCTAACCAAATAAACATGGATCAAGATTATCCTCCAGCCATCATCAAACAGCGGTGCGAGTATGCAGAGGTGCGCAAAGTCCTGAAGGAAAACCAAGTTCAATTTCAGACTCTCTTCACGGCCAGACTACGAGTGAAATACAAAGACGGAACCAGAACCTACGCTACAGTGGAGGAAGCAACGGAGGATCTGAGAAAATGGAGATACGACGTCACACTTGCATGTCAGTTCCTGAGACCCTCCTTTGAGAGTCACTCAAGTTGTTTATTAAGTTGAATGTAATATTGAGTTTGTTAGATTTTCTGGCTTTGTTTATTTGTTTTTGGTTTTTGAGGGGGGAGGGAGCATACCAGTTTTGTGAAATTGTTCAAAAAGGACACCAGTAATGGATAAAAGATCAATAAATATTGTTTTGTTCAATATTAACAGCGTACTCAACGCAGTTAAAAGGGCGAAGATATTGTCAAAACTTGAGAAAGATAAAATGCACATTGCTTTCTTACAAGAAACACATCTTGATGACATAGAACATGGTAAACTGAATAAATCAGGATTTAAACACGTCTATTATGCTTCTCACAGTTCAGGAAGAAGGAGGGGAGTGACAATCCTCATAAATAACACAGTCAATTACCAGCACATCTCAGAGTATAAAGATAATGAAGGTAGATTTATAACAATTACAGGTAAAGTTGAAGATGATTTGGTGAGTTTCTTTAACGTGTATGTTCCACCTGGGAGTGACTAGTCCTTCTTTAAACGTTTACTTGAAATAATGACAACAAAAAGCCAAGGGATGTTGATTTGTGGGGGCGACTTCAATCTTCCACTTAACCCCAAAATGGACTCATCTAATGGCAAGTCAGACACAAGAAAGATCAACAATAAGTTCAACAATATTATGGAAGAAGTGGGAATTATTGATACTTGGAGAGAGTTGAACTCAAAAAGTCGAGAATATACACATTACTCAGCAGCTCATAATGTTTACTCTCGTGATCTGTTGTTATCTGTGAAATAGGCCCTAGTAGTGTTTCTGACCACGGTCAGAAATCAGCTCAGGAGAACCAGGACAACAAAGGCCCCTGGACCAGACGGCATCGGTGGCAAAGTACTCAGGACGTGCTCTGACCAGTTAAGTGAAATTGTTGGACTTCTGTTCAACATGAGCTTGACCCTGGGAAGAGTTCCACTACTGTGGAAGACGTCCTGTGTGGTACCGGTGCCGAAGACTCAGCACCCTAAGGATCCCAGCTGCTACAGACCTGTGGCCTTGACATCCCACCTTATGAAGGCTCTGGAGCGGCTGGTCCTTAGTTACCTGAGTCCTCTGGTGCGCTCCTCCATGGATCCGTTGCAGTTTGCCTACCAACCTGACATCGGCGTGGAGGACGCCATCATCTTCCTTCTCCACCGAGCACTTTCTCACCTGGAGTCGCCTGGAAGCACTGTGAGGATCCTTTTCCTGGATCTAAGCAGTGCTTTCAATACCATCAGGTCAAACATCCTGAGGGACAAGCTGGAGCTGTCTGGAGCGGACACTCACCTCTCGACACCGTTTGGTGTCCGGGGGCCACTCCTGAAGTCATTCTATGACTCAATAGTGGCCTCTGCCATCTTCAACGGTGTGGTCTGCTGGGGGAGCAGCATGACAGCAAAGGATAGGGCTAAACTGGACAGCCTTATTAAGAAGGCCGGTTACGTCCTAGGGCGCCCCCTGGATCCTGTGGAGGAAGTGACTGGAGGGAGGATACGGAGCAAGCTGGGCTCCATGAGGAGGAACTTGTCTCACCCTCTCCAGCACACACTGAGGGCATTGAGGAGCTCCATCAGTGATAGGATGCTCCATCCCAGGTGTGTGAGGGAGAGGTACCGCAGGTCCTTCCTCCTGCTGCCATCAGACTCCACAACAAGAACACACCAAGATAACTATTTAACCGCACCTCTTGTTATTTATGTAAATATGATTGTATATATATTATATAGCGCAGATGTATTTCTTATTCTATTTAGATTTTCTTTCTCGTTTTTATTTCTGGGTGTTTTTATTTCTCTTGCTGTTGTTAAACCGAATTTCCCCTCGCGGGACTAATAAAGGTTTTCTGATTCTGATTCTGATTCTGGTCCTGTCTATATATATGGGATGCTCTAAACAAAGGCTGTGTTGAGGAGTAAAATAATTTCTATCTTTTCATAGGAGAAGAAACTCAGACTCAACAAGAACTTATGGAATTAGAAGACAAACTGAGGACAACTCAAATGAAACACTCTCAGTCCTTAGATGATGACACTCAATTGAAAGTTCAAAAACTAAGAAAAGAAATAGATCAAATAAATACACATGAAATACAAAAAAAACTACTTTTCACCAAGCAAAAATACTACGAGGCTGGTGGAAAATCTATGAGCCTCCTGTCCTACAAATTGAGAAAACAGCAAGCTGACCGGTCTATACACAAAATCAGAGACCCCACAACTAAAAAAGTGGAAACTAATCAACAAAACATTCAGAAATGTTTCTTAAAATGTTATGAAAAGCTCTATTCTCAACCTCAAACAGCTAATGTCCACCAGATTGACAAATTATTATCCCATATTGAGCTTCTAATGGTTAACAATGAACAAAACTAAAAATTAACATAAAAAATGAACTTTGATCAGCAATTAAAAGATTAAAAGGAGGGAAATCCCCCTGAACAGATGGATTTACCTCCGAGTGGTGCAAAATAATGCAAGATCAACTAACTTCTACACTCCTGAGAACATTTAACTGGGTTTTAGAACATAAAGTTGTACCTCATGGAGCGAGGCGATCATATCTGTCATTCCCAAAGAAGGGAAAGATAATATGTAATCTGGGAATTACTGTCCAGTGAGCGTTTTGAACATTAATCATAAACTGTCCACCTCCATACTAACAAGAAGAATTGAACCAATCTTACCTAAATTAATTCATGAGGACCAGACAGGCTTTGTTGGAAATAGACAAACTCAAGATAGCATCAGGAGAGCATTACACATTATAAGACAAGCTGGGAATCAAAACTTGGAAACGCTGTTACTGAGTCTGGACGCAGAAAAGGCGTTCGACTCAGTAAGTTGGTCATTTTTATATTAAGTTTTAGCAAAAATTGGATTTCATGATACTATAATTGATACTTTTGCAGCATTGTACAAAACACCAATGGCTCGAATTAAATGAATTGAGATTTAACAAAATCATTTGTTCTGAAGAGAGGAAACTGACAGGGGTGTTGTGCGTCACTATTGTTTGCCATTTTCATAGAACCTCTGGGTCAATGGATAAGGCAGAGGACAGAAATCCAAGGAGTCATGATGTCCACGGGGGAGCAAAAGCTTGCGTTGTTTGCTGATGATTTATTGTTGACCATAACACAACCTTCTCAGACACAAGTGATGGAGATGCTAAAAGAATACGGTTTACTATCAGGCTACAAAATTAATATTGATAAAATCAAGTTCTAACACTGAACTATGACCCACCATGAAAAATCAGGAATATGTATAACTGGAAATGGGATGCAAAATTCGAATATTTAGGGGTGTCACTACCTAGAGACTTGCTGAGACTGTATGACATCAACTATGGACCTTTGAGTGAAAGAATTAAGTTGGATTTACAAAGATGGGCAACTATACCATATTTAAATCTTCACTCAAGGATAGACTCCATCAGGATGAATATTCTGCCACGAATATTATATCATTTTCAATGTCTCCTGGTCAAAATTCCACCAAAACAATTTATAGAATGGGACAGATTAATTTCAAGATTTATGTGGGAGGAGAACAAACCCAGGGTCAGATATAAAACACTGCAATTAAGTAAAGAGAAGGGAGGTATGGGCCTGCCCTGCCTTCAACATTATTACCATGCAGCACAGTTGAGGCCCTTAATCTGTCTCTGTTCAAGATCTTACACTGCAGGTTGGAAGAACTTGGAAGGTTCTAGCGTAAATGGTGTTCCATTGATTGCTCTCATAGCAGAGAACAAGCTACAGGATGAAATGAAGGTTGCAGATCATACTTTTACTACTTACTCCTTTTTTACTACTATACTTTTTAAGGATTTTCCTAAAATCTTGGCAAGAATTGGTCAAGTCCTGCCACCTAGGGCTTCCCCGAGGATCTTGAGGTGGTGTGCTTTTGACTCCGATTTTGTGCCCAATAAAAGGGACGGCAGATTTAAGACTTGGATCTCAAAAGGTTTAACTGATTATCAATCATTTATTCACAAAGGGAATTTTCAGAGTTTTGAAAACCTTAAGAAAAAGAGGATTTTTACAGATACTTACAAGTCAGAAATTATTTTAATCAAAATTTGAAAAAGCCAATTGATGCATGTGGACAAGGATTACTAGAGATTTTCATTTCATTATTGGAGGCAAATAATAGCAATAAAATAGTATCTAAATTGTACAAAGGAATTCGACAATCTAAACAAGAGAACACAGGATATATAAAGCAGCGATGGGAAAAAGATGGAGATATATCAATCACAAATGAGAGCTGGGAAAAAAATGTATCATCTACAATGGTTTTCAACAAGATCAAATACATGGCGGGAGTTCTGTTGGAAGAATATTATTCCATTTTTTATCACACCCATTCAAAAATACACATGGGCACGGATGAAGCATGTTGGAGACTTTGCGGGTATAATGGAGCAAATCACTGGCATGTGTTTTGGAGCTGCAGTGGAATCAAAGCTTTTTGGACAGAGATCCACAGCCATTTAAACAACATTTTTGGTGTGAATCTTCCCTGTAAAGGTGAAAACATGTACCTGGGTGACTAACCAATAGAAAACTGTAATAATGGAGACAAGAAATTGCTTTTCATATTGTTGGCAGCAAGTAAAAAATGTATCACGAGGAAGTGGTTACAAGTTGAACCACCCACGACAGAACTGGATAGACATCGTTTACGACATCTATAAGATGGAGAAGTTTTCCTTTGCACTCCAAACAGATATGAACAAGTTCTACAAGATATGGACCAAATGGACAGAATATGTCAAACCAATTAGAAGCAATTTAATTAAAGGAAATATGTCATTTTATTTTCCATATTTGCCCTGCTTCAATGCATTTATTGATTTTCTTTTTCTAACTCTTGAAAAATATAAGTATTTTGTAAAGTAACTAGTTTGATGGGTATGTTCCCTGGGGTGTGTTTTTTTTAAATATATTTTATTTTATTATTATTTCGCATTTCTTCATATATTTCATCTTTCTTTTCCACTCAATACTTTATACTTGAATGTACCATTTTGTTCTGAAAAATTAAAAAAAAGAAAAATCCATTAGTATCGGTGGATCCAGATGGTAATGCACAACAAACTCCAACAACAACAAAACCTCATAGGCAAAGATTAGAAGAAAAAGTTCAAGTTAACACTTTATTTCTTTAAAAAAGTTTAAAATCAATCATTGTGGACAACTTGTGTTATAGTAGCTCTATTTTACAAAGTATTTCAGCACCAACTGTATTTAAATTGATGTCATGTCATTTCCCAACTTTGAATGAACGACTTTAGAATGACCTTCAGTGGAGAAACAACACAAACTTTCACCAAGGAAGGTCACATTACTTCTTCCCAAGTATTTTATTTAAACAGAAGAACTTTGATGTTTCTTTAGCTGGAGTCGAACCCACAACTGGATCACAACCACCAGAACAATTGTACTGAAAGCAAGAGTGTTCTGAACTTGACAATCCTTGAGCAGTTCTATCTAGATTACATTTGAAATGGTGTCTCAAAGCATTTGTTTCGTTTCTCGACAATCGATTAAATGATTTGTTCCAAAAATTGATTTTTTTTTTACTCATGAATTGAGCAGAGTGCAGGAGCAGAAAATTCAAATGCCAAACAATTCATATACAAGGGCCTTAAAAGATCTCCATGATCCAGAACATCACTAGAACTAAATGATAAAAGTTGAATGCAAACTTTTTTATTTATTCAGATTAAGACCCTGTAAATATTTAGAATTGGTTTAATCTTCAATCAACATGTTCATTTAAATTACAAGGTAAAGCTCTGTCTAAATACAGCAGTGATACAGGAGGGATTGATTTTGTCTTGACCTTTATTTTTCATTGTTTTATGTGTTTTTTTTGTTTCTATATGTACACTCTGTTGTTGTTGTTTCTTTGGTATTGCAATAGATTATTTTTCTGAATTTACTGTCTCTTGAAAAAAAAAGAAAAAAAAAGAGCATATACGTAACATTGCTGTGTCTGCATATTTACATAGTTGCCTTTACATCAGACCAACATTGCCTGGAATGCCTGTATTGCATACTTGTGCTCGATACAAATATTTTAAATTTAAAAAGTAATATCACGCTCCTCAAGAATTTATCAGCAGGATTCTACATACATAGAACACATTTAATACTTGATGGTCAGACAAAACTGAGTTCTGAGGAGAGACATTTGTTGTTTTAACTTCAGGTCTGTTTGCTAGAACAAGATCTAAGGTGTGGTTGAAACAGTGAGTCAGGGCCAAGAGATCCATAAAATCCTCCTATAGAGAGTGTCACATGTCTTTGTAGAACCATGGAAACAAAAATAACCTGTTGATTTTGAAACCGTGTGAAACGTACAAAGTATGTTTGTCTCATATATGGGCAATAAAATCAACCGCTATCAGTGAAAAAATGATAATGCAGAGAATAATGATTCACTTCATATGTTCACTGTCATTGATGATCAGCGCTATATAAATACAAATTACTTACTTCTTTACTTCCTTTAGGAGTATTGAGAGGAGGAATACGATCAGAGTGGTTGTTTGTTCTGCTAAATGGTAAAAGCAATTTAGTTCAGGTGAAATACTAATTTTCTACTCAGCCTCATGTTGTTCAACAGTTGTGATTCATTTTAGAATAATGGGTTCCTTTTCAGAGTTATAGTAAAAAAAATGATGTTCATTTTAAAGAAGCAAATGACGCTCAATGGTCTTTGTCCACATCTTGTTCCAAAATGACAAACTTAAAATATCCAAATACTAGTGATGGTCTGGTGAAGCTTCATGAAACAGTGTCTTTTCATTTTTCCAGAACAATTGTTGTCGTCAAGGCTTCAGTACAAGAGAGATGTTACAGACGAGCACCACAGAGGTTTGGATATTTTTTAATATCAATTTCAACAAAGACAAAAAGACCTACAAACTATAGTCTTTACATTAATATGAAAATACATTTTTATTTTTGTTAAAAGTTATAAAGAATTACATTAAAAATGTCGCTTAATAGTATATTGTCTTGAACACAACAACCACTCTGATCATATTCCTCTCAATACTGCACAAGGAAGTAAAGAAGGATCATCAATGACAGAGAACATATGAAGTGAATCATTATTCTCTGTCTGCTTCACACTCAGGAAGGAATATCACAACTCTTCATCATGGTTAGTGACACCAAACACTTTACAAACACATTTCTTAAGTTAAGAACTATAGAAATGATCCCTGAAAGTATAGTCTTAACTTAACTCTGCACCAACATCACACTCCATCCTCACACCAAACCATTACAGTGACGGATGCATAGTTTTTGAATTTTAAAATGTTACTGTCATTCATTTGATTGCAAAGAGATGAGACTAGAAAACATAATTGTAGTTTCATAGTTTATACACAACATGTATTCAAAATCACTACGTTCAATTCCATAATTCATCTAAACTGTGATTATTGATCACCATGACATTAAAACAACTATATCAGGTTATTTTATTATGCATTACAAACAATTGTAAACATTAAACAATATAGTTTAATACAAGGGAAAATACATTTGAACAAGAGTTGTGTTTGATGTTAAAATGAAAACGTTTTTTCAATTATTAACATTCTGACTTAGGTGAGCGACTCACAGCTAGGGGGCGATCTAGGTGGATTGTTGTGGTGTCCTCTTCCACGCTGCAAACAGAAAGCAGTTGAGTGCAGTGAGGGCGTGACACACAAGTCTCATAGAGGCACACCTGACTGGTGCAGGTGCTCGGGGGGCGGAGTCAAACATCCACACTGGGCGTCTCACCACACCTGTCCAAATGTGTCGTCAGTGTTGCACATTTGAGCTCTGGCGGGATCTAAGATGGCGGCACAGGTGTGGCGTGAGATCGGCGTCTCATGGTTGTGTAACCTGATGAAGTTTGACTTGAGAGAAGCAGGTCAGAGAGCAAACCTCCACAAACACATTCAGCCGACTCAGCAGGAAACTTTGAATCAAGTTTCTACATGTGAATTGTCGGCACAAGCTCTTCTGGATTTTTCTTCTACACAAAAGTGGACACAACTTATGTGCACCTGTTCAGCACAAGACGAGTTGATCAAAGCAATACAGTCATATTTAGGACATGAGTTGATCAGGAAACAGAAGGAGAGGTCAGAGATGTTGACCTTTCATAACAGCTGCACAAATGGATTCTTTCTGAGCCTCCACTGACCCTCAATGACAAGTGACTTTACTGAACATTTGGAGTCCAAACACATGTGGACGTTTTCTGTCCATTTATTTGAAGATCAAAACACACAAGAAATGAAGCAGCAGTTCAACTATGTTTGACAAGATTCTTCACCTCTGACATCACAACTGACGCTTCATTAACTAGTGTCTACACACCAGGAAGAAAACACAAACTATTACATGAACACAAAACTGTCTGTGCGTGTACTTGTGTGTGTGTGTGTGTGTGTGTGTGCGTGTGTGTGTGTGTCTACACATTCATAAATTTGTCACTGTGTGTCTGATTTTTTTTCCATTTTGGTTTTTGCATGTTTGTACTTCTGTTTGTTATTTGATGTGTAAATACATGTGTTTGTTATCTTTTTATTTGTGTGTGCGCCTATTTTCAGGTTTGTTCAACTGTTTCCGTGAGTGTGTTTGGGTATGTGTACCTGATTTTGTGTGTCAGTACCTGTTTTTAGACTCTGTTTGTCTGTATATATTTTCCGTGTGTGTATCATTTTGTCTACAGAGACATGTGTGTGTGCGTTAGTTATTGTGTGTTAGTGCTTTTGTTGCGCCAGAGAAGCATGTGTTTAAGTATTTATGTGTGTGCATTTCTGTGTAGTAGTAAAGCACATGTGTGTGTGTTTGTCATTGTGTGAGATTGCTTTTTTGTGTGTGTGCGTGTTTGTGCATTTTTTGCTTTGGTAAAGCATGCGTGTGTGTGTTTGCAGTTGTTTGTGAGTGCATTTTTGTGTGTCAGAGATGCATGTGTGTGCATCCTTGTGTGATGGTGAAGCATGTGTGTGTTTGTGTGTGATTGTGTGTGATTGTGAGTGAGTGCATTATTGTGTTTTAGAGAAGCATGTTTGTGAGTGTTTGTGTGTGTGCATTTATTTGTGTTAAAGTGAAGCATGTGTGTGTGTGTTTGTGTGTGTTTGTGTGTGATTGTGAGTGAGTGCATTATTGTGTTTTAGAGAAGCATGTTTGTGAGTGTTTGTGTGTGTGCATTTATTTGTGTTAAAGTGAAGCATGTGTGTGAGTGTTTGTGTGTGTGAGTGTATTTGTGTGGTACAGAATCGTGTGTGTGCATTTATCTGTGTGTGTGTGTAGTTTTCATAACGGCTCAGATCACATGACATCCTGATGTGAGTTTCAAACACATTTCCAGTGAAGGAACAAAGATCAGCAGCTCTGACGTCTGCAGAGTCTCAGAAGAAAAAGACGTTTCTTGGTCGATTCCTCCTGAAACACGGAGACAGAAAAATGTATCAACTTGTAAAATCATGCGTGAAGTGAGTCTTGAAGAAAAGTGACAATTATCATCCACTGACTTTAGTCTCTGTCCACTGGCGGATCCTTCAGATGGTCCAGCTCCGAGCTGGGGGCCGCTGTAAGATCACAAACCCTGTTAGCTTGTGTGCTTCTCACCAGCAGATGAAACTAGTGTCAACACTGATGCTAGCATGCTAGCACTCTGTCACATGGTCAACATCTGAGCTGAGACAAGATCATGTACTTACAAGACGAGTCAGAGTCGCCTGAAATGGAAAGAAAGAGGACAAATTACACCTGAAGAAGATGAACATAGAAGAGTTCCTCTGACCTCTTCTCATCTCTGCTGACCTTCTTTGACCTTCTATTCTTTCTCTCCAGTATCTGGAGATGATCTGGATCAAATCACAAACTCTCACCTTTCTTCTTCTTCTTGTAGATGAAGTATCCAACCACTGTGAGCACCAGAGCGGAGGCAGCGACGGCGGCCATGATGATGTACAAGGTCAGGAAAGTCCTGGCTGTGGATGGAGAGCAAAGTAAGTGGAGACATGATCAGGTGACCAGTGTTAGAGACGTGGTGGGGCCTCATTCAGCAGATCCATGCTGACCACACCTGGACTCTCATCTGGATGAAAGAAACCTCTGGAGACACCAAGAAGGTTCTGAAGACTCTTACCATTGGTCAGGATGTTTGACGGATCCAGTTTGGTGACCACGTCTTCCGGAATGCCGTCCAGTTGAAACACACACTCGTACCTGGACCAGTCGTCAGACGGGAGTTTCAGGTCCACCATGTTCTGGAAGGTTCCGTCAGGGTTGGGGAGGATCTCTCCGTGTTCCACGTCCTCGTGCAGCTCCTCTCCGTCTTTGGTCCAGAACAACATGGCTCTGTCGGGGTAGAAGCCTGTAGCGTGGCAGGTGACCGGAGAGCTGGCTGTCTTCTGGAGGAGAGACACTCGTGGACGCTCTGAAGGGAGAGACACCACACTTCAGAGAGAAAGTCAAAGGATGGACAGAGAATGAAGGAGAGGAGGAGGAGGGAGGACAGGGGTGGAGGTGAGGAAAAGAAGGTAAGAGGAGAGAGAGAGAGAGAGGACATGAGGAGAGAGAGGAGGGAGAGAAGGAGGAAGGAGAGCAGAAGGAGAAGAAGGTCATGGAACTACCTGTTCTCATCAAGGTTTTGCTCCCAAACTTCACAAACTTCTTCAGATCATTTGGACATTCCTGGGTGTAAAAGAACTTTTTCACTTTCTTCATGCCTTCATTCTGGTCCCACTTGTGTTTGGTGATGACGGCCTGAGGACTCGGAGCGACCCAGGTCAGAGTCTGAAGGTCAAACACGATGAAGTCTTCTCCATCATAGCCGTACTGTAGGTAACCTTTGACCTCTCCAGTCTCATCGTCCCACTCACAACCGTCCATCGTCTGAACGATGTGAACACCTGAGAGAGAAACCAGAGTGAGACCTGATCTACTCCACTGTTTAATACTCCACTGTGATCTACTCCACTGTTTAATACTCCACTGTGATCTACTCCACTGTTTAATACTCCACTGTGATCTACTCCTCTGTTTAATACTCCACTGTGGTCTACTCCACTGTGATCTACTTCACTGTTTAATACTCCACTGTGATCTACTCCACTGTTTAATACTCCACTGTGATCTACTCCACTGTGATCTACTCCACTGTTTAATACTCCACTGTGGTCTACTCCACTGTGATCTACTCCACTGTGATCTACTCCACTGTTTAATACTCCACTGTGATCTACTCCACTGTTTAATACTCCACTGTGGTCTACTCCACTGTGATCTACTCCACTGTGATCTACTCCACTGTGGTCTACTCCACTGTTTAATACTCCACTGTGATCTACCTCACTGTTTAATACTCCACTGTGATCTACCTCACTGTTTAATACTCCACTGTGATCTACTCCACTGTGGTCTACTCCACTGTTTAATACTCCACTGTGGTCTACTCCACTGTTTAATACTCCACTGTTTAATACTCCACTGTTTAATACTCCACTGTGATCTACTCCACTGTGGTCTACTCCACTGTTTAATACTCCACTGTGGTCTACTCCACTGTTTAATACTCCACTGTTTAATACTCCACTGTGATCTACTCCACTGTGGTCTACTCCACTGTTTAATACTCCACTGTTTAATACTCCACTGTTTAATACTCCACTGTTTAATACTCCACTGTGATCTACTCCACTGTGATCTACTCCACTGTGATCTACTCCACTGTGATCTACTTCACTGTTTAATACTCCACTGTGATCTACTCCACTGTTTAATACTCCACTGTGATCTATTCCACTGTTTAATACTCCACTGTGATCTACTCCACTGTTTAATACTCCACTGTGATCTACTCCACTGTGATCTACTCCACTGTTTAATACTCCACTGTGATCTACTCCACTGTGATCTACTCCACTGTGATCTACTCCACTGCGATCTACTCCACTGTTTAATACTCCACTGTGATCTACTCCACTGTTTAATACTCCACTGTTTAATACTCCACTGTGGTCTACTCCACTGTTTAATACTCCACTGTTTAATACTCCACTGTTTAATACTCCACTGTGGTCTACTCCACTGTTTCATACTCCACTGTGATCTACTCCACTGTTTAATACTCCACCGTGGTCTACTCCACTGTTTAATACTCCACTGTGATCTACTCCACTGTTTAATACTCCACTGTGGTCTACTCCACTGTTTAATACTCCACTGTGATCTACTCCACTGTTTAATACTCCACTGTGATCTACTCCACTGTTTAATACTCCACTGTGATCTACTCCACTGTTTAATACTCCACTGTGATCTACTCCACTGTTTAATACTCCACTGTGATCTACTCCACTGTTTAATACTCCACTGTGGTCTACTCCACTGTTTAATACTCCACTGTGGTCTACTCCACTGTTTAATACTCCACTGTGATCTACTCCACTGTGGTCTACTCCACTGTTTAATACTGCATTGCGATCTACTCCACTGTTTAATACTCCACTGTGATCTACTCCACTGTTTAATACTCAACTGTGGTCTACTCCACTGTTTAATACTCCACTGTGATCTACTCCACTGTTTAATACTCCACTGTGATCTACTCCACTGTTTAATACTCCACTGTGATCTACTCCACTGTTTAATACTCCACTGTGATCTACTCCACTGTGGTCTACTCCACTGTTTAATACTCCATTGCGATCTACTCCACTGTTTAATACTCCACTGTGATCTACTCCACTGTTTAATACTCCACTGTGATCTACTCCACTGTTTAATACTCCGCTGTGATCTACTCCTCTGTTTAATACTCCACTGTGGTCTACTCCACTGTGATCTACTCCACTGTTTAATACTCCACTGTGATCTACTCCACTGTTTAATACTCCACTGTGATCTACTCCACTGTTTAATACTCCACTGTGATCTACTCCACTGTGATCTACTCCACTATTTAATACTCCACTGTTTAATACTCCACTGTGATCTACTCCACTGTTTAATACTCCACTGTGATCTACTCCACTATTTAATACTCCACTGTGATCTACTCCACTGTTTAATACTCCACTGTGATCTACTCCACTGTGATCTACTCCACTGTTTAATACTGCACTGTGGTCTACTCCACTGTGATCTACTCCACTGTGATCTACTCCACTGTTTAATACTCCACTGTGGTCTACTCCACTGTGATCTACTTCACTGTTTAATACTCCACTGTGATATACTCCACTGTGATCTACTTCACTGTTTAATACTCCACTGTGATCTACTCCACTGTTTAATACTCCACTGTGATCTACTCCACTGTTTCATACTCTACTGTGATCTACTCCACTGTTTAATACTCCACTGTGGTCTACTCCACTGTATAATACTCCACTGTGGTCTACTCCACTGTTTAATACTCAACTGTGGTCTACTCCACTGTTTAATACGCCACTGTGGTCTACTCCACTGTTTAATACTCCACTGTGATCTACTCCACTGTTTCATACTCCACTGTGATCTACTCCACTGTTTCATACTCCACTGTGATCTACTCCACTGTTTCATACTCCACTGTGGTCTACTCCACTGTTTAAAACTCCACTGTGGTCTACTCCACTGTTTAATACTCCACTGTGATCTACTCCACTATTTAATACTCCACTGTTTAATACTCCACTGTGATCTACTCCACTGTTTAATACTCCACTGTGATCTACTCCACTATTTAATACTCCACTGTGATCTACTCCACTGTTTAATACTCCACTGTGATCTACTCCACTGTGATCTACTCCACTGTTTAATACTCCACTGTGATCTACTCCACTGTGATCTACTCCACTGTGATCTACTCCACTGTTTAATACTCCACTGTGATCTACTCCACTGTGATCTACTCCACTGTTTAATACTCCACTGTGGTCTACTCCACTGTGATCTACTCCACTGTGATCTACTCCACTGTGGTCTACTCCACTGTTTAATACTCCACTGTGATCTACCTCACTGTTTAATACTCCACTGTGATCTACCTCACTGTTTAATACTCCACTGTGATCTACTCCACTGTGATCTACTCCACTGTTTAATATTCCACTGTGGTCTACTCCACTGTGATCTACTCCACTGTGATCTACTCCACTGTGATCTACTCCACTGTTTAATACTCCACTGTGATCTACTCCACTGTGATCTACTCCACTGTTTAATACTCCACTGTGGTCTACTCCACTGTGATCTACTCCACTGTGGTCTACTCCACTGTTTAATACTCCACTGTGATCTACCTCACTGTTTAATACTCCACTGTGATCTACCTCACTGTTTAATACTCCACTGTGATCTACTCCACTGTGGTCTACTCAACTGTTTAATACTCCACTGTGATCTACTCCACTGTGGTCTACTCCACTGTTTAATACTCCACTGTGGTCTACTCCACTGTTTAATACTCCACTGTTTAATACTCCACTGTGATCTACTCCACTGTGATCTACTCCACTGTGATCTACTTCACTGTTTAATACTCCACTGTGATCTACTCCACTGTTTAATACTCCACTGTGATCTATTCCACTGTTTAATACTCCACTGTGATCTACTCCACTGTTTAATACTCCACTGTGATCTACTCCACTGTGATCTACTCCACTGTTTAATATTCCACTGTGATCTACTCCACTGTGATCTACTCCACTGTTTAATACTCCACTTTGATCTACTCCACTGTTTAATACTCCACTGTGGTCTACTCCACTGTTTAATACTCCACTGTTTAATACTCCACTGTTTAATACTCCACTGTGGTCTACTCCACTGTTTCATACTCCACTGTGATCTACTCCACTGTTTAATACTCCACTGTGGTCTACTCCACTGTTTAATACTCCACTGTGATCTACTCCACTGTTTAATACTCCACTGTGATCTACTCCACTGTGGTCTACTCCACTGTGATCTACTCCACTGTTTAAAACTCCACTGTGATCTACTCCACTGTTTCACACTCCACTGTGGTCTACTCCACTGTGATCTACTCCACTGTTTAATACTCCACTGTGGTCTACTCCACTGTTTAATACTCCACTGTGGTCTACTCCACTGTTTAATACTCCAGTGTGGTCTACTCCACTGTTTAATACTCCACTGTGATCTACTTCACTGTTTAATACTCCACTGTGATCTACTACACTGTTTAATACTCCACTGTGATCTACTTCACTGTTTAATAGTCCACTGTGATCTACTTCACTGTTTAATACTCCACTGTGATCTACTCCACTGTTTCATACTCCAATGTGATCTACTCCACTGTTTAATACTCCACTGTGATCTACTTCACTGTTTAATACTCCACTGTGATCTACTCCACTGTTTCATACTCCACTGTGATCTACTCCACTGTTTAATACTCCAGTGTGGTCTACTCCACTGTTTAATACTCCTCTGTGGTCTACTCCACTGTTTAATACTCCACTGTGGTCTACTCCACTGTTTAATACTCCACTGTGATCTACTTCACTGTTTAATACGCCACTGTGATCTACTCCACTGTTTCCTACTCCACTGTGATCTACTCCACTGTTTAATACTCTACTGTGATCTACTCCACTGTTTAATACGCCACTGTGATCTACTCCACTGTTTCATACTCCACTGTGATCTACTCCCCTGTTTAATACTCCACTGTGGTCTACTCCACTGTTTAATACTCCACTGTGGTCTACTCCACTGTGATCTACTCCACTGGGATCTACTCCACTGTGATCTACTTCACTGTTTAATACGCCACTGTGATCTACTTCACTGTTTAAAACGCCACTGTGATCTACTCCACTGTGATCTACTCCACTGTTTAATAATCCACTGTGATCTACTTCACTGTTTAATACGCCACTGTGATCTACTCCACTGTTTCATACTCCACTGTGATCTACTTCACTGTTTAATACTCCACTGTGGTTTACTCCACTGTTTAATACTCCACTGTGGTCTACTCCACTGTGTAATACTCCACTGTGATCTACTCCACTGTTTAATACTCCACTGTGGTCTACTCCACTGTTTAATACTCCACTGTGATCTACTCCACTGTTTAATACTCCACTGTGGTCTACTCCACTGTTTAATACTCCACTGTGATCTACTCCACTGTTTAATACTCCACTGTGATCTACTCCACTGTTTAATACTCCACTGTGGTCTACTCCACTCTTTAATACTCCACTGTGGTCTACTCCACTGTTTAATACTCCACTGTGATCTACTTCACTGTTTCATACTCCCCTGTGGTCTGCTCCACTGTTTAATACTCCACTGTGGTCTACTCCACTGTTTAATACTCCACTGTGATCTACTCCACTGTTTAATACTCCACTGTGGTCTACTCCACTGTTTAATACTCCACTGTGATCTACTCCACTGTTTAATACTCCACTGTGATCTACTCCACTGTTTAATACTCCACTGTGATCTACTCCACTGTTTAATACTCCACTGTGGCTTACTCCACTGTGATCTACTCCACTGTTTAATACTCCACTGTGATCTACTCCACTGTTTAATACTCCACTGTGGTCTACTCCACTGTGATCTACTCCACTGTTTAATACTCCACTGTGATCTACTCCACTGTGATCTACTCCACTGTTTCACACTCCACTGTTTAATACTCCACTGTGATCTACTCCACTGTTTAATACTCCACTGTGGTCTACTCCACTGTTTAATACTCCACTGTGATCTACTCCACTGTGATCTACTCCACTGTTTCACACTCCACTGTGATCTATTCCACTGTTTAATACTCCACTGTGGTCTACTCCACTGTTTAATACTCCACTGTGGTTTACTCCACTGTGATCTACTCCACTGTTTAATACTCCACTGTGATCTACTCCACTGTTTAATACTCCACTGTGGTCTACTCCACTGTGATCTACTCCACTGTTTAATACTCCACTGTGATCTACTCCACTGTGATCTACTCCACTGTTTAATACTCCACTGTGGTCTACTCCACTGTGATCTACTCCACTGTTTAATACTCCACTGTGATCTACTCCACTGTTTAATACTCCACTGTGATCTACTCCACTGTTTAATACTCCACTGTGGCTTACTCCACTGTGGTCTACTCCACTGTTTAATACTCCACTGTGATCTACTCCACTGTTTAATACTCCACTGTGGTCTACTCCACTGTGATCTACTCCACTGTTTAATACTCCACTGTGATCTACTCCACTGTTTAATACTCCACTGTGATCTACTCCACTGTGATCTACTCCACTGTTTAATACTCCACTGTGATCTACTCCACTGTTTAATACTCCACTGTGGCTTACTCCACTGTGATCTACTCCACTGTTTAATACTCCACTGTGATCTACTCCACTGTTTAATACTCCACTGTGGTCTACTCCACTGTGATCTACTCCACTGTTTAATACTCCACTGTGATCTACTCCACTGTTTAATACTCCACTGTGATCTACTCCACTGTTTAATACTCCACTGTGGTTTACTCCACTGTGATCTACTCCACTGTTTAATACTCCACTGTGATCTACTCCACTGTTTAATACTCCACTGTGATCTACTCCACTGTGGTCTACTCCACTGTGGTCTACTCCACTGTTTAATACTCCACTGTGTTCTACTCCACTGTGGTTTACTCCACTGTTTAATACTCCACTGTGATCTACTCCACTGTTTAATACTCCACTGTGATCTACTCCACTGTTTAATACTCCACTGTGATCTACTCCACCGTTTAATACTCCACTGTGGTCTACTCCACTGCTTAATACTCCACTGTGATCTACTCCACCGTTTAATACTCCACTGTGGTCTACTCCACTGTATAATACTCCACTGTTTAATACTCCACTGTATAATACTCCACTGTGATCTACTCCACTGTTTAATACTCCACTGTGATCTACTCCACTGTTTCATACTCCACTGTGATCTACTCCACTGTGGTCTACTCCACTGTTTAATACTCCACTGTGATCTACTTCACTGTTTAATACTCCACTGTGATCTACTCCACTGTTTCATACTCCACTGTGATCTACTCCACTGTTTAATACTCCACTGTGGTCTACTCCACTGTTTCATACTCCACTGTGATCTACTCCACTGTGGTCTACTCCACTGTTTAATACTCCACTGTGATCTACTCCACTGTTTAATACTCCACTGTGATCTACTCCACTGTTTAATACTCCACTGTGATCTACTCCACTGTTTAATACTCCACTGTGGCTTACTCCACTGTGATCTACTCCACTGTTTAAGACTCCACTGTGATCTACTCCACTGTTTAATACTCCACTGTGGTCTACTCCACTGTGATCTACTCCACTGTTTAATACTCCACTGTGATCTACTCCACTGTGATCTACTCCACTGTTTAATACTCCACTGTGGTTTACTCCACTGTGATCTACTCCACTGTTTAATACTCCACTGTGATCTACTCCACTGTTTAATACTCCACTGTGATCTACTCCACTGTGGTCTACTCCACTGTTTAATACTCCATTGCGATCTACTCCACTGTTTAATACTCCACTGTGATCTACTCCACTGTGGTCTACTCCACTGTTTAATACTCCACTGTGATCTACTCCACTGTTTAATACTCCACTGTGGTCTACTCCACTGTTTCATACTCCACTGTGATCTACTCCACTGTTTAATACTCCACTGTGATCTACTCCACTGTTTAATACTCCACTGTGATCTTCTCTTCTTCTCTGAACTTGTATGATCTACTCCAGTTTCCTCCTCTGATCTACTCTGTATACAAGATTGATGGTTCAGGATGTAAAAAGGTTGAACATGATTCAGTTTAAGGTCAAACATTGATTTTAAAGACAACAAACCTCCAGTTTGGTTGAATCTCTGTTTTACTATTTCAATGTTGTTCTTGTGGACCTGCTGATGGTTATTTAAGATATTTGTGTTTCTCTCCCAGTACTGAGGATCATCTGCTGTGACCTGGATCATCCAGTCTTGTTTGGGTACATTTCTCCTGGTGTTGCTGTCGTAGTGTTCCACTTCAACTCCGTCCACATAAGTGACAAAAACAAACTCTGGGAAGTTTTTAACTCCAGCAGACGCAGTGATGAAAAACTGCATTGTGTGAATCACTGTGAGACACAAAAACAAAGTTTAGATCTTCTCTGGTTCTGATGACACAACGTTGTGATGCAGCAGAACAATCACATCTTCTACAAAGACAAAGAGGTGAAGAACAGAGGGACAGTCAGCAGTGACACAAAGTTCACGTCCACACACGGACACCAGCAGAACATCCTTCACACTTCACTCTCCAAGAACCCTGGCTAACTGGGACACAACTATAGAAGAAGAAGAAGAAGAAAGAAGAAAAAACGATTAATATTAATAACAATCTGAAATGTAATAAATATTTATAATAAAACAAATAAGGAATAAAGAGAATTAAAAGAATAAATGGATGAATTAAGAAGAAACAGGAGCAACAATGTTGAAAAAGATCAAACAACTAAATTGAAATTGTTTTTAAAAAACGCATAGATAATAAAATATTAAAACCAAGTTCATGGAACAAATCTAAGAATGATTGATAGAATAAAGATCATTGAAGGACATTAAGGTTAATGATGAACTTAAATAACATGAGTTTATATCAGTTTATAAATAACATGTTTCTGAAGATTACTGTTCAACATGATTGTAAATGTTTCATTTAGATATTTTAAGTCCAAACACAAGTTCAGAGCAGCTGCTTCACTGAGTTGCTCCAATAAACTGTGAGATGTGATAATATGTTGAAGTGAGCTGAGCTACAAGGTTGTCTGAACATGCGCACTTAAGAAATGCGACACTTTCTTTGTTTTTATTTCCTCATTTTAGTTCATGATAGACTTGTTTACTAAAGTCAAATCAATGAAAATTGTAAAAGCTCTTCTTGTGAGTCAATGAATCTCCTGATGGCAGCATCGTTTAAAAACAAGTGATCAGCTCATGAAGCAAAACTCTGGAGTCACTTTCTGTTCAGCGTCAAACAAGTTCCTCCGTCAATCAACAGAAGTGACTCAACAGCGCCACCAGGTGAGCACCTGACATTGAGCTCGGATCTACTTTTCTGTGTACGACTTCTTCACGGTTCTGAGATGAAAAGTGAATCAGTGAAACACTTTGACTCCTCTGAGAGTGAAAAGGTCATGAAGGTTGTAGTGAAGAGTATTTGGAGAAATAAAAGGTGACGCAGGTGTGAACACATGAAAGTGGAGGAAGGAGACTCACTCGCAGTTGAGCTGTGGATCCACACAACAAGCACAAACAACACCTTCTTCATCTTCAGCTCTTTTCTGGAGACTAGGATCCAACAAGTCTTCAGGTCGACGAACGAAGTACAAGTGAAAGTAAACAACAGACGCAGGAAGAAATATCTGAGCCAATGAGGATTCAGTGTGACGTCACGTCCAGATGGAAAGTCAAAGTAAACCAAACATGTTATTACGACTATTTTCTGTGACAAAAACTCCACTTTAAACTTTATTATTATTTCTTAGAGTCGTTCTTCTGAACCTTAAAGTCACGCAGAATGTGAACTATGGAATACCAGGAGTGTCAAATTAAAGTGAAGAGAAATAAAAGTGGATTGAATTACTTTTTATTTTGACATATATACGTATAAACTTTCTTTCCTTCCTTTCTATTCTCTTTTATTCAGAAAAAAAAGTTTTTCTAAAATATTACTATGAAAGTAAAAAATAAACGAGTTTTTTGTGGAGACGAGAAAAGCTTCTAGTTCCCTCTAGTGGTTCAAACATGACATTGATCCCAAACAGTAAGTAAGTAAGTAAGTAATGTTTATTTATATAGCGCTTTTAAATACATTTGAATGATTTTCAGTCATTTTCATCAATTCAAGAACCATTTTTATCATTATTTTATGGACAGACTTTCTGTAGTTAAAAAAACACTTGAACTATCTTCAGTTCCCTCCTGGTCAGTGAGCTCTTGGTGCTCTACGATCTCTCCAACATTGTATGGTCTCACAGGAAGTAAAACTGCCTGTTCTTGGTACTATTTACCCACAAACCTTAGCATGAACTGGCCCTCAAAAGTAAACCTGTCAGAGAAAGTAAAGGTCTCAGGCAACAGCAGGTTGAAAGTGGGGATATAAGCAGTGGAGAAAATAAAAAAAGTAACTTTCAGGTTGAATTATAGAATTAAAATATATCATTTTTACTTAAAGTATACAATATTTGATTGTTTTTTTAGTTGATAAATCTCATACAGAAATAAAGTTGTGTGATGAGCTACATTATTTAACTTCATCAAAATGTCTTTAAATCCATTTTAATTAACATTTTCAATCAGGTTTTGTTTTTACACACAAATAAATGTGATCAGTATCCGTTCATGGTGATTGTCCTTATCTGCCACAATGATTCTTCCCTGACTGAATATCTTTTGAGCGTGTTGTGTTGAGTCTGTAATGCTGCCAACAAAGTTATGAATCTACAAGTTTCCTGACACACTTCGACTAGAAATTGTTCTTGATGATAGTTTATTGAAAATAATTCTTCTCACTTTTGTTTCTTTGTCAAGATGAAACATTAAACATTTCCACATGGTTGGTTTAAACACTCAATGTGAACATTTTGGTGCATGTGTTGAACTTTCATTTGGATTAATATGTAAGTTCACAGTATTGAGGGGAGGAATATGATCAGAGTGTTGGTTTTCCATTTTAAAAGTGTAAATATTGTCTCATTCTGCACTTTGTCCAGGACGAGAACACAGTCTTCTCTTTCAGTCAGACAAGCCTACTCTTGGGATGAAGGTTTTTGATCATCCATTGTGCCGACCAAGGCTTTTCTATGGTTTTCCACCAGTGTTTCCTCTTTCCTCTTGAGAACAGTGAGGCTCGAGGGTTTGAGGTTGATTTTAGTGGCACCAGAAGCTCCAACAAATCACTGGTTCCTCAACTGGTTGGCTCTACAACAAACTGAAGAAATGCTGACTCTGCTCTCTGTTCTAATGTTGACCACAAACTGTTCTTTGTACTGTAGTTCACAGAAATAAATAATATTTTACTCAACATTATTCATTAAATGACATTTGTTTCTTATAATATTAACTTTACTCCATGTTTTGTAATAATGTAGGAACTTACTTTGAAAGCTTTATGGTTCATGTGTTTGATATAAACATACATTTCATGTTGTGTGTTTAATAGTGATGTGTTGATAAAGGCAAATGAAACAGTGTCATGTTGTTTAGAGGTCAGTAGGTGGCGCCATCAGTTTAAAAATGATGTAATGTTTCATTAGAAAAATTGTTCAAAACAATGGAGAATAGTGCAGAGACCGCCATCTAGTGGAAAAATAATGACACTGCTTCATGAAGAATACTTACAAAGTATATTATTAATTGACATTTGTTTATTCTAATATTGACTTTACGACGTGTGTTTTTTAAATAATGTAGAAACCTAGTTTGAAAGTATTGTGGTGCATGTGTTTGATTTGTAAATACATTTCAAGTTGTGTATTTAACGTGAATCACACAGTATCATGTTTGTTCAACTAAAATAAAAAATCAACCATCACTATAATAGTTTGGTGTGAGGATGGAGTGTGATGTTGGTGCAGAGTTAAGTTAAATTAAGACTAAGTTAAATTTCTATAGTTCTTAACTTAAGAAATGTGTTTGTAAAGTGTTTGGTGTCACTAACCATGATGAAGAGTTGTGATATTCCTTCCTGAGTGTGAAGCAGACAGAGAATAATGATTGACTTCATATGTTCTCTGTCATTGATGATCCTTCTTTACTTCCTTGTGCAGTATTGAGAGGAATATGATCAGAGTGGTTGTTATGTTCAATACAATATATGAAAACATTTGTATCTATTAATCTACATCTCTACTGTCTCCTTGAGCAGATACATACAACTCTCCACTGGAGGTAGATGCTCTTGCTCATTCATTGTGGTCACTTTAATCTTTTCCACTACAGTGTTTCCTCCTCCTGCTCTTGAGGAGAGTGAGAGGTTTAAGGTTCATTTAGTGGCTCCAGCAAAAACAAGCCCTCATCTCTGTGACAGACTGCTTTGACCAGAAGAGTGGTGAAGGTCTGATGAAGCTTCATGAAGCAGTGTCATTATTTTCCACTAGATGGTGCTCTCTGCAATATTTTCCTTTGTTTTGAACAACTGTTTTAATTAAACATCATTTTTTTTCTTCTTTCGTTTAGACAGTATTTATATTCTTACACAATTGACACCAGAGAGTTTAGTCTGAATAATTTACTAGTTTACTGTAAATCTATTGAATTCCTAAAAAATCAGGCATCCTGGAGAAAAAAGTTCTGTTCATAAACAATGCATTTATTTATCTGATTAATTTCACAACAAAGTTATCAGCAAAAATATATCTCAACAACCATATCAGTAATAGTTGTACGTGTGTTTAAATATTCAGGTTTTTAACAAAATACAAACACATATCTCTACTAGTCTCACAAATCAATGAATCTGACAAATAAAAGTTTCTGCTTCTGTATCCTTTAAGCAGAAATGATGCCAAACTTGATGGTTTGTTAGAGCAAATGAATCCTAAAGCTTTAGTTAAGGATGAACTACTCTAATGGAAGTCTTCAGTGGTTCATGAGGCTTAATCTCACCATTACTGCTAAACTCATAGAAACGTTTGAAATTTAACCATCTTGTTATGAACCAACAACCACTCTGATCATATTCCTCTCAATACTGCACAAGGAAGTAAAGAAGGATCATCAATGACAGAGAACATATGAAGTGAATCATTATTCTCTGTCTGCTTCACACTCAGGAAGGAATATCACAACTCTTCATCATGGTTAGTGACACCAAACACTTTAGTAACACATTTCTTAAGTTAAGAACTATAGAAATGATCCCTGAAAGTATAGTCTTAACTTAACTCTGCACCAACATCACACTCCATCCTCACACCAAACTATTATAATGACGGTTGAATCATTGTTTTTTTTCATTTCACAGTTTATAAACAACATCTATACAAAAACAACAGGTTACCTATGTAACCTTGGTTCTACAAATGATTGTGACACTCTCTATAGGATGATTCTATGGATAACCTCTCTTGGCCCTGACTCTGAAAAAGAACAAAGCACTCACCACCTCTTTACATGTGACCTGCACTGAAACACACCAGCAATATATTCGTGCCTCTGACTTTCTTCACCGTCCTCAACTAGCAGACAAGTGGACACACTGGACAGAGTAGATGAAGATTCATCCACTCTGGACCAGAGTGAAGGGGTGGGTAGAAAGCCCAGAAGGAGACCACTCTGGTCCTCACAGTGCAGGTATGAACCTTCTAAAGAAAGAGGGTTCAAACATAGCATGACAGTTGCAATCCGTCTGATGGACAAACCAAACATGTCATCAGTACAATTAGCTGACACTGACGTGAGCAGCAGAAGCATCTTGAGGGACAAAATGTCCAAATGTCATCTGAGGCCAGAGTCTCAGTGGTCCATGAAGAAAACACTTCAGCAGTGGTAAGTAGTGATGGTCTGATGAAGCTTTATGAAGCAGTGTCATTATTTTCAGAGAACACTAGATGACGGTCTCTGCACTATTTTCTTTTTTTTCAAACTTAAGTTTTATTAGAATTTTCCACATTAAGGCAAACACACATACATCACAGAAAATAAAAAACCAACAACGCAAAAACACAAAACAAAAATAAAAAAATAAAAAAATAAAAATGGGGGTTGTTCATGTTTCTTACATGCATCTTTCAATATATAAAGTACACACTGATACAGTCCAAGTATTTCACAGGTGTCGTTGTTGTGTAAACAGAGTCCACTTTTTCCATTTTTCTATAAATTTGTCTTCTTGTGTCCTTATCCTGTGGGTTAAAAGTTCCATTTCAAAAACTCCTTTGACAATGTGAGTCCATTCTTCCACTGGTTTTCGTATTGTGCCATTTTTTGGTAATGGCCTTTTTAGCGGCTGCCACTAGTATTTTAAATAAATATTTGTCTTCCTTGTTTACAATGTTTGAATTTAAGCCCAGGTACAAAATTGAACATGCAGGTGGAATATTATAGCCCAAGATGTTTTCAACTGCTTCATGCACATCCTTCCAATATTTCCTGATTTTAGAGCAATACCAGAAAACATGAGCATCGACATTGACTTCGTTACAATCTCTCCAACACGACTGGTCCGATGACAGTTGTCTGCTTTTAATTTTTGGTGTAATGAAATATCTTATTACATTTTTCCAGCAGTGTTCCCTCCAGATACGAGAAGATGTCGTAGAATGCTGCGTCTTCCAAATATGTGACCATTCTTCTTGACTTATACTGATATGGAACTCTTTTTCACACTTTTCCTTTACATCATTTGTTGTCTTTCCCTTAGTTTCCATCATTTGCTTGTATAATGTTGAGACAATTTTACACTTCTTGCCGTTATAGGTTCCAATCAAAGTTTGGATTATACCATTTCTGTTTTCATTCATGTTTGGTTTAATTTGTTTGTCATAGAAATCCCGTAATTGTAAGAATCTAAAGTGGTCTCTGTTATTTAGAGAGTATATTTGTTTCAGTTCTTGGAAGCTCATCATTTTGCCATGTTTTGTGTCTGTGCATATTGCAGTTAAACCTGGATCCACTGCCTGAACTGTAAATCCAGATTATTTGGAGTGAAACTTTTATTGTATGCTATCCAACTGAATATTTTAATTTCATTTTCCAATTTGTGTTTTCTGACCACCTTGAACCACATTTCACGTGTGAATTGACTTATTGTATCTAATTGGTTACTATATTCCTTCATGGTTTTTCTGTCTCCAATTAGACTTCGAATTTCCTGATCTCTACATTTTTCTTCTAGATTTTTCCATTTTGCGTCAAAGTGTTGGTCACACCAACTTATAATTGGTCCTATCTGGGCCGCAAGATAGTATCCTCTCATGTTTGGTAAAGCCATCCCACCTCCCTCTTTACTAATCTGTAAGGTTTCAAATGTTACTCTCGGGTTTTGTCCATTCCATATAAATCTAGAGAACAATTTGTCCCACACTCTGAATAGAATCTCTGGTACCTCAACTGGTAATGCTTGAAACAGGTAAAGTAATCTAGGTAGGATGTTCATCTTGATTGTATCTATTCTTGAACTCAAATCCAGTGTAAGGGGACCCCACTTTTCTAGGTCAGTTTTAATTTCTTTATGTAGTTTGCTATAATTTTCTTCAGACAGTTTCTTGTATTGCTTGGTCAAGGTGACCCCTAGGTATGTTATTTTTTTGGCAAACCAATTTGTGTTTAATATTATTTTGAGATTCTCAGATGGAGTAAAATTCATTGCCATAATTTGCGTTTTTGCTCAATTTAATTTGTAGCCAGAACAGGAGCCAAATGCTTCCATGTGTTGTATTACTTTTGGAATACTAGTTTCTGGTTCTTGTAAATAACATATTATGTCATCTGCAAAAAGTCCAATAATTTGTTTTTCGTGATTCATTTCTATACCTTTAAGTTCCTTGTTTTGTCGGATTGCTTGGGCCAATGGTTCGATACAAATAGCAAAAAGAGTTGGTGAGAGGCAACAACCTTGTCTTGTAGATCTTTCTAAGGTAATAGGGTCTGATAGACTAGCATTTATTCTTATTCTTGCGGTCGGCTTTTGATTGAGCGATCTAATGCATCGTATTGCTTTACTATTTAGTCCAAATTTCTCTAGTACAAGATACAGGAATGACCAATTAACGCAATCAAACGCTTTTTCTGCATCAAAGCTTATGAGGACAGCTGAGATGTTGTTACGTTCCACATGATCTATTACATGCATAGTCCTCCTAATATTGTCATGCGTTTGACGGCCCTTGATAAATCCGGTCTGATCCTCATCAATTATCTCTGTCATGAATGTGCTGTATCTTTTTGCTATGATGGAAGTGTAAAGTTTATAATCTATGTTTAATAATGAGATCGGCCTGTCGTCTTCACACTTCTCACTGGTTTTCTTTTTTGGGATAACTGAGATGATAGCTTCGCTCCAAGACGGAGGAATCACACCCTGTTCAAGAGTGTAGTTAAATGATGTGTGTAGCATCGGGGTCAGCTGTTCATTGAATGTTTTATACCATTCAGACGGTAAACCGTCACTACCTGGTGATTTATTTGATTTGAACCTTCCAATTGCTCGCTCTATTTCCACTTTTGTTATCGGTGTTGTTAGGAGGTCATTTTGCTTTGTGCCGATGCATGGTAGATCTAGTGAGTTAAGAAAAGTTTTGATTTGACTTATGTCGGCAGAAGGTGGTTGTTTATACAAATTCTCATAATAATTTCTAAATTTAGTTTCTATTTCCTCTAAATCAAAAGTGGCTTCATTTGTTAAAGCATCTCTAATTTTATGAACGGAGCGGTCGATCTGCTGTTTTTTAAGTCTTCTTGCCAAAAGTCTCGTTCCTCTTGACCCCATCTCGTAATATGACTCTTTTAAATACCTAGTTCTTTTTTCTACTTCTGAATTTAATTGTCTTTTTATGTTATCCCTGGTTTCTTGTATCTTTGGAAGTAGAGTGGGGTCCTGGCTGTTTTTGTGTTGTCGTTCTAACCTTAGTCGTTTTTCTTTCTCGTCCTTATATGCTGCTTCTCTTGTTTTTTTCAGTAAAGAGCACTTTGCTATAATATTTCCCCGCATAACTGCTTTAAGAGCATCCCACACTATTGCAGGGTTAACCTCACCATTTTCCTTTTCTTTTTGATATGTGAAAATATCATTTTTGATTTCTTCAACTATTTTTTTCTTGTTCAGAATACCAATATTCAACCTCCACATTGTTTTTTTAACTCGTGATTTTAGTTTAATTTTGAATATTACTGGGCTGTGGTCAGATATATCCGCTTCTCCTATTACACACTGTTCTACTTTGTAAAAATCTTCTTGATTTAGAAAGAAATAGTCGATCCTTGCATAGCTTCCGTTAGGTGCAGAGTAGTGTGTGTAATCCCTGTTTTTTGGATGTAACCTTCTCCATAGATCCATCATACCGTAGTCTCTTAACATGTTTTTCATTGTTTTTGTAACATGGTTCATATTTCTTCTATTGTTGGATGGATCTAATGTACTGTTTAATACCACATTGAAGTCTCCTCCACAAATAAGTGTCCCATTCATTTCTGTTACAATATTGTCAAATACCTGTATATATATACACCAATTATTATCTTTTATATATACATATATATACTTTATATGTGTATATATAAAATATAATAATATAACAACAACAACACTTCATCAATGCTGAGGCATTATAGAGCCCTGCATGAGAGCTTGGAGACCAACGAGACAATTGAACCAACGTCAGGCAAGCTAGATGGCTTCTTTCAAATTCATTTATTTACTATACTACTGTTTGTTATTTATTTTATGTGGTCACTTACATGCAGCTTTTCTGTTTTAGGAAGCAAACTCTGGCATCGTTTAGATGCCACAGTACAGCAGACCAGGCCGAGGAATGAAACGGTTGATGCTACGGTGGCGGTGAAGACCTACCTCAACGAACACAATATTCCTAGAAACGAGGACCCCCTACAGTACTGGGCGAAATGTAAAAATATACACCCATCTCTCTTTCAGCTGGCCATGAAAATACTGTGTACCCCGGCTTCATCCGTCCCCTGCGAAAGGATTTTTTCCAAAGCCGGGGAAATAATCAGTAAAAAAAGAAACCGGCTAAAGCCCAGTACTGTGGGAAAATTGCTTTTTTAAATAAAAAGGAATAATTATTTTAAAAAAACAAGGTTGTCAAGCACATTTTTTAATATCAGAATCATTTGCGCACAAATATGCAATGCTCCCAATTGTCCACGTGATGGCATGGTCGTGCAAATGAAGCCTCACGAGGCTTTGCTCCAAAGATGAACTACTCGGCTGGGAGGCTTCGGTGCTTCATGAGGCTTCATCTCACCATCACTACCATAGGATGTTTATATTAAACTTTGACAGAACCAACAACCACTCTGATCATATTCCTCTCAATACTGCACAAGGAAGTAAAGAAGGATCATCAATGACAGAGAACATATGAAGTCAATCATTATTCTCTGTCTGCTTCACACTCAGGAAGGAATATCACAACTCTTCATCATGGTTAGTGACACCAAACACTTTACAAACACATTTCTTAAGTTAAGAACTATAGAAATGATTCCTGAAAGTATAGTCTTAACTTAACTCAGCACCAACATCACACTCCATCCTCACACCAAACCATTACAGTGACGATCCAAAGGTGACCTTTGTGTTGAAGGAATGGCTTCATAAAAATCATTGTAAGGACCTGGAGTCTCTTAGTCAGTCTCCAGATCTAAACCTCATAGATCACAGATGTCAAATAAGTCCAGAAAAGTGCTTGTTCTTTGTAGTGTAGTTCACAGAAATAAAGAATTTTTTACTCAAAATGATTCAATAAATGACATTTGTTTCTTATAATATTGACTTTACTCCATGTGTGTGCAAGCTTTATGGTTCATGTGTTTGATATAAACATACATTTCATGTTGTGTATTTAATAGTGATGTGTTGATGAAGCCAAATGAAACAGTGTCATGTTGTTTAGAGGTCAGTAGGTGGCGCCATCAGTTTAAAAATGATGTGATGTTTCATTAGAAAAATTGTTCAAAACAATGGAGAATAGTGCAGAGACCGCCATCTAGTGGAAAAATAATGACACTGCTTCATGAAGAATACTTACAAAGTATATTATTAATTAACATTTGTTTATTCTAATATTGACTTCACTACGTGGGTTTTTTAAATAATGTAGAAACCTAGTTTGAAAGTATTGTGGTGCATGATCTGATCCAGCCTTACACCCCAGCTCGGGCTCTGAGGTCTGTGGATCAGAATCTACTTATGGTTCCACGCACACGGCTCAGGACCAGAGGAGAGAAATCTTTTCAGGCTGTTGCTCCTAAGCTTTGGAACGATCTTCTCTCTCTTTGCGCTTGATGGATCTACTGATCTCCTTTAAGAAACATCTTAAGACGTTTCTATTTGTTCAGGCTTTTCCTTGAATTTCTCGAACTCCTGTGTTGTTCTCAGTATTATCTTGATCTTTAAAGTATGTACTGTTTTGAGTATTGTTTTGATTGTTTAAGCGCTTTGTGACCCTGGTCTCGAAAAGCGCTATATAAATAAATATTACTTACTTACTTACTATGTGTTTGATTTGTAAATACATTTCAAGTTGTGTATTTAATGTGAATCACACAGTATCATGTTTGTTCAACTAAAATAAAAAATCAACCATCACTGTAATGGTTTGGTGTGAGGATGGAGTGTGATGTTGGTGCAGAGTTAATTAAGACTATACTTTCAGGGATCATTTCTATAGTTCTTAACTTAAGAAATGTGTTTGTAAAGTGTTTGGTGTCACTAACCATGATGAAGAGTTGTGATATTCCTTCCTGAGTGTGAAGCAGACAGAGAATAATGATTGACTTCATATGTTCTCTGTCATTGATGATCCTTCTTTACTTCCTTGTGCAGTATTGAGAGGAATATGATCAGAGTGGTTGTGTTGTCAAAGATAAATTACACTTATCAGACAATAAAATAGTTTGAATGAAGGTTTATTCAACATGTAAATTAAAAGTGCTCACACTCATTTGTTTCAAGGTGAGATGAGACATCAAACTTTTCCATGCATTTGCTATTGGGTGTCAATCTTTCATTTGAAATAATGTCACAATATGTTTTGCATTTTTTTTAAATGAAATGTTATTTTTAAAATGTTTTGTATGTTTTATTTGTATCTGTATTGCAAAAACAAAGCAGGAGTCATTCATGATGAAGTGGAAAAAGCGAGCCATCTGCGGCGCCATCTAGATGTTACTAATGAAGTCCTGAGGTCGTCAGTCAACAAGATGTTTGCCAAGATTGTTCGATGGTCTGCTAGTGTTTAGTTTTAGTCCTCTTGACTCTTTTGTCTCAAAAAGGCACAAATCCACTTATTAATCCGATCAACAATTAAATTGATTATTGTTGTGGAAAATAATTTAAAAAAAGTTTTTTTACATTTGTTGTTAAAATGAATATTATTTTCAGTAAAATGACATTTGTATGTATTGTCTTCTAAAAAAGTAAAAAAAAAAATTGTAGAAAATTGAAAATATAATTTTACAGGAAAAAAAACTGAGATTTAATTATATTGTAAATGAAATTGTAATTTATTAACGTTTTGAACAGAACTCAAATCAGAAATAATATGCTTCAATTTTATTTTACTTTATTCCACATATTTAATTTAAAATATTTTAAAGCTTGACTAAAGTAACTTACGTTTTTTATTTAAACATGTTCATTATAGAATCATATTATTACTACTACATACATTAAAATACATAAATGACAATTTCCACTTTTGGCACAGTCTCGTTTCAAAATAATTATGTCAAATGTAGAAAAAAGAACCAACCTTAATATTATTCCACAACATCATTTATTATTTGTATTGACCATTAGTAATGTATTTATTCATAGTTTCAGTTTTCTTTGAAGAAATAAATAACAATTTCTACATTCATATAGTTTTATTTTGTTATTATATAACATTTTACAAACAAGTAGATCAATCGCATTTTTTAACACTAAAGTGTTTATATTAACAATATTTTATTGATCAATTGTGACAGGACAATATTTAACTTATCTGAAATGTAAACGCCTTTAAAAGAGTCGTTGAAGTTATAAATTCCAATATTAATCCAAGATTTCAAGTAAAATGGCATCTTGCTCGGACGGTACAAGCTTGACAACAGCGCCACCAAGCGGAGAGAGGAAGAAGAAAGAAAAAAGACGACCATTCTCCACTTTTCATGCACTTCTTTAATATATCAGTTTTCCATATTCACAACAAATACATTAAGCTCTTTCTCCGTATGATACAGCCTTAAATATTTGTACACGCAACTGTTTTTCTTTTGCCTATCAAAATGTCTCTTAAATTGAACATTTTATAATTTGTTACATTTGTAGTTTCCATGCCTTCTAGCAAACTTGACAGTATTTCCTTTGTACAACTATTTACAGGTGGAACGAAACAAAAGAGAAAACGTCATGATCATTTTCAATTGAAAGGTTTTTGTGTTTGTGTGCGAGTGTAGGGAGTTTAAGGTGCAGGCAACAGGTCGAGAGAGAGGGAATGTTCCAGAAGAGTTGGTGACTGGAGCAGAGCTCAAGAGATATACAAGTCAAAAAAAAAGATAGAATGAGGCCGATGTGCGTCTAGCCCTGCACAGGTAGATATCCCGGCTGATACTGATGTGTGGAGGAGGCGACCACTTTCTTTTCAACTCATGTCAGCTCGTGACAACTTGGCTGTGACTTATGAAACATGAGTGATATCAGTGAACACGACCCAGGCCAGCTTCTCCCCGTGAGTCCAGGATGAACATGTGACCCGACTTCATCCATATGTGTCTCCGACAAACCATTCATTTTTACATTGAATTGTTTTTGTGGATTTTTGCGACACTATGTCACGATGAGTTTCTTTCGAGAGGAACCTTTTGATTAGAGCTCCAATGTATTTGAAAACCTATTTAAATGTTACAAATATGTGATTAAAAATAATGTTTTAGGTGCTAAAGTTGAATAAAAAAACAAACACAGAAGGTGTCGGAGACGTTTCTGATTCACTTTGATGATTCATAATTCAACATTTCATTTCAAAGTCGACCGAATCATTGTCATCAATCCATCAAAATATGAATCACACATCTTAACAAACAAAGATCACTCATCATGAATGTGCGAAAGGTAAACTTGCGATGTTGCTCAACCGTAAACACAGTAGCCATGTCACGATACTTGGATATGAAAAACTTCACCGGAAGCAGCGTTCATGGATCAGCAGCCAAGAAAACCCTGAAAGGACGTGGATGTTATTTTCCTCATCTTGACTTGTCATCTGAATTCAATTGAAGGGAACTCTTGTTGTGTATGGTTTTGGGCGATGAATATCAGTGGACGACGCTAAGACAAGTGTAACTTTGAGGTGTAAACTTCAGCAGGATAAGAGCTGATCATGCAACAACCAGCAGCAGCCAATCATTGAAGTAAGTGACAACAAAAAGACCTTTTAAGAAGAGAATATCTTACTTTCTTTCTTCATGTACACACACTTTCATCTGTAAACCTTTTGCTGATATAAAAAAAAAAAAGTAAGACTTACTGTTGTTATCAACTGATTGTTTAAATGAGGGTAGAAAACATAGTTAGCATTCAGTCAGCTAAGTGCTAAGCTACGCTAAGCTAAGCTGAGAGAAAACAAGAGTGTAAAACTCCACACCAGAAGCAAAATATGTCGTAATGATGTTGCAAAGGGGGTCAAGGTAGACGTGTACGATGGACGACCACCTCTCTGTCCGTGTTTGAACACCTCTCATCAAGCTAGCAGTTGTTTTAGCTCTCATTGCTGTAGGAATGTTCACCCTCCCTTTTAAAAAAACAAGAGCCTCCTCCGGTTCATCATCGGCTCTTCGTCTCGGGACTCATGTTCCGATCAAAAAGGCTTCAATGCATTTTCTACAAAGTGCAAAGTACACAAGCGTCCAAAAGAAAGACTTGTTAGCTTAGATTCTGAAAGATTAGCTCATAAAACAAACAAAAAAGTCACTTTAAATATGTAGGTATCTGCAGGCCTGCCTGTACAGAAAAAAAGGCAAAAATAAAACAACAGGTGGATTCTAATCAGGACACATGCCGGGATGAGCAACGTAAAGAAGTGTGGACGATAGAGAATGTTTCAGTGAGTAGCAGAGTGCAATATTAAAGCCATGTGATCCAAGAGAAGCTTTTCTCGTCACATGAAGTTAAAGGAGGCGAAGCAGGACTCGTCAGTGCCACATTTTGTGCTGCACAGAACCTTCTCTTGAAAAGGCAAAACACAAATTGAAAGATGAAGGAGATTCAAGTCATAGTTACAGGGTGAACCCCCCTCGCCGGGTCTCAGGACATCCGCCTCCGACAGACGCCGTCGTCATCGCCGTGCAGGCTCTGTCCTGAGTCGGCCTCAGTGCAGTGGAGATGACCGACCTTCGACCTGGCCCGGGGAAGAACCATCCCAAAACCTCTTTTCTGCCGTCTCCCGTGTCCTTCTTCAGCGGAGCGCTCCAGTCCTCCTCACAGCCTCGACCACCGGTCCTGTGTCTGAGTGTGCTGGGCGGTGTTCGGTGGACGGACTCCTCCAGCAGGTGGTCAGAGGGAGGAACACATTCTGCTAATATTCACTTGTTGGTGATGAATGGATCCACCGAAGGGACTTTTGAGAGGTGAAGAAGAAGGAGGGATGAACTGGTGTGAAACAGCACACATTACTTAAACGCCGAAAACTCCCCTGGGAAGGTAAAAAACAAAGGAGACAGAATTTTAGTGATGGATTGACGAGCATATGTCAGCAGTTATTCAGCTGGTTCTTGAAATAACCCAATAGACATTTTGAATTCTCAGGTTTGGACAAAACTTCTGAGATTCAAGGAAAACTGAAGTGAACATGTAACATTCTGTCGTAAGCTTGGGACAAGAGACAGAGGACACCCTGGACAGATCTCAACTTCTATACATTTAAACCATCACACGGATATCAAATCATAAACACTTCAATAATCCGCCATTAAGTGACGCTAACCTGCTGTTGACCAATGGCGTTTGTGTTTCTGTCATGTGACGTGTGACTTACCTCCACAACTTTATTGACACCACAATAGAACAATTTAATTTGCAAGAGTGTTTATTTATTTTTTAATTTAATAATATTTTAAACCTTGTATAATTACAATTAAGTGCAGCATCGTAGTATATCTCCATGAGGTGCATTATTATGGAGCCTCACATTTTGACCTTATTTTGAGCAGCATAAATCATAAATAAAGCTTTAAAGGAACTCTGTCGATTTATGAGAAAATGTATGTTATTCAAGTTTGCCTTATAGTCCCAAAAATATGGTACACTAGTTTATGTGAGTCATTTGTTAACTTTAATTTAGTTCCTGAAATGGGTCTACAAGAATAAATCATTTTGGTCTGATAATTACTGTAAGGGCTTTGCTGTGATGGGATTAGGAGGTTTATTAAACGGATACAGAACAGTGGTTATATAGGGCAACTGCAAGTAACTAGTTACACATGCCTCGACTGCGTAGAAAGAATAGTGTGGTATCTAGAGACTAGGGGTGTCGATGTTTGCAGACACGCCTACAGTAAGAATCAGTTACGAACATGCTTCTCTGAACTGTGGGAGGAAAGTCGAGTGCAGAGACGCAAATAAAACCTACCATAGCCACCGGCCTGTATTGGGGTCTTGGGTGACGCGCAGGCATACAAGCTGAAGTCCTCCGTCTGGAAACCAGCTCTGTTTAACGACGGCTCCGAGGCGCTGCGGTGGATTTTGGGGAGCGAGCGAGCCAGCAGCTCGATGGACGCCAGGATCTCAAAAGAACAATGAGACTCACAATAAGTCTTACTTCCTTGAACTCCTTAAGGAGCTACTTTCTGTCTATTGTGACATGGTCAACATCACTTTCAAAAATACTGATATAGCTTGAACAAGTGTGTGATCCCACCTGGGGGAAAAGGGGGCGCTCTTCTCTCTTCTTCTTCAGGCAGTCGGCCATCAGCCTCTTCATGACCTTGGGACAGTTGCTGCGCACCTTGCTGAGGTCCGGCGACAGGTAACCTCGACCCACCATGAATATTATCTGCAGCAGAAACCGTTTCATTACATCTTTGAGAGGACTCTGCTTTATTATAGAAAAAGACTGGAGTGTGACGAACAAACATCTGACCTGGTCTCGGTTGTTGATGTTGGAGTAGGGCAGAGCTCCGGACATGAGCTCATACAGCACGATGCCGAAGGCGTAGACGTCGGACTGGAAGCTGTAGGGATTCTTGTCCTGCAGTCTGATGACCTCAGGAGCCTGAAAGAGCAGTCCTGTCAGGAGGGAGTTCAGGTGAGTCGCGAGGGGCAGCTTCACACTCACCATCCACAGGATAGACCCAGACAGCTGCTCAAACTGGTGTGAGCCGCTCCAGCGGGACTTCACTGTGGCCAGACCGAAGTCACCGATCTTTACCGTCAGGTCCTCGTGGAGGAAAATATCTGGAGGAGAAGTCGTCAAGGACACTTCCTGGGAAGAATGCTCTTCATTTCTGGAAAAAAGATATTCTTACAATTGTAATTATTTTGTTAGACGTTTGATAAACCAAAGATCAATGGTTGTCTTATCCACAATCAAAATGGGACACCTGTCACTCAAGGAGCTAATGAGTGATAGGAATAACACGAGTTTCAATGCTTTTGATTTTTCTTTTAAAGTAGTTTCATGTAACTTTCAATAACTCCAGACTGGTTGATCTCTCTTAGGATACTGTTGCTCTTCAGATCCCGGTGGATGATTGATTTGGCGTGAAGATAACTGTTCAGGAAAAAACACAAAGCAACATAAGCGAGAAGCACAAACAACAACAAACAAGTGTAGCGACTCACTCCATGCCCTGAGCCGTCTGCCGGGCAATGTCGATGAGCTTGATCATCTCGAACTTGGTCTCCATGATGTGCAGGTGATGGTAGAGACTGGAGCCTTCGCACCACTGGGTGACGATGGCCAGCTGGGGCTTGGTGGTGTAGCCCATGAACAGCAATATGTTCACGTGACGCGTTTTCCTGTCGCACACAAACACAGATGTTTAAGTCCAAGGCAGAGGTCAAAGGTTCGAGTTAGTGACATGAGCTACCTGAGGACTCCCACTTCATTCTTGAAGGCTTGAAGCTGTTGAGGGGTGGGTGCCGTCACGTTCAACATCTTCACAGCAACATCGCCTGAAATTGAAGATTAATAAAATAAGCTGCTTGTTCTAATTCACATGTGTCACACATTCACGGGCAGGAGGGGCCAATACATGCTCGTGTTGATATGTTGACTGATAAAGATGACAGTAGTTAAGATGAGGAATAGAGATTATCAAAAATAAAAGCAAAACTGAGGATGATGAAAGGTTTGTTTGATTAAAATGTAAAAATAAAAAGATAATTCAGACATGATCCTAATCAGAGACATGCTTACTGTTAAATACAGCAAAATGTTAATATTAAAATAAAATAAAATAAAATAGTTTCCTGACTCCCATCGAATATATATGCAAAAAATACACAAAAAAAGGGTGTGTCGTCCACGTTGTCTGGTACAACTTTTAGCCATCATGAAACATTTTGGCTAGAAAAAAACTCAATAAATTCACACTTTCCCATAATGCCCAGAGACAATTTCTCTTAACGAAGTTTCAACATAAAGCATGTTGAAGTAGAACCTCAATGTAAATCAGCTCTGATAGTCTCTGGTTCAAATTGTATTTCAATGCAAACAAAGGCCTTATCATTAGATTCTTGAATGTACTGTAGTACCTTTAAATACTTTTATGGATTCTAGGGAACCCTAGCAAATCTACATGTTGTTAGACCCACAACCTCAACTGCTGGAAGATTTGTGTGATTGAGTTTGACACCACTTCTCTATTGAGTCTGGTTGAACTATTTAAGCTCATTTTTATCTTCCCTGTAACATGTTTACAAAGGACCAGGGATTAGTAAAGACACTCGCCACGATAATGATATAAATGGCAGTTACCAAACAGTGTTCGGTTTTGCTGCCATTTTCTTTCTGATTTTGTTTAAAATATATATATTAGGGATAAGGATGTAACGTTCCAAATGTATCCTATTAGTAACAATTTCATTAAAGTTATTGACATTGGTATAAAACCTTAATAATTGGAATAAAAAAAAAAATCCATCCCTTATAAAAGAAACGTCATTAACACTAGTCTGTAGACTCTAGCAGCGTTAAACTAAACTATTTAGACCGACTCTTACCGTGCCACTTTCCCTTGAAGACCGTTCCAAATGAACCAGATCCTATCCTCTGACCCAGAGTGATCTGGCCCTCAGATATCTCCCAGTCGTCGCTGGAGTCCCTCCTCCCGAGAGTTTTCTGTTTCACGGCACATCACCATCACCTTCATCATCACCACAGCAACGTTCATCAAAGCACAAAGACGTTTTTTTTTAATCATAAGGCCAAATATTTTTTAATGGAGCTACACTGGTAAATGATACATTTTAAATACTACATTCATTATCAAAAGGCTTGACTTATCTAAGGAATCTCTTAAAAACAGCATCATTTATTTGCATATATTTACCATACAATGATGAAGAAAACGACTCTTTTGAAGTCTGTGTGTAACAAAAGTGCATCACAGTGTTTGAAACAGTAAGATTGAAGTGAATCCCACAACCATGAGAGAGAACATGTGAAAACATAAAGAGGGAAACACACACAGTGGACTTGACACAAGGTAAAGGGGCTGTTGTGCTGGGGTGGAGGTGTAGGTGAAGGAGGAAGAGGATGGGGGAAGAGAGGAAGAACACAGGAACACACAGAGGCCTAACTACCTCGGAAAACAGGCTCGGGCTCAAAATCAAAGACTATGTCGTTGGGGTAGGAGTATAGGAGGGGGCTTGAGGTCCGTGTTCGGTGCTTCCTCAAGCAGCGGGCGGGGTGGGTCGGGGGGGCTGCAGGGCAAAAAGAGACAGACACACCATCACTGCTACTCACCCGGCCCCTCTAACCACCAACTGTCCATGGTTTTGCTCATGGCTTTACTGGAGCATTCATCTTACAACTATCACAGTTCACTTCATATTTTTAAACATTACCAGTTCAGTGAAGACGATTCTCTGAGACCAATCGTGGCAGAAACTAATACTGGCAACTCTTGATCCTTCTTAACATTTATAGTTAGAAAAATAAGTTTTTCACATTTCCATATTTTTATATTGAAGCAATCATTAACTGTAATTACATCTGTTAAGCAATGTCAGAGAAAACTCCTTTACTCATTGTGTTATGCACAGTACTTTTATTTTGAAGGATGTGTATTGTTCGATCCCGGATGTGATGTGTGACTTGCTCTGGGAAAAGTTGATTAACGCTTGTGTGTTCCAGCCGTTGTTTAACGAAGAAAATAAAGCAATGATTGAAGCTGTACTGAAGTGGAGTTTGAATGAAAATCCTTAACAGGTTATGGGCCCAGACAGCTTCGGTCACCGCTAGTGACTAATGACGGACAGAAGTGGCAGAGAATGAGAGCCAACTTGAAGATAAGTACCGGGCAAAGTTACGAGGAGCGTCGCGACGCAATACGCGAACGCTAGAGCTAAGAGCTAAGTGCTAACAAGCTAGCAGAAGAAAAGACCGCAAAACACGTGTAGAGATGAAGAACAGAGGAGCCGCAGGGATGCTATCGCCGCAACTGTTTTTTGACGGAACAGATGATAAGCATGACCTTTGGGAAACGAGATTGCTTGGTCACTTGCATATCTTAAACCTGAAAGAGACTATTTTGCATGAGCCCACGGATGCTAGTGAAGAGCAGTTAGCTCTAGACGGAAGGAAGAATGCTGACTGCTATGCCGAACTGATAAGACTGATGATAAAAGTCCATCTCTAATCAGACATGACGCTGCTGATAAAGGCAGGGAGGCACTGAAGATATTGAAAGAACATTATTCGGGAAAAAGCAAGCCAAGAATAATAAGTTTATACACATCGTTGACCAAGCTGCGGATGGCAGACAACGAAAGTGTCACAGGCTATATTATAAGAGCGGAAAATATTATCACTGCTTTGAGAAATGCAGGTGAAGCTATGAGTGATGGACTAATCATAGCCATGATACTTGGTGGACTACCGGACATGTTCAGGCCTCTAGCTGTCCATGTGACACAAAATGAAGACCAAGTTACATTCACAGACTTTAAGAGGAGGCTGAGAATCTATGAAGAAGCTGAAAAGATGAAAACGGCTGAATCAACGGACAATGTAATGAAAACACACATAAAACATAGCAAGCAAAATATGAATACACACTTTAATAACAAAAGACATGAAGATGTAAGTGTGACATGCTACAGGTGTGGAATAAAAGGACACATAGCAAGACAATGTACGCGAAAAGTGTGGTGCAGTTACTGTAAAAGCAACACACATAAAGAATCCCTGTGCAAGAAAAAGGGAGATCAAGATGGTGCCAGAAAAGTTGCAGAGAAAGAGCAAGAAGGTGATGACGACCATCTCTTCATGGCGAAACATACAAAGACTGAGAGACCAGCTGACAACATCAAGATGAAAAGCATCATGGTGGATGGAGGAGCAACCTCTCACATCGTGAACGACATGAGCAAGTCTGTGAGTTTCGACGCCACATTTCAGCCAGAGACCCACGCAGTCGAGCTGGCAGATGGGACCGAGTGCAACGGAATCGCCCAACGCAGAGGGACCGCTGTGATTCATCTCCTGGACAGCACCGGACGACAACACAGAGCACAGCTTCGGCAAGCACTCTACATGCCAACGTACCCCCAAGACATCTTCTCAGTGGCGAGAGCAGCGAATGGAGGAGCAACAGTCACGTTCAAGAAAAAGAACAGTCACATGATCACAAAAGATGGCAGCAGGTTTGACATTCATGAAAGTGGCAATTTGTATTATTTATCAACTGTTGAACAGAGTGTTGATAAATGTAAAGTGTCCCACGACATACAAACCTGGCATGAGATTATGGGTCATTGCAATTATGAAGATGTACAAAAATTACAAGGTGTTGTAAAAGGCATGGTGATAAATGGGAGTGTGGTCAGACCAACACAGACATGTGAAGTGTGTACGAAAGGAAAATTCACACAGAGTAGAAATAGGGAGCCAGACAGAAAAGCTACAAAACCATTACAGCTAGTCCACACTGATCTAGCAGGTCCAATGCGAACCCCGAGCATAGAGGGACACAGATACGCTCAATCTTTTACAGATGACTACTCAGGTACAATGTTTGTGTACTTCCTTAAAGCTAAAAGTGATGCAGTTCATGCCACAGAAAGATTCTTGGCAGACATAGCACCTTATGGTGAAGTCAAGTGCGTCCGTTCAGACAACGGCACTGAGTTTACAACTCAAGTTTTCCAAGAACTGTTGACCAAGAATAGGATAAGGCATGAAAAGTCAGCGCCCTATTCGCCACACCAAAATGGCACAGCAGAGAGAGGTTGGCGAACTCTCTATGACATGGGCAGGTGTTTACTGTTAGAGAGTAACTTACCAGATAAACTATGGAACTATGCTGTACAGACAGCTGCTTACGTTAGAAACAGGTGCTACAGCAGACGCACAAGAAAAACTCCATATGAGATGTTTACAGGCGTGAAACCGGATGCTTCCAAACTGCAGAAGTTCGGGTCCATCTGTTTTGCCTACAAACAAGAGAAAGGGAAGTTGGATTCCAGGTGCCAGCAAGGTGTTTTTATAGGATATGATAAAAACAGCCCAGCTTATCTGGTGTACTATCCAGACACAGAAAAAGTCCAAAAGCACAGGTTAGTGAAATTCACAACCAAAACAGCAAATGAAAAAGAGACACAAACATCTGAAGCACACATTGAGTATTGTGATAGAGATGTACAGCCAAAAAGTCAGGAGAAATGGTTGATGAAAACAAAGAAAATGCATCAAGTCATGATAAGGAAAGTGATGTTTCGGAGACTGCTCCAAAACAGACTGAAGTGTCTCAGCAAGAAGACGATGCTGAGAGAACAAGGCGGAACCCAAAGAGGGAAAGAAAGAAACCAACTTACCTACAGGACTTTGAAACGGAAGAAAAGGTAGACAAACTACAAACATGTATTGACTTCTGTTACAGAGCAGTGTGTGACATTCCTCAGACTTACAAGGATGCCATTGCTTCAACCAACTCAAGGCAGTGGATCAATGCTATGAAGGAGGAGATGCAGTCACTGGAGGAAAATGAAACATTCAGCCTCACCCATCTTCCACCAGGCAAACGAGCAGTGGGGGGCAGATGGGTGTACGCACTCAAGAGTAACACTGATGGAACAGAAAAGTACAAAGCAAGATACGTAGCAAAAGGCTACAGTCAAAAACAAGGAACTGATTACGAAGAGACATTCTCACCTACTGCTGATATGACCAGTGTGAGGGTGATCATGCAGAAGGCAGCGCAGGAGAATCTGCTGCTGCATCAGATGGACGTTAAGACAGCATATTTACATGCACCTATTGATTTTGAACTTTACATTGAGCAACCAGATGGTTACGAGACATGGTCAGACACAGGTGAGAAACTGGAGTGTAAACTGCATAAGTCTCTCTATGGTCTCAAGCAGTCCGGAAGAAACTGGAATGCTATGTTACATGCATGTTTGATCAGAAATGATTTCACACAGAACCCTGCTGATCATTGTGTGTATACAAAAGAAAAACATGATGAAAAGGTAATCCTCATTATATGGGTTGATGATTTGATAATAGCAGCTAGCAATGAAAGTGTATTAACAAATGTGAAAACAATGCTAACTGAAAAGTTCAAAATGAAAGATCTGGGAAGACTCAGACATTTTCTGGGAATAGACTTTGAGCAAACAGAAGGCCAAGTTGTTATGTCACAGAAAAGATATGTGAACAAAATACTGAAAAGATTTGAAATGGAAGACTGTAGGGCAAGAGAGACCCCATGTGAACCAAAACTTGACTATTCAGAAATTGCAGAAAAAATGACAAATTCAAGAAAGTACAGAGAGGCAGTGGGAAGTTTAATATATTTGTCCACATGCACTAGACCAGACATAAGTTTTGTGGTCAGTAAACTCTCACAGCATTTTGATGATCCAACTGAAGAACACTGGAGCACTGTAAAACATGTCTTTAGGTACCTTAAAGGTACAGCAGAACAAGGTTTATGCTTCAAAAGAAATGACACAAGTAAACTAGGTTTGAAAGTGTACAGTGATGCAGACTGGGCATCAGAGAGAGCAGACAGGCGCAGTATCTCAGGTTATTGTGTCAGTTTATGTGAAGGAAGCTCTCTAATTTCATGGAAATCAAGAAAACAACCAACGGTTGCACTTTCTACATGTGAAGCAGAATACATTGCCTTAGCATCAGCTATACAGGAATGTATATATTTGAAACAGCTACTTAAAGGAATGGACAAGTACCAGTATGCACAAACAAAAGTGTACGAAGACAACCAAGGTACTATTGCACTTGCCAAGAACCCTGTAAACAGGCAAAGATGTAAGCACATAGACATCAAGTATCATTTCATCAGGGAGATTGTAAACACTGGCAAGATACATCTGGAGTATTGTCCTACTGAGCAAATGCTTGCTGATGGAATGACAAAACCAGCAACTAAACTGAAACTGAAAAGGTTTGTCAAAGATATGTTTGGTACATAAAAGTACATACAATTTTGTGTTCTCGGGAAACCCATTAAGTTAAAGACGAGTGGGGGTGTTAAGCAATGTCAAAGAAAACGCCTTTACTCATTGTGTTATGCACAGTACTTTTATTTTGAAGGATGTGTATTGTTCGATCCCGGATGTGATGTGTGACTTGCTCCGGGAAAAGATGATTAACGCTTGTGTGTGTGTTCCAGCCGTTGTTTAATGAAGAAAATAAAGCAATGATTGAAGCTGTACTGAAGTGGAGTTTGAATGAAAATCCTTAACAACATCTATCTTGGATTATTATCATTACTATCATTTATATTACAAATGCATTGTTATTCAAAAGTACAAGACAATATTAGCTTTATTTTTAGTCATGTACGTACTGGAATGGTTCTAACCATCTGTTTATTCATTTATATTTTGGGGTTTATTTAACAAAATAATACAGTTACATAGTTTATGTTACAACATTGCTAATGTTTCTAAACTGCTAATTAATGCAAGTCAAGTGTCGTTTAAGCTACTTTTTTATTGCAGCTAAATCTGCAAAAGGGAAATATATTGAGAGGTGCAGGCTTGTTAAACTGATATATAGATATATATTTATATATGTATATACTGTATGAGTCACTTGACAACTTTATTTAACCTGATTACTATGAATTATGAATGAGGAGCTAATGAGGCTCATAAACATTGTTGCTAAATTGCTAATGAAGTTATATTTTATTTTACACACTAGCTTACAGTCAATATTTGAAAAGTACGGCAGAAATACATTAGATAAACAAATACATAAATATGGCTGATATGAAAAGATTACTAACGGTTTGTTTTTTTAATTTACCCTAAAACATGACTATTGACATGTGTACCAATTGTTATTATAGTTACTTATTTAACCAAGTAGCTGAGTTTGTAGAAGCTGTTGGATGAATCATTTTATCATATTTGGTTGTTCAAGCAAAGCGAACAACACACAATTAAATATTATATATGGTATATGGTATTGTCTTTTTCAACATTCCATTTATATTTATATTAATTATTGGGTCTCTCACACACACACACACACACACACACACACACACACACACACACACACACACAAAACACTAAGAGCACGCAGACGCGGAATGGTTGGAAAAAAAGCCACAGGATGTTTGGGAAATGTTGCGTGTTGATCTTTACCTCCCTCCGACCTCGGTAAGCACTGATCACGAATCAGATCCTGTATAGAATCAACATTTGTGTTACTATTATTATAGATAAATAGTTTAAGGAAAGAATATACAACGTCGGATGAAATCATTTGAACATTCATCCATTTTTTTCAGATGCAGGCAGAACCTCTGACTACTTGGTTTCACATTCTTACATCAAAAATCAAGTCATTTATATCAACAACTGTTGCATCTCACATCAATGTTGACAGGCTCGATGGTGTTGATATGGACGTTGGGTGCGGACGACGAGCGGTCCCGCTGCCCAAACTGGTTACGGTGGTCTTCCTCATTGGGCCGGAAACTAGGTGGGATGGGTATGGACTTGGACGGGGACACAGTGGCGTGGCATATGGATCTGGAAAGGTTTGAAGCCATCAATAAGAGAGAGCACAGAGACGAACACGCAGAAAGGGAGAGAGCGGGGATTACCCTGTGGAGTCTGATGGGGGGAGTGAAGGACAGACTTCGGACACGGGGGTCGTCCCTTCTGAAGAAACTTCCTCCTGAGTGAAGGGGTGGTGCTCGAAGAACTTGGAAACTAGCAATAAGCTTGAACCACAAAAGAAAATGTTATTAAAATCAAGTTTAAATGAAGGTTTTTTACTGAATGTTATCCTGCTTATATATTAATCTATAACTGCACACATGTTTATAGATGCATCAGGTTAAAAACAATACTTTCTTTATATTAAATTGTTAATTATTTAGACGCGCTTAAACTGACCATGACCTCAGTGAAGAGTCAACACTTTAAATCACAGCTTAATTTAAGATTTTGTACAACTTCTCAAGTGACACAACTTACTGTAACTGGTCGTAGTTGACACACATAAGAGGAACCTCGGTGCTGCAGCGCTGGTGGAACTTGTACCCCCATGTCTGGCAGCGGAACCCCTGGAAAAGCAGCTTCCTGCAGAAGTCGCAGAAGGCCAGAGTGAAGAAAGTCTTCCTCACCTAAAACTGATCAACTTTAATGCCAAAACAATTTAGAGTCATGAAGATGGAGGAGAACTTAGGTCTGTATCTGATGTGCTGATAAAGTACAATTTATAGTAATAATACCTTTCATTATTAGTCATTATTATTAATGATTTGAACTGATAAACATGTACAGACTCCAGTCAAGCTGGTTTTTTACTAACTAACAAAATTCATATCATATGAAATATAAGGAATAAGTTACTAACACACATTGGACAGCAGGTGGCAGTGTCATTTCAGAGATTGCTTAAACGACATTATATTGTTTAGGTTTTATATGATACAACTTTTAAAATACATAATGGAATATAACAAAAAAAAAGTGTTCCTTTAGATATATGGAGGGAGGATTGTGTTCTCCTCCGAACTTGTCCAGGAGAGCTTCCAAGTGTTCTTGTGTCAGCTTGATCATGTGTTTGATATTCCAGATCTGAGGAGAAACACAAAGGTTTGTTCAAATTCTGATCCAACAGAGTTCAGAGAATCGTCTCACCACCCTCTAATAAACATGATGGAGATTAGGATCTGCTTTTCTCTTCAAGAAAAGAAAAACGAAAACATCTAGAAGTATTAAACCCGTCACGAGCTGCTGCCGAGAGATGCGAGCTTTGTAACGTCTTAAACATGTAGCTCTTAAAGAAGAATTTCCATCAGTAAACATTCAACTTTCTTTTAAAAAGGTAAAACCAAAGTCCACCTAACATGTATAGATCAGATAGCACTGAGAACATGGACGTCACCTTCCTACTCATTTAAATCCATGTTGTTTCATTGTATTATCAAGTCCATAAATATCTTTTTAGGATTGTCAAAAATAGTCACACAAACTAATCCTTTAGTATCGGTGGATCCAGATGGTAATGAGCAACAAACTCCAACAACAACAAAACCTCATAGGCAAAGATTAGAAGAAAAAGTTCAAGTTAACACTTTATTTCTTTAAAAAGTTTAAAATCAATCATTCTGGACAACTTGTGTTATAGTAGCTCTATTTTACAAAGTATTTCAGCACCAACTGTATTTAAATTGATGTCATGTCATTTCCCAACTTTTAATGAACGACTTTAGAATGACCTTCAGTGGAGAAACAACACAAACTTTCACCAAGGAAGGTCACATTACTTCTTCCCAAGTATTTTATTTAAACCGAAGAACTTTGATGTTTCTTGGGCTGGAGTCGAACCCACAACTGGATCACAACCACCAGAACAATTGTACTGAAAGCAAGAGTGTTCTGAACTTGACAATCCTTGAGCAGTTCTATCTAGATTACATTTGAAATGGTGTCTCAAAGCATTTGTTTCGTTTCTCGACAATCGATTAAATGATTTGTTCCAAAAATTGATTTTTTTTTTACTCATGAATTGAGCAGAGTGCAGGAGCAGAAAATTCAAATGCCAAACAATTCATATACAAGGGCCTTAAAAGATCTCCATGATCCAGAACATCACTAGAACTAAATGATAAAAGTTGAATGCAAACTTTTTTATTTATTCAGATTAAGACCCTGTAAATATTTACAATTGGTTTAATCTTCAATCAACATGTTGATTTAAATTACAAGGTAAAGCTCTGTCTAAATACAGCAGTGATACAGGAGGGATTGATTTTGTCTTGACCTTTATTTTTCATTGTTTTATGTGTTTTTTTTGTTTCTATATGTACACTCTGTTGTTGTTGTTTCTTTGGTATTGCAATAGATTATTTTTCTGAATTTACTGTCTCTTGAAAAGAGCATATACGTAACATTGCTGTGTCTGCATATTTACATAGTTGCCTTTACATCAGACCAACATTGCCTGGAATGCCTGTATTGCATACTTGTGCTCGATACAAATATTTTAAATTTAAAAAGTAATATCACACTCCTCAAGAATTTATCAGCAGGATTCTACATACATAGAACACATTTAATACTTGATGGTCAGACAAAAGTGAGTTCTGAGGAGAGACATTTGTTGTTTTAACTTCAGGTCTGTTTGCTAGAACAAGATCTAAGGTGTGGTTGAAACAGTGAGTCAGGGCCAAGAGATCCATAAAATCCTCCTATAGAGAGTGTCACATGTCTTTGTAGAACCATGGAAACAAAAATAACCTGTTGATTTTGAAACCGTGTGAAACGTACAAAGTATGTTTGTCTCATATATGGGCAATAAAATCAACCGCTATCAGTGAAAAAATGATAATGCAGAGAATAATGATTCACTTCATATGTTCACTGTCATTGATGATCAGCGCTATATAAATACAAATGACTTACTTCTTTACTTCCTTTAGGAGTATTGAGAGGAGGAATACGATCAGAGTGGTTGTTTGTTCTGCTAAATGGTAAAAGCAATTTAGTTCAGGTGAAATACTAATTTTCTACTCAGCCTCATGTTGTTCAACAGTTGTGATTCATTTTAGAATAAGGTAAGGTAAGGTAAGGTAAAACTTTATTGATCCCTCAGGAGGTCTCCTTTGGGAAATTGTTTTTTACCAATAGCCAGCAATTTTTCATAAACAATAAAAAATAATACATAAAAAATAAAATAAGAAGAACATAAAGAGGAAGAACAAGATGACACAATCTAAGTCTAAAGACAAAGGTCAAGGAAAGAAAAACAACAAAGACAAAGATACAGAGACTAACATGGAACAGAACATCCAGATACTTTCACTCCACTCCTGCCCCCGAACTCAGAATTGTACAATTTAATAGCCCGAGGGATGAATGAGTCCCTGAGTCTGTTTGTTTTGCACCTGGGTAGGAGCATTCGTGCACTCATTCTGCTTCTCTGCTCACTGATGACAGTGTTCAGAGGATGACTGTCATCATCCATGATGGACAGCAGTTTGTTCAACGACATCCTCTCAGCAACTGTCACCAGTGAGTCCAGCTTCATTCCAACCACAGAACCAGCCCTCCTGATCAACCTGTCCAACCTGTTGACACTCCTCTTTGGACACATTTCCACCCCAACACACCACAGCATCGAACATGACACTGGCCACCACAGACTGGTAGAACATGCAGAGGAGCTTCTTGCAGATGTTAAATGATCGAAGCCTCCTCAGAAAGTACAGTCTACTCTGAACCTTCTTATACACATGGTCTGTGTTGCAGGACCAGTCCAGTTTACTGTCCATCCACACACCGAGGTACTTATAGTTGTCCACTATCTCCACCTCGTCGCCTCTGATGGACACTGGACGTGGCTTTGTCCTGGACCTCCCGAAATCCAAGACCAGCTCCTTGGTTTTTGAGGTGTTCAGCTGCAAGTGGTTCCTCTCACTCCAGTCCACAAAGTCACATATCAGACTCCTGTACTCGTCTTCGCTGTTGTCCCTGATGCATCCAACAATGGCAGTGTCGTCAGCATACTTCTGGACGAGACTCAGCTCTGAGTTGTAGCAGAAGTCTGAAGTGTAGATGGTGAAGAGGAGAGGGGCCAGTACTGTCCCCTGAGGTGCTCCTGTACTGCACACCATAGTGTCAGACTTGATGTCCTTCAGCCTGACATACTGTGGTCGATCAGTAAGATAGTCCGTAATCCAGGAGACCAGACCAGGGTCCACATGCATCTTAGTCAGTTTGTCCTGCAGCAGAGTGGGTTGGATAGTGTTGAAGGCACTAGAAAAGTCCAGGAACAGGATTCTCACTGAACCGCTTCCTTTATCCAAGTGGGAGTAGGTCCGATGCAGGAGGTGAAGGATGGCATCTTCCACACCAACTGCTGGCTGGTAGGCAAACTGCTGGGGGTCTTGCGCGTGCTGGACTTGTGGCGTGAGATGTTTGAGGACCAGCCGCTCCAGTGACTTCATCAGCTGCATACTTCATCAGCTCCGGAGTCAGTTGAGTGAGCCACGTCTCCGTGAAGATCAACAAGCTGCTCTCTCTGTAGATCCGCTGGTTGTTGAGGGCAGACAGCTCGTCGATCTTATTCGTCAGTGAATTGACGTTCCCCATCGTGATCGTTGGGATCGTTGGTCTGTGACGTCTCCGATTGTCCGATAGCTTAGCCTTTAGCCTCCTCCCTGCCCGACAGCCTCTGTAACGGCGCTGAAGTTCGATCGGGATCTTGTGGCGATCTCCAGCCCGTGCCATTGACTTCAGCGACAGTAGATCCTCTCTTGAGTAAACAAGACGATTCTTTCCATGTTCAAAAGTATCCATTTAAAAAGATTATAGTAAAAAATTAATAAAAAACAGAAAATTATAGAAATTGCTGCGGAGCTACTGGAAGAGGCAGCCGTCCTCGTCGGCGCCTTTAATGAGTCATGTGAATAATGGGTCCCTTTTCAGAGTTATAGTAAAAAAAATGTTTGTTCATTTTAAAGAAGCAAATGACGCTCAATGGTCTTTGTCCACATCTTGTTCCAAAATGACAAACTTAAAATATCCAAATACTAGTGATGGTCTGGTGAAGCTTCATGAAACAGTGTCTTTTCATTTTTCCAGAACAATTGTTGTCGTCAAGGCTTCAGTACAAGAGAGATGTTACAGACGAGCACCACAGAGGTTTGGATATTTTTTAATATCAATTTCAACAAAGACAAAAAGACCTACAAACTATAGTCTTTACATTCATATGAAAATACATTTTTATTTTAGTTAAAAGTTATAAAGAATTAAATTAAAAATGTCGCTTAATAGTATATGAATTAGGAAGTAAAGAAGGATCATCAATGACAGAGAACATATGAAGTGAATCATTATTCTCTGTCTGCTTCACACTCAGGAAGGAATATCACAACTCTTCATCATGGTTAGTGACACCAAACACTTTACAAACACATTTCTTAAGTTAAGAACTATAGAAATGATCCCTGAAAGTATAGTCTTAACTTAACTCTGCACCAACATCACACTCCATCCTCACACCAAACCATTACAGTGACGGATGCATAGTTTTTGAATTTTAAAATGTTACTGTCATTCATTTGATTGCAAAGAGATGAGACTAGAAAACATAATTGTAGTTTCATAGTTTATACACAACATGTATTCAAAATCACTACGTTCAATTCCATAATTCATCTAAACTGTGATTATTGATCACCATGACATTAAAACAACTATATCAGGTTATTTTATTATGCATTACAAACAATTGTAAACATTAAACAATATAGTTTAATACAAGGGAAAATACATTTGAACAAGAGTTGTGTTTGATGTTAAAATGAAAATATTTATTCAATTATAAAAATGTTGACTTAGGTGAGCGACTCACAGCTAGGGGGCGATCTAGGTGGATTGTTGTGGTGTCCTCTTCCACGCTGCAAACAGAAAGCAGTTGAGTGCAGTGAGGGCGTGACACACAAGTCTCATAGAGGCACACCTGACTGGTGCAGGTGCTCGGGGGGCGGAGTCAAACATCCACACTGGGCGTCTCACCACACCTGTCCAAATGTGTCGTCAGTGTTGCACATTTGAGCTCTGGCGGGATCTAAGATGGCGGCACAGGTGTGGCGTGAGATCGGCGTCTCATGGTTGTGTAACCTGATGAAGTTTGACTTGAGAGAAGCAGGTCAGAGAGCAAACCTCCACAAACACATTCAGCCGACTCAGCAGGAAACTTTGAATCAAGTTTCTACATGTGAATTGTCGGCACAAGCTCTTCTGGATTTTTCTTCTACACAAAAGTGGACACAACTTATGTGCACCTGTTCAGCACAAGACGAGTTGATCAAAGCAATACAGTCATATTTAGGACATGAGTTGATCAGGAAACAGAAGGAGAGGTCAGAGATGTTGACCTTTCATAACAGCTGCACAAATGGATTCTTTCTGAGCCTCCACTGACCCTCAATGACAAGTGACTTTACTGAACATTTGGAGTCCAAACACATGTGGACGTTTTCTGTCCATTTATTTGAAGATCAAAACACACAAGAAATGAAGCAGCAGTTCAACTATGTTTGACAAGATTCTTCACCTCTGACATCACAACTGACGCTTCATTAACTAGTGTCTACACACCAGGAAGAAAACACACAAACTATTACATGAACACAAAACTGTCTGTGCGTGTGTGTGTGTGTGTGTGTGTGTGTCTGCGTCTACACAAATTTGTCACTGTGTGTCTGATTTTTTTCCGTTTTGGTTTTTGCATGTTTGTACTTCTGTTTGTTATTTGATGTGTAAATACATGTGTTTGTTATCTTTTTATTTGTGTGTGCGCCTATTTTCAGGTTTGTTCAACTGTTTCCGTGAGTGTGTTTGGGCATGTGTGCCTGATTTTGTGTGTCAGTACCTGTTTTTAGACTCTGTTTGTCTGTATATATTTTCCGTGTGTGTATCATTTTGTCTACAGAGACATCTGTGTGTGTGCGTTAGTTATTGTGTGTTAGTGCTTTTGTTGCGCCAGAGAAGCATGTGTTTAAGTATTTATGTGTGTGCATTTCTGTGTAGTAGTAAAGCACAGGTGTGTGTGTTTGTCATTGTGTGTGATTGCTTTTTTTTTGTGTGTGCGTGTTTGTGCATTTTTTGCTTTGGTAAAGCATGCGTGTGTGTGTTTGCAGTTGTTTGTGAGTGCATTTTTGTGTGTCAGAGATGCATGTGTGTGCATCCTTGTGTGATGGTGAAGCATGTGTGTGTTTGTGTGTGATTGTGAGTGAGTGCATTATTGTGTTTTAGAGAAGCATGTTTGTGAGTGTTTGTGTGTGTGCATTTATTTGTGTTAAAGTGAAGCATGTGTGTGAGTGTATTTGTGTGTTCCAGAATCGTGTGTGTGCATTTATCTGTGTGTGTGTGTAGTTTTCATAACGGCTCAGATCACATGACATCCTGATGTGAGTTTCAAACACATTTCCAGTGAAGGAACAAAGATCAGCAGCTCTGACGTCTGCAGAGTCTCAGAAGAAAAAGACGTTTCTTGGTCGATTCCTCCTGAAACACGGAGACAGAAAAATGTATCAACTTGTAAAATCATGCGTGAAGTGAGTCTTGAAGAAAAGTGACAATTATCATCCACTGACTTTAGTCTCTGTCCACGGGCGGATCCTTCAGATGGTCCAGCTCCGAGCTGGGGGCCGCTGTAAGATCACAAACCCTGTTAGCTTGTGTGCTTCTCACCAGCAGATGAAACTAGTGTCAACACTGATGCTAGCATGCTAGCACTCTGTCACATGGTCAACATCTGAGCTGAGACAAGATCATGTACTTACAAGACGAGTCAGAGTCGCCTGAAATGGAAAGAAAGAGGACAAATTACACCTGAAGAAGATGAACATAGAAGAGTTCCTCTGACCTCTTCTCATCTCTGCTGACCTTCTTTGACCTTCTATTCTTTCTCTCCAGTATCTGGAGATGATCTGGATCAAATCACAAACTCTCACCTTTCTTCTTCTTCTTGTAGATGAAGTATCCAACCACTGTGAGCACCAGAGCGGAGGCAGCGACGGCGGCCATGATGATGTACAAGGTCAGGAAAGTCCTGGCTGTGGATGGAGAGCAAAGTAAGTGGAGACATGATCAGGTGACCAGTGTTAGAGACGTGGTGGGGCCTCATTCAGCAGATCCATGCTGACCACACCTGGACTCTCATCTGGATGAAAGAAACCTCTGGAGACACCAAGAAGGTTCTGAAGACTCTTACCGTTGGTCAGGATGTTTGACGGATCCAGTTTGGTGACCACGTCTTCCGGAATGCCGTCCAGTTGAAACACACACTCGTACCTGGACCAGTCGTCAGACGGGAGTTTCAGGTCCACCATGTTCTGGAAGGTTCCGTCAGGGTTGGGGAGGATCTCTCCGTGTTCCACGTCCTCGTGCAGCTCCTCTCCGTCTTTGGTCCAGAACAACATGGCTCTGTCGGGGTAGAAGCCTGTAGCGTGGCAGGTGACCGGAGAGCTGGCTGTCTTCTGGAGGAGAGACACTCGTGGACGCTCTGAAGGGAGAGACACCACACTTCAGAGAGAAAGTCAAAGGATGGACAGAGAATGAAGGAGAGGAGGAGGAGGGAGGACAGGGGTGGAGGTGAGGAAAAGAAGATAAGAGGAGAGAGAGAGAGAGAGGACATGAGGAGAGAGAGGAGGGAGAGAAGGAGGAAGGAGAGCAGAAGGAGAAGAAGGTCATGGAACTACCTGTTCTCATCAAGGTTTTGCTCCCAAACTTCACAAACTTCTTCAGTTCATTTGGACATTCCTGTGTGTAAAAGAACTGATTATATTTATTCATGCCTTCATTCTGGTCCAACTTGTGTTTGGTGATGACGGCCTGAGGACTCGGAGCGACCCAGGTCAGAGTCTGAAGGTCAAACACGATGAAGTCTTCTCCATCATAGCCGTACTGTTCATAACCTTTGACCTCTCCAGTCTCATCGTCCCACTCACAACTGCTCATCCTCTGATTGATGTGAACACCTGAGAGAGAAACCAGAGTGAGACCTGATCTACTCCACTGTTTAATACTCCACTGTGATCTACTCCACTGTTTAATACTCCACTGTGATCTACTCCACTGTTTAATACTCCACTGTGATCTACTCCACTGTGATCTACTCCACTGTTTAATACTCCACTGTGATCTACTCCACTGTTTAATACTCCACTGTGATCTACTCCACTGTTTAATACTCCAATGTGATCTACTCCTCTGTTTAATACTCCACTGTGGTCTACTCCACTGTTTAATACTCCAATGTGATCTACTCCACTGTTTAATACTCCAATGTGATCTACTCCACTGTTTAATACTCCAATGTGATCTACTCCAGTGTTTAATACTCCACTGTTTAATACTCCAATGTGATCTACTTCACTGTTTAATACTCCACTGTTTCATACTCCACTGTGATCTACTCCACTGTTTAATACTCCACTGTGATCTACTCCACTGTTTCATACTCCACTGTGGTCTACTCCTCTGTTAAATACTCCACTGTGGTCTACACCACTGTGATCTACTTCACTGTGATCTACTCCACTGTTTAATACTCCAATGTGATCTACTCCACTGTTTAATACTCCAATGTGATCTACTCCACTGTTTAATACTCCACTGTTTAATACTCCAATGTGATCTACTTCACTGTTTAATACTCCACTGTTTAATACTCCAATGTGATCTACTTCACTGTTTAATACTCCACTGTTTCATACTCCACTGTGATCTACTCCACTGTTTCATACTCCACTGTGATCTACTCCACTGTTTAATACTCCAATGTGATCTACTCCACTGTTTAATACTCCAATGTGATCTACTCCACTGTTTAATACTCCACTGTTTAATACTCCAATGTGATCTACTTCACTGTTTAATACTCCACTGTTTCATACTCCACTGTGATCTACTCCACTGTTTAATACTCCACTGTGATCTACTCCACTGTGGTCTACTCCTCTGTTAAATACTCCACTGTGGTCTACACCACTGTGATCTACTTCACTGTTTAATACTCCACTGTGATCTACTTCACTGTTTAATACTCCACTGTGATCTACTCCACTGTTTAATACTCCACTGTGATCTACTCCACTGTTTCATACTCTACTGTGATCTACTCCACTGTTTAATACTCCACTGTGGTCTACTCCACTGTATAATACTCCACTGTGGTCTACTCCACTGTTTAATACTCAACTGTGGTCTACTCCACTGTTTAATACGCCACTGTGGTCTACTCCACTGTTTAATACTCCACTGTGATCTACTCCACTGTTTCATACTCCACTGTGATCTACTCCACTGTTTCATACTCCACTGTGATCTACTCCACTGTTTCATACTCCAGTGTGGTCTACTCCACTGTTTAAAACTCCACTGTGGTCTACTCCACTGTTTAATACTCCACTGTGATCTACTCCACTGTTTAATACTCCACTGTGATCTACTCCACTATTTAATACTCCACTGTGATCGACTCCACTGTGATCTACTCCACTGTTTAATACCCCACTGTGATCTACTCCACTGTGATCTACTCCACTGTTTAATACTCCACTGTGGTCTACTCCACTGTGATCTACTCCACTGTGATCTACTCCACTGTGATCTACTCCACTGTGATCTACTCCACTGTTTAATACTCCACTGTGATCTACCTCACTGTTTAATACTCCACTGTGATCTACCTCACTGTTTAATACTCCACTGTGATCTACTCCACTGTGATCTACTCCACTGTTTAATACTCCACTGTGGTCTACTCCACTGTTTAATACTCCACTGTTTAATACTCCACTGTGGTCTACTCCACTGTTTCATACTCCACTGTGATCTACTCCACTGTTTAATACTCCACTGTGGTCTACTCCACTGTTTAATACTCCACTGTGATCTACTCCACTGTTTAATACTCCACTGTGGTCTACTCCACTGTTTAATACTCCACTGTGATCTACTCCACTGTTTAATACTCCACTGTGATCTACTCCACTGTTTAATACTCCACTGTGATCTACTCCACTGTTTAATACTCCACTGTGATCTACTCCACTGTTTAATACTCCACTGTGATCTACTCCACTGTTTAATACTCCACTGTGGTCTACTCCACTGTTTAATACTCCACTGTGATCTACTCCACTGTGGTCTACTCCACTGTTTAATACTCCATTGCGATCTACTCCACTGTTTAATACTCCACTGTGATCTACTCCAATGTTTAATACTCCACTGTGGTCTACTCCACTGTTTAATACTCCACTGTGATCTACTTCACTGTTTAATACTCCACTGTGATCTACTCCACTGTTTAATACTCCACTGTGATCTACTCCACTGTTTAATACTCCACTGTGGTCTACTCCACTGTTTAATACTCCACTGTGGTCTACTCCACTGTTTAATACTCCACTGTGATCTACTCCACTGTGGTCTACTCCACTGTTTAATACTCCATTGCGATCTACTCCACTGTTTAATACTCCACTGTGATCTACTCCACTGTTTAATACTCCACTGTGGTCTACTCCACTGTTTAATACTCCATTGTGATCTACTCCACTGTTTAATACTCCACTGTGATCTACTCCACTGTTTAATACTCCACTGTGATCTACTCCACTGTTTAATACTCCACTGTGGTCTACTCCACTGTTTAATACTCCACTGTGGTCTACTCCACTGTTTAATACTCCACTGTGATCTACTCCACTGTGGTCTACTCCACTGTTTAATACTCCACTGTGATCTACTCCACTGTGGTCTACTCCACTGTTTAATACTCCACTGTGATCTACTCCACTGTGGTCTACTCCACTGTTTAATACTCCACTGTGATCTACTCCACTGTGATCTACTCCACTGTTTAATACTCCACTGTGGTCTACTCCACTGTTTAATACTCCACTGTGGTCTACTCCACTGTTTAATACTCCACTGTGATCTACTCCACTGTGGTCTACTCCACTGTTTAATACTCCATTGCGATCTACTCCACTGTTTAATACTCCACTGTGATCTACTCCACTGTTTAATACTCCACTGTGGTCTACTCCACTGTTTAATACTCCATTGTGATCTACTCCACTGTTTAATACTCCACTGTGATCTACTCCACTGTTTAATACTCCACTGTGATCTACTCCACTGTTTAATACTCCACTGTGGTCTACTCCACTGTTTAATACTCCACTGTGGTCTACTCCACTGTTTAATACTCCACTGTGATCTACTCCACTGTGGTCTACTCCACTGTTTAATACTCCACTGTGATCTACTCCACTGTGGTCTACTCCACTGTTTAATACTCCACTGTGATCTACTCCACTGTGGTCTACTCCACTGTTTAATACTCCACTGTGATCTACTCCACTGTGGTCTACTCCACTGTTTAATACTCCACTGTGATCTACTCCACTGTGGTCTACTCCACTGTTTAATACTCCACTGTGATCTACTCCACTGTTTAATACTCCACTGTTTAATACTCCACTGTTTAATACTCCACTGTGATCTACTCCACTGTTTAATACTCCACTGTGATCTACTCCACTGTTTAATACTCCACTGTGATCTTCTCTTCTTCTCTGAACTTGTATGATCTACTCCAGTTTCCTCCTCTGATCTACTCTGTATACAAGATTGATGGTTCAGGATGTAAAAAGGTTGAACATGATTCAGTTTAAGGTCAAACATTGATTTTAAAGACAACAAACCTCCAGTTTGGTTGAATCTCTGTTTTGCTATTTCAATGTTGATCTTCTGGACCTGCTGATGGTTATTTAAGATATTTGTGTTTCTCTCCCAGTACTGAGGATCATCTGCTGTGACCTGGATCATCCAGTCTTGTTTGGGTGCAAGTCTCCTGGTGTTGCTGTCGTAGTGTTCCACTTCAACTCCGTCCACATAAGTGACAGAAACAAACTCTGGGAAGTTTTTAACTCCAGCAGACGCAGTGTCGAAAAACTGCATTGTGTGAATCACTGTGAGACACAAAAACAAAGTTTAGATCTTCTCTGGTTCTGATGACACAACGTTGTGATGCAGCAGAACAATCACATCTTCTACAAAGACAAAGAGGTGAAGAACAGAGGGACAGTCAGCAGTGACACAAAGTTCACGTCCACACACGGACACCAGCAGAACATCCTTCACACTTCACTCTCCAAGAACCCTGGCTAACTGGGACACAACTATAGAAGAAGAAGAAGAAGAAAGAAGAAAAAACGATTAATATTAATAACAATCTGAAATGTAATAAATATTTATAATAAAACAAATAAGGAATAAAGAGAATTAAAAGAATAAATGGATGAATTAAGAAGAAACAGGAGCAACAATGTTGAAAAAGATCAAACAACTAAATTGAAATTGTTTTTAAAAAACACAGATAATGTTGCTTATTTTTATTATTTCTCTCTAATAACACATTTTCTATATTTTAATGAAAATTAAAACCAAGTTCATGGAACAAATCTAAGAATGATTGATAGAATAAAGATCATTGAAGGACATTAAGGTTAATGATGAACTTAAATAACATGAGTTTATATCAGTTTATAAATAACATGTTTCTGAAGATTACTGTTCAACATGATTGTAAATGTTTCATTTAGATATTTTAAGTCCAAACACAAGTTCAGAGCAGCTGCTTCACTGAGTTGCTCCAATAAACTGTGAGATGTGATAATATGTTGAAGTGAGCTGAGCTACAAGGTTGTCTGAACATGCGCACTTAAGAAATGCGACACTTTCTTTGTTTTTATTTCCTCATTTTAGTTCATGATAGACTTGTTTACTAAAGTCAAATCAATGAAAATTGTAAAAGCTCTTCTTGTGAGTCAATGAATCTCCTGATGGCAGCATCGTTTAAAAACAAGTGATCAGCTCATGAAGCAAAACTCTGGAGTCACTTTCTGTTCAGCGTCAAACAAGTTCCTCCGTCAATCAACAGAAGTGACTCAACAGCGCCACCAGGTGAGCACCTGACATTGAGCTCGGATCTACTTTTCTGTGTACGACTTCTTCACGGTTCTGAGATGAAAAGTGAATCAGTGAAACACTTTGACTCCTCTGAGAGTGAAAAGGTCATGAAGGTTGTAGTGAAGAGTATTTGGAGAAATAAAAGGTGACGCAGGTGTGAACACATGAAAGTGGAGGAAGGAGACTCACTCGCAGTTGAGCTGTGGATCCACACAACAAGCACAAACAACACCTTCTTCATCTTCAGCTCTTTTCTGGAGACTAGGATCCAACAAGTCTTCAGGTCGACGAACGAAGTACAAGTGAAAGTAAACAACAGACGCAGGAAGAAATATCTGAGCCAATGAGGATTCAGTGTGACGTCACGTCCAGATGGAAAGTCAAAGTAAACCAAACATGTTATTACGACTATTTTCTGTGACAAAAACTCCACTTTAAACTTTATTATTATTTCTTAGAGTCGTTCTTCTGAACCTTAAAGTCACGCAGAATGTGAACTATGGAATACCAGGAGTGTCAAATTAAAGTGAAGAGAAATAAAAGTGGATTGAATTGCTTTTTATTTTGACATACGATGATTTATATGTATAAACTTTCTTTCCTTCCTTTCTATTCTCTTTTATTCAGAAAAAAAAGTTTTTCTAAAATATTACTATGAAAGTAAAAAAAAAACGAGTTTTTTGTGGAGACGAGAAAAGCTTCTAGTGCCCTCTAGTGGTTCAAACATGACATTGAGCTCAAACAGTAAATACATTTGAATGATTTTCAGTCATTTTCATCAATTCAAGAACCATTTTTATCATTATTTTACGGACAGACTTTCTGTAGTTAAAAAAACACTTGAACTATCTTCAGTTCCCTCCTGGTCAGTGAGCTCTTGGTGCTCTACGATCTCTCCAACATTGTATGGTCTCACAGGAAGTAAAACTGCCTGTTCTTGGTACTATTTACCCACAAACCTTAGCATGAACTGGCCCTCAAAAGTAAACCTGTCAGAGAAAGTAAAGGTCTCAGGCAACAGCAGGTTGAAAGTGGGGATATAAGCAGTGGAGAAAATAAAAAAAGTAACTTTCAGGTTCAATTATTCGATTCAAATATATAATTTTTACTAGGATATAGATAGATTAAGATACAATATTTGATTGTTTTTTTAGTTGATAAATCTCATACAGAAATAAAGTTGTCTAATAAGCTACATTATTTAACTTCATCAAAATGTCTTTAAATCCATTTTAATTAACATTTTCAATCAGGTTTTGTTTTTACACACAAATGAATGTGATCAGTATCCGTTCATGGTGATTGTCCTTATCTGCCACAATGATTCTTCCCTGACTGAATATCTTTTGAGCGTGTTGTGTTGAGTCTGTAATGCTGCCAACGTTCCCGGACGGCTGCGGCCCCATTGCCCCCGCCCTGCCCGCACAACCGTGGCCCCCCTGTGACCCGGGGGACCTGGGCCGGTGCCTGGCCATTGCTCCCCCGGGCTCATGCGGTGGCACTCAACCCGGCTACTGGCCGTGTCCGCAGGGTATTGGGGGGGGTTCCGCCGCCGCTGCTATGGTGGGTCCCCATCTCCTTGACTCGGTCCCCTGCTATGGACTTGTTGGCGGCCTGACGGTCTGGGGGTCCTCCGTCGCCCGGCCTGGCCCCGGGGCGCTATCCCCTGACTGGTTCTTCTGGCTGCCCCTCTGCCCCGGTGCCTGCGCCTGGTGCCTCCCCGTCTCTGCTTCCTCGGTCGTCCTCGCCTGTGCTCGCCCTCTCGCGCCCCCGGTGGTGGTCCGCCTTCTCGCTGGTGTTTGGGGTCGGCTCTGGTGGTTATCTCGCCTGCCGGGTCCTGGTCTCCCGCGGGTTCCTGCCGCGGCTTGGGCCCCTGTGTCTGGATCTGCTGTGCTAGGTATGTGCCCTCTGGCCTGGCTATTTCAACCCCCCCCCCCTCCCCTCTATATATCTTCACCCGTCACCGGAGTCTGTATACCTGTGTATTGTCTACATTTGTCCCAAACCCACACCTTTTTATTTCTCTCCCGGAGCCCCAGGGATCCACCTCCAGAGCTGCTGCTGATCCAGGGATCCACCTCCAGAGCTGCTGCTGATCCAGGGATCCACCTCCAGAGCTGCTGCTGATCCAGGGATCCACCTCCAGAGCTGTTGCTGATCCAGGGATCCACCTCCAGAGCTGCTGCTGATCCAGGGATCCACCTCCAGAGCTGTTGCTGATCCAGGGATCCACCTCCAGAGCTGCTGCTGATCCAGGGATCCACCTCCAGAGCTGTTGCTGATCCAGGGATCCACCTCCAGAGCTGTTGCTGATCCAGGGATCCACCTCCAGAGCTGCTGCTGATCCAGGGATCCACCTCCAGAGCTGTTGCTGATCCAGGGATCCACCTCCAGAGCTGCTGCTGATCCAGGATCTTCACCACGTCATCAGATCCCGAGTTCTCTCCAGCACCCCCATGGACCCTCCTACACTCTCCTCTTTTCTCTCACTATATCCTCCCTCACTCCTCTCCTTATCCATCTGTCTACCCCCCCATCCTTCCTCCCAGCCGGTCAAAGCGGCAGGCCGTCAACAATGAGTCGGGTTCCGCTCGAGGTTTCTGCTTCTAAAAGGAAGTTTTTCCTCGCCATAGCTCACTGTACAGTGTTTTGTTTCTTGCTCTTTGTTGAATTGCTGGGATCTATTTTTCCTTAATCAACTGTAGTCTTATTTCAACTGTATAGTGTCTTGAGATAACTTTGTTATGATAAGACACTTTAAATAAAATTGAATTGAATTGAATTGAACAAAGTTATGAATCTACAAGTTTCCTGACACACTTCGACTAGAAATTGTTCTTGATGATAGTTTATTGAAAATAATTCTTCTCACTTTTGTTTCTTTGTCAAGATGAAACATTAAACATTTCCACATGGTTGGTTTAAACACTCAATGTGAACATTTTGGTGCATGTGTTGAACTTTCATTTGGATTAATATGTAAGTTCACAGTATTGAGGGGAGGAATATGATCAGAGTGTTGGTTTTCCATTTTAAAAGTGTAAATATTGTCTCATTCTGCACTTTGTCCAGGACGAGAACACAGTCTTCTCTTTCAGTCAGACAAGCCTACTCTTGGGATGAAGGTTTTTGATCATCCATTGTGCCGACCAAGGCTTTTCTATGGTTTTCCACCAGTGTTTCCTCTTTCCTCTTGAGAACAGTGAGGCTCGAGGGTTTGAGGTTGATTTTAGTGGCACCAGAAGCTCCAACAAATCACTGGTTCCTCAACTGGTTGGCTCTACAACAAACTGAAGAAATGCTGACTCTGCTCTCTGTTCTAATGTTGACCACAAACTGTTCTTTGTACTGTAGTTGACAGAAATAAATAATATTTTACTCAACATTATTCATTAAATGACATTTGTTTCTTATAATATTAACTTTACTCCATGTTTTGTAATAATGTAGGAACTTACTTTGAAAGCTTTATGGTTCATGTGTTTGATATAAACATACATTTCATGTTGTGTGTTTAATAGTGATGTGTTGATGAAGCCAAATGTAACAGTGTCATGTTGTTTAGAGGTCAGTAGGTGGCGCCATCAGTTTAAAAATGATGTGATGTTTCATTAGAAAAATTGTTCAAAACAATAGAGAATAGTGCAGAGACCGCCATCTAGTGGAAAAATAATGACACTGCTTCATGAAGAATACTTACAAAGTATATTATTAATTGACATTTGTTTATTCTAATATTGACTTTACTACGTGTGTTTTTTAAATAATGTAGAAACCTAGTTTGAAAGTATTGTGGTGCATGTGTTTGATTTGTAAATACATTTCATGTTGTGTATTTAATGTGAATCACACAGTATCATGTTTGTTCAACTAAAATAAAAAATCAACCATCACTATAATAGTTTGGTGTGAGGATGGAGTGTGATGTTGGTGCAGAGTTAAGTTAAATTAAGACTAAGTTAAATTTCTATAATTCTTAACTTAAGAAATGTGTTTGTAAAGTGTTTGGTGTCACTAACCATGATGAAGAGTTGTGATATTCCTTCCTGAGTGTGAAGCAGACAGAGAATAATGATTGACTTCATATGTTCTCTGTCATTGATGATCCTTCTTTACTTCCTTGTGCAGTATTGAGAGGAATATGATCAGAGTGGTTGTTATGTACAATACAATATATGAAAACATTTGTATCTGTTAATCTACATCTCTACTGTCTCCTTGAGCAGATACATACAACTCTCCACTGGAGGTAGATGCTCTTGCTCATTCATTGTGGTCACTTTAATCTTTTCCACTACAGTGTTTCCTCCTCCTGCTCTTGAGGAGAGTGAGAGGTTTAAGGTTCATTTAGTGGCTCCAGCAAAAACAAGCCCTCATCTCTGTGACAGACTGCTTTGACCAGAAGAGTGGTGAAGGTCTGATGAAGCTTCATGAAGCAGTGTCATTATTTTCCACTAGATGGTGCTCTCTGCAATATTTTCCTTTGTTTTGAACAACTGTTTTAATTAAACATCACTTTTTTTTCTTCTTTCGTTTAGACAGTATTTATATTCTTACACAATTGACACCAGAGAGTTTAGTCTGAAGAATTTACTAGTTTACTGTAAATCTATTGAATTCCTAAAAAATCAGGCATCCTGGAGAAAAAAGTTCTGTTCATAAACAATGCATTTATTTATCTGATTAATTTCACAACAAAGTTATCAGCAAAAATATATCTCAACAACCATATCAGTAATAGTTGTACGTGTGTTTAAATATTCAGGTTTTTAACAAAATACAAACACATATCTCTACTAGTCTCACAAATCAATGAATCTGACAAATAAAAGTTTCTGCTTCTGAATCCTTTAAGCAGAAATGATGCCAAACTTGATGGTTTGTTAGAGCAAATGAATCCTAAAGCTTTAGTTAAGGATGAACTACTCTAATGGAAGTCTTCAGTGGTTCATGAGGCTTAATCTCACCATTACTGCTAAACTCATAGAAACGTTTGAAATTTAACCATGTTGTTATGAACCAACAACCACTCTGATCATATTCCTCTCAATACTGCACAAGGAAGTAAAGAAGGATCATCAATGACAGAGAACATATGAAGTCAATCATTATTCTCTGTCTGCTTCACACTCAGGAAGGAATATCACAACTCTTCATCATGGTTAGTGACACCAAACACTTTACAAACACATTTCTTAAGTTAAGAACTATAGAAATGATCCCTGAAAGTATAGTCTTAACTTAACTCTGCACCAACATCACACTCCATCCTCACACCAAACTATTATAATGACGGTTGAATCGTTGTTTTTTTTCATTTCACAGTTTATAAACAACATCTATACAAAAACAACAGGTTACCTATGTAACCTTGGTTCTACAAATGATTGTGACACTCTCTATAGGATGATTCTATGGATAACCTCTCTTGGCCCTGACTCTGAAAAAGAACAAAGCACTCACCACCTCTTTACATGTGACCTGCACTGAAACACACCAGCAATATATTCGTGCCTCTGACTTTCTTCACCGTCCTCAACTAGCAGACAAGTGGACACACTGGACAGAGTAGATGAAGATTCATCCACTCTGGACCAGAGTGAAGGGGTGGGTAGAAAGCCCAGAAGGAGACCACTCTGGTCCTCACAGTGCAGGTATGAACCTTCTAAAGAAAGAGGGTTCAAACATAGCATGACAGTTGCAATCCGTCTGATGGACAAACCAAACATGTCATCAGTACAATTAGCTGACACTGACGTGAGCAGCAGAAGCATCTTGAGGGACAAAATGTCCAAATGTCATCTGAGGCCAGAGTCTCAGTGGTCCATGAAGAAAACACTTCAGCAGTGGTAAGTAGTGATGGTCTGATGAAGCTTTATGAAGCAGTGTCATTATTTTCAGAGAACACTAGATGACGGTCTCTGCACTATTTTCTTTTTTTTCAAACTTAAGTTTTATTAGAATTTTCCACATTAAGGCAAACACACATACATCACAGAAAATAAAAAACACAAAACAAAAATAAAAAAATAAAAAAATAAAAATGGGGGTTGTTCATGTTTCTTACATGCATCTTTCAATATATAAAGTACACACTGATACAGTCCAAGTATTTCACAGGTGTCGTTGTTGTGTAAACAGAGTCCACTTTTTCCATTTTTCTATAAATTTGTCTTCTTGTGTCCTTATCCTGTGGGTTAAAAGTGCCATTTCAAAAACTCCTTTGACAATGTAAGTCCATTCTTCCACTGGTTTTCGTATTGTGCCATTTTTTGGTAATGGCCTTTTTAGCGGCTGCCACTAGTATTTTAAATAAATATTTGTCTTCCTTGTTTACAATGTTTGAATTTAAGCCCAGGTACAAAATTGAACATGCAGGTGGAATATTATAGCCCAAGATGTTTTCAACTGCTTCATGCACATCCTTCCAATATTTCCTGATTTTAGAGCAATACCAGAAAACATGAGCATCGACATTGACTTCGTTACAATCTCTCCAACACGACTGGTCCGATGACAGTTGTCTGCTTTTAATTTTTGGTGTAATGAAATATCTTATTACATTTTTCCAGCAGTGTTCCCTCCAGATACGAGAAGATGTCGTAGAATGCTGCGTCTTCCAAATATGTGACCATTCTTCTTGACTTATACTGATATGGAACTCTTTTTCCCACTTTTCCTTTACATCATTTGTTGTCTTTCCCTTAGTTTCCATCATTTGCTTGTATAATGTTGAGACAATTTTACACTTCTTGCCGTTATAGGTTCCAATCAAAGTTTGGATTATACCATTTCTGTTTTCATTCATGTTTGGTTTAATTTGTTTGTCATAGAAGTCCCGTAATTGTAAGAATCTAAAGTGGTCTCTGTTATTTAGAGAGTATATTTGTTTCAGTTCTTGGAAGCTCATCATTTTGCCATGTTTTGTGTCTGTGCATATTGCAGTTAAACCTGGATCCACTGCCTGAACTGTAAATCCAGATTATTTGGAGTGAAATTTTTATTGTATGCTATCCAACTGAATATTTTAATTTCATTTTCCAATTTGTGTTTTCTGACCACCTTGAACCACATTTCAAGTGTGAATTGACTTATTGTATCTAATTGGTTACTATATTCCTTCATGGTTTTTCTGTCTCCAATTAGACTTCGAATTTCCTGATCTCTACATTTTTCTTCTAGATTTTTCCATTTTGCGTCAAAGTGTTGGTCACACCAACTTATAATTGGTCCTATCTGGGCCGCAAGATAGTATCCTCTCATGTTTGGTAAAGCCATCCCACCTCCCTCTTTACTAATCTGTAAGGTTTCAAATGTTACTCTCGGGTTTTGTCCATTCCATATAAATCTAGAGAACAATTTGTCCCACACTCTGAATAGAATCTCTGGTACCTCAACTGGTAATGCTTGAAACAGGTAAAGTAATCTAGGTAGGATGTTCATCTTGATTGTATCTATTCTTGAACTCAAATCCAGTGTAAGGGGACCCCACTTTTCTAGGTCAGTTTTAATTTCTTTATGTAGTTTGCTATAATTTTCTTCAGACAGTTTCTTGTATTCCTTGGTCAAGGTGACCCCTAGGTATGTTATTTTTTTGGCAAACCAATTTGTGTTTAATATTATTTTGAGATTCTCAGATGGAGTAAAATTCATTGCCATAATTTGCGTTTTTGCTCAATTTAATTTGTAGCCAGAACAGGAGCCAAATGCTTCCATGTGTTGTATTACTTTTGGAATACTAGTTTCTGGTTCTGGTAAATAACATATTATGTCATCTGCAAAAAGTCCAATAATTTGTTTTTGGTGATTCATTTCTATACCTTTAAGTTCCTTGTTTTGTCGGATTGCTTGGGCCAATGGTTCGATACAAATAGCAAAAAGAGTTGGTGAGAGGCAACAACCTTGTCTTGTAGATCTTTCTAAGGTAATAGGGTCTGATAGACTAGCATTTATTCTTATTCTTGCGGTCGGCTTTTGATTGAGCGATCTAATGCATCGTATTGCTTTACTATTTAGTCCAAATTTCTCTAGTACAAGATACAGGAATGACCAATTAACGCAATCAAACGCTTTTTCTGCATCAAAGCTTATGAGGACAGCTGAGATGTTGTTACGTTCCACATGATCTATTACATGCATAGTCCTCCTAATATTGTCATGCGTTTGACGGCCCTTGATAAATCCGGTCTGATCCTCATCAATTATCTCTGTCATGAATGTGCTGTATCTTTTTGCTATGATGGAAGTGTAAAGTTTATAATCTATGTTTAATAATGAGATCGGCCTGTCGTCTTCACACTTCTCACTGGTTTTCTTTTTTGGGATAACTGAGATGATAGCTTCGCTCCAAGACGGAGGAATCACACCCTGTTCAAGAGTGTAGTTAAATGATGTGTGTAGCATCGGGGTCAGCTGTTCATTGAATGTTTTATACCATTCAGACGGTAAACCGTCACTACCTGGTTATTTATTTGATTTGAACCTTCCAATTGCTCGCTCTATTTCCACTTTTGTTATCGGTGTTGTTAGGAGGTCATTTTGCTTTGTGCCGATGCATGGTAGATCTAGTGAGTTAAGAAAAGTTTTGATTTGACTTATGTCGGCAGAAGGTGGTTGTTTATACAAATTCTCATAATCATTTCTAAATTTAGTTTCTATTTCCTCTAAATCAAAAGTGGCTTCATTTGTTAAAGCATCTCTAATTTTATGAACGGAGCGGTCGATCTGCTGTTTTTTAAGTCTTCTTGCCAAAAGTCTCGTTCCTCTTGACCCCATCTCGTAATATGACTCTTTTAAATACCTAGTTCTTTTTTCTACTTCTGAATTTAATTGTCTTTTTATGTTCTCCCTGGTTTCTTGTATCTTTGGAAGTAGAGTGGGGTCCTGGCTGTTTTTGTGTTGTCGTTCTAACCTTAGTAGTTTTTCTTTCTCGTCCTTATATGCTGCTTCTCTTGTTTTTTTCAGTAAAGAGCACTTTGCTATAATATTTCCCCGCATAACTGCTTTAAGAGCATCCCACACTATTGCAGGGTTAACCTCACCATTTTCCTTTTCTTTTTGATATGTGAAAATATCATTTTTGATTTCTTCAACTATTTTTTTCTTGTTCAGAATACCAATATTCAACCTCCACATTGTTTTTTTAACTCGTGATTTTAGTTTAATTTTGAATATTACTGGGCTGTGGTCAGATATATCCGCTTCTCCTATTACACACTGTTCTACTTTGTAAAAATCTTCTTGATTTAGAAAGAAATAGTCGATCCTTGCATAGCTTCCGTTAGGTGCAGAGTAGTGTGTGTAATCCCTGTTTTTTGGATGTAACCTTCTCCATAGATCCATCATACCGTAGTCTCTTAACATGTTTTTCATTGTTTTTGTAACATGGTTCATATTTCTTCTATTGTTGGATGGATCTAATGTACTGTTTAATACCACATTGAAGTCTCCTCCACAAATAAGTGTCCCATTCATTTCTGTTACAATATTGTCAAATACCTGTATATATATACACCAATTATTATCTTTTATATATACATATATATACTTTATATGTGTATATATAAAATATAATAATATAACAACAACAACACTTCATCAATGCTGAGGCATTATAGAGCCCTGCATGAGAGCTTGGAGACCAACGAGACAATTGAACCAACGTCAGGCAAGCTAGATGGCTTCTTTCAAATTCATTTATTTACTATACTACTGTTTGTTATTTATTTTATGTGGTCACTTACATGCAGCTTTTCTGTTTTAGGAAGCAAACTCTGGCATCGTTTAGATGCCACAGTACAGCAGACCAGGCCGAGGAATGAAACGGTTGATGCTACGGTGGCGGTGAAGACCTACCTCAACGAACACAATATTCCTAGAAACGAGGACCCCCTACAGTACTGGGCGAAATGTAAAAATATACACCCATCTCTATTTCAGCTGGCCATGAAAATACTGTGTACCCCGGCTTCATCCGTCCCCTGCGAAAGGATTTTTCCCAAAGCCGGGGAAATAATCAGTAAAAAAAGAAACCGGCTAAAGCCCAGTACTGTGGGAAAATTGCTTTTTTTAAATAAAAATGAATAATTATTTTTTAAAAAAACAAGGTTGTCAAGCACATTTTTTAATATCAGAATCATTTGCGCACAAATATGCAATGCTCCCAATTGTCCACATGATGGCATGGTCGTGCAAATGAAGCCTCACGAGGCTTTGCTCCAAAGATGAACTACTCGGCTGGGAGGCTTCGGTGCTTCATGAGGCTTCATCTCGCCATCACTACCATAGGATGTTTATATTAAACTTTGACAGAACCAACAACCACTCTGATCATATTCCTCTCAATACTGCACAAGGAAGTAAAGAAGGATCATCAATGACAGAGAACATATGAAGTGAATCATTATTCTCTGTCTGCTTCACACTCAGGAAGGAATATCACAACTCTTCATCATGGTTAGTGACACCAAACACTTTACAAACACATTTCTTAAGTTAAGAACTATAGAAATGATCCCTGAAAGTATAGTCTTAACTTAACTCTGCACCAACATCACACTCCATCCTCACACCAAACCATTACAGTGACGATCCAAAGGTGACCTTTGTGTTGAAGGAATGGCTTCATAAAAATCATTGTAAGGACCTGGAGTCTCTTAGTCAGTCTCCAGATCTAAACCTCATAGATCACAGATGTCAAATCAGTCCAGAAAAGTGCTTGTTCTTTGTAGTGTAGTTCACAGAAATAAAGAATATTTTACTCAAAATGATTCAATAAATGACATTTGTTTCTTATAATATTGACTTTACCCCATGTGTGTGAAAGCTTTATGGTTCATGTGTTTGATATAAACATACATTTCATGTTGTGTATTTAATAGTGATGTGTTGATGAAGCCAAATGAAACAGTGTCATGTTGTTTAGAGGTCAGTAGGTGGCGCCATCAGTTTAAAAATTATGTTTCATTAGAAAAGTTGTTCAAAACAATGGAAAATAGTGCAGAGACCGCCATCTAGTGGACACTTAAAAATAATGACACTGCTTCATCAAGCTAAGAAGTACAAAGCACTTTCAATACTTACAAAGTATTTTATTAATTGACTTTTGTTTATTATAATATTGACTTTACTTTTTGTGTTTTTTAAATAATGTAGAAACCTAGTTTGAAAGTATTGTGGTGCATGTGTTTGATTTGTAAATACATTTCATGTTGTGTATTTAATGTGAATCACACAGTATCATGTTTGTTCAAATGAATGAATGCAGAAGAAAAATAATAAATACAAAATCAACCATCACTATAATAGTTTGGTGTGAGGATGGAGTGTGATGTTGGTGCAGAGATAAGTTAAGACTATACTTTCAGGGATCATTTCTATAGTTCTTAACTTAAGAAATGTGTTTGTAAAGTGTTTGGTGTCACTAACCATGATGAAGAGTTGTGATATTCCTTCCTGAGTGTGAAGCAGACAGAGAATAATGATTGACTTCATATGTTCTCTGTCATTGATGATCCTTCTTTACTTCCTTGTGCAGTATTGAGAGGAATATGATCAGAGTGGTTGTTGGTTCATAACAACTAAATGTTAAACCTTTATGAGTTTAGCAGTAATGGTGAGATTAAGCCTCATGAACCACTGAAGACTTCCATTAGAGTAGTTCATCCTTAACTAAAGCTTTAGGATTCATTTGCTCTAACAAACCATCAAGTTTGGCATCATTTCTGCTTAAAGGATTCAGAAGCAGAAACTTTTATTTGTCAGATTCATTGATTTGTGAGACTAGTAGAGATATGTGTTTGTATTTTGTTAAAAACCTGAATATTTAGGGGCGCTGTTGAGCATAGCAATGGAGTAGACATGTTTTTTGGAGCTCCACAGAACGACTATATAAAAGTAATTTTTTCAGCGCACTTTTTGGAAAACATTCGAATTTTACCTTTGCTAAACCATATGCCTAAAAACCGAAACTTTGAAATGGCTGGTAAATCAAGCAAAGGTGGGCAAACAGCGACTCAAGCCACGAGGCCTTCGCCTTCGACGCCGACTTTAGCCCCGAGCTCCATTGAAGTAGCTTTCCTGAGAAGGAGTGTCTCCGCACCCGACGCGTCGGTCACTGAATCGCTCAAGATGGAACTACTATCTTCGGTGCGCAAGGATTTACTTGAAATCCTTCAAACAGAAGTTGGCGCAGTGTTGGAAAGTGAGATGGCGGTGATTCCAGCGGATATTGGTGCAGCGAGAGCGGAGCTCAAAGAATACAGGTCGACGATCAACTCTGAACTCTGACCTCTGAACTCTCCGCCATGAAAGCTACGGTGAAGGATGTGGAAGAAAGTTTGTCAACGTGCACGGATGATGTTGTTTCACTCAAGAAGGAGGTGAAGCGGCTCACGGGGGTCGTGGACCAACTTCACAATAAATGCGAGGACTTGGAGGCGAGGTCGCGGAGGAACAATGGAAGGATCGTCGGAATCCCGGAGACCCGTGAATGCAACACCGAGTCTGTGTCCTTCTGCAGCCTTTGATCTGAAGGACGCTCCTGGACAGAACCGTCTCTCCCCGCCTGGATCTACAGAGGGACGCCGGTCAAACACCATCATAGCCCGCGTTCACTACTTCCAAGACTGTGAAAACATCCTGAGACTCGCTCGGATCAAACAACGCATCAGTGTGGACGGAGTCAGCATCTCAGTGTTTCCTGACCCGACAAGTGTTGCCAAAGCACGCGCGGCGTTCAATGACGTCAAGAGTCGGTTTCGTGGAGTGGACGGGGTTCGCTTCGGATTTGCTTATCCTGCCCGCTTCAGAATCACCTACAAGAATGTGGAGAAATCCTTCTACTGCTGCAGAGGCGCGAGTATGTCAACAAAAACATCAGTGGAGCCTTAATTGTATTAAGTCAAGTTCTGTTGGGGCCAACTTTAGCTTCCTGAGCGTGTTAGTGCAGATACCTTTTATGGTAGGTTTATTTGTTGATGTTGTTTTTGTTTGTTTATGTTTACTCCATACAGTTACAAGTGTATTTACACCCATGTTAAAATATGAGTCACAACCCACTGTCTTTAGGTTCAACACGTTTTATAAGCTGGAACGTAAAAGGAGTGAACCGAAACACTGGTGATTGCTCCTGATGATAAGATTCCAGGGTTGAGTCAGTACTTGGGTGACTTAGGTCAGTCTGTCAAACTGAGCCTGAGAAACCTGGGTGTTGTATTTGATAAAGACATGTCTCTTGTTCAACACTGTAGAAAACTGACCAGAAACTGTTTCCTTCAACTGAGAAAAATCTCTAAACTTGGGAAAATGTTGTTGGAACATGATCTGGATCTTATAATCCATGCGTTTGTTTCTTCTCGTCTGGACTATTGTAACAGTTTGTTTTCATGTCTTAACAAGAAGGATCGTCTCGTCTGCAGTTGATTCAGAACTCTGCAGCCAGAATTCTGACCCGCTCTAGTAGAAGAACTCACATTTCTCCGATCCTTAAAACTCTTCACTGGCTTCCAGTTTCTTTCAGGATCAACTTTAAAATTCTGGTTCTTACTTTCAGATCTATTCATGGTCAGGCTCCTCCTTACATCACTGATCTGATCCAGCCTTACACCCCAGCTCGGGCTCTGAGGTCTGTGGATCAGAATCTACTGATGGTTCCACGCACACGATTCACGACCAGAGGAGAGAAATCTTTTCAGGCTGTTGCTCCTAAGCTTTGGAACGATCTTCTCTCTCTTTGCTCTTGATGGATCTACTGACTCCTTTAAGAAACATCTTAAGACGTTTCTATTTGTTCAGGCTTTTCCTTGAATTTCTCGAACTCCTGTGTTGTTCTCAGTATTATCTTTATCTTTAAAGTATGTACTTTTTTGAGTATTGTTTTGATTGTTTAAGCGCTTTGTGACCCTGGTCTCGAAAAGCGCTATATAAATAAATATTACTTACTTACTTACTATTAAGCGTAACAAAGCTCTTACACACCTGAAGTCATTAGGTGGAGAGATAATTTTCTTACAAGAGACACACTTACGTCCAGAAGAACACTCAAAGTTAAAGAGGGGATGATAGAACATCACTCTGATTATGGGGATAGGTCAAGAGGAGCTGCCATACTTATTAGAAAAGGAGTCTGTTTTCAACTAAACAATTTCATATCTGATAACAAGGGAAGATATATCATAGTCGTGGGTAGATTGTCTGGAACTGAGGCGGCACTAGTTAATGTTTATGGCCCTAACTGATCCTCACTTCTTCTCTAGACTAATAGCAACTATTCCAGATCCTAACAAATATAACATCATTTTAGGAGGTGACTTTAATCTCGTACCTGAGCCAACGTTAGATAGATCCTCCACAAAACTTCAAAATAATTGATCAAAATCAGCAAATACAGTAAATCTCATTAAACAATCTTATGCACTTACTGACCCCTGGAGGAAATTAAACCTCACTACCAAACAATATTCTTTTTTTTCACATGTCCACCAATCGTTTTCGAGGATAGACTTTTTTCTGATAGACAACAGAATTTTGCCGTGTGTAACAAAATGCCAATACCACAGTATTGTGATTTCCCATCATGCACCAGTCCAACTGGACAAAGCATTTCCAGACAGTGCACCAGTTCAACGCACATGGCGTCTTGACCCGCTCTTATTGTCAAGCAAAAACTTTCAACATTTTCTCTCGGATCAAATTGATTTCTTTCTTGACATCAATATTACTCCCGGGATGTCCTACACTTCAATCTGGGAGGCACTCAAAGCTTATCTAAGGGGACAAATGATTTCATTTTCAGCAAATGTCAAGAAAGAAAGAACTAAACGCCTCAATGAGATACAGCAGAAATGATTACAATTAGATAAAAAATGTGCATCTCAGCCTAATCCGTCCTTATTCAATGAAAGACAATTATTACAAGCCGAATACAATCATTTAACCACTGTCCAAATTGAGAAACTCCTCCTGAAAACAAAACAAACCTACTATGAACACAGTGACAAAGTGGCTCGACTACTGTCACCAAATCAAACAATCGGCAGCAAATCGTATCATTTCTGAAATGAATACAGCTGAGGGTTTGACATCTGTACATCCACAAACTATTAATGACCAGTTCAGAACATTTTATAGTAACCTTTATACCTCTGAGACTTCTGCAACATCATTGGAGATTGAGGACTTTTTAGAAAATATGCAAATTCCCCAAATGAATAAACAAGAACAATCTGTTATAGACTCCAGAATAACAACAGAGGAAATAACTCTAGCTATAAACTCAATGCAAAGCGGAAAAGCACCTGGTCCAGATGGATTCCCCACTGAATTTTATCAAATGTTTTCAAATAAACTTTCACCTATTTTAAGTAAATTATTTGAAGAAACACGTATAACTTTAAAACTACCACCAAAAATGAATCAGGCAACTATTACAGTTATACCTAAAAAAGGAAAAGACCCGCGAGAATGTGGCTCGTACCTTACCTTACCTTACCTTACCTTACCTTACCTTACCTTACCGGCCCATAAGCCTTCTCTGCTGCGACTATAAAATTCTCACTAAAGTTCTGTCTCGTCGTCTGGAAACAGTGACCAAAATAATCCACCCTGACCAGACTTGTTCTGTGCCAGGTAGGCAATCTTTCTTTAACATGCGACGTTTACTTAATATTTTATATAATTCCCATTCCACTGAAATGCCAGAAGTTGTTATCTCACTTGACGCTGAAAAAGCATTTGATCGGGTGGAGTGGAAATACTTATTTACAGTGTTGGGAAAATTTGGTTTTGGTTGGAACTTTATATCTTGGATCAAAATAATATATTCCACACCAGTGGCTGCAGTACACACTAACTCAATAACATCAACGTATTTTAAACTTTACAGAGGAACAAGACAGGGTTGTTGTCTCACCTTTTCTTTTTGATTTAGCTATTGAGCCTCTGGCTCTGAGGAAAGAGGAGGAAATCTTTGGAGTGTTGAGGAACAAGGAAATTCATAAATGTTCACTATATGCTGATGACCTTTTGCTATATTTGTCTAATCCAGTTGTTTCAATACCTGGAGTTATTGAAATATTACAAATATTTGGTCACATTTCAGGTTACAAATTACATTTTTCAAAAAGTGCTGTATTTCCAATCAATGATCTGGCAAAATCAATCGACTATAATATCTTCCCCTTTCAGTTAACAAACAAATGTACCTACTTGGGTTTAAAGATGACACATGTATACCAAGATTTCTTCCACAATCACTTCAAAACTCTGTTTGAACCAAAAATGACCTTTTAAGGTGGAGCCACTTACCAATCTCATTAGCAGGAAGGGTGAACACTATAAAGATGACTGTTCTTCCCCGTTTCCTCTATTTCTTTCAAATGATTCCTTATTATTTACCCAAATCTGTTTTTAAGGAACTTGACAGTTTAATTTCTGCATTTATATGGAACCGATCGGTGCCAAGAATGAAAAAATGTTTTCTGGAAATTCCAAGGTTGGAGGGAGGACTTGGTCTTCCTAACTTTATGTTCTATTACTGGGCAGCAAATGTGTGCAAATTTGCATTTTGTGTTGGTGCATGGCGGGAAAAACGAGGTCCACTTTGGGCTAATTTGGAAATAAATAATAATAATGCCATTTCTCTGCTAAGTGCTACACTACCAATAGGCCAGCACCAGATCTCCAACCCTGTTGTGAAAAATACTATAAAGATTTGGAATCAATTTCGGAAACATTTTAATTTAAAAGATTTAAGTACATTCTCTCCCTTATTGAATAACCATCTTTTCCCCCCATCCGAGATGGACACTGGTTTCCAGGTCTGGCACAGTAGTGGACTGGTATTTCTAAAAGACTTGATTCAAAATAATCATTTTCTAACATTTGAGAATCTACAACAAAAACACAATCTTCATAAAAGTAATTTCTTCAGATATCTCCAAGTCAGGAGTTTTGCCAATAAATATCTTAAATTTCCACTTGTGCAATCCAACAACACATGCAATGAGATTCTTTCCTTAAATCCACACATAAAAGGTAATATTTCCAAAATATAGAGGATCATGCAAAATGTCAAACCTCTGTCATGGGACAAAACTAAGCCTGGGAACACGATTTAAACATTAAATGATCATCAAGTTTCTGGCAGCGTAGCTTAGAGTGTATCCATTCGTCATCTTACTGCATAAAGCAACGTCTCATACAATTTAAAGTGTTACATCGTTTGCATTATTCAAATGAGAGACTTGCTAAAATCTACCCAGACGTCAGTCCACATTGTTTAAGATGTTCTCACAGACCAGCTACTTTGGGTCATATGTTCTGGCATTGTCCATCACTCAAAGGTTTCTGGAGTAGAATATTTGAATGTATTTCCCGCATGTGTAAAAAAGCAATAACACCTTCTCCACACATGTGTATATTTGTCGACCTCCACCTGACCTCTCTGTAAATACAGCACATGCAAACGCAATTGCATTTTCCTCATTGATGGCAGCAGACTTGTTCTTCTGCAGTGGAAGTCAGACAAGCCACCATCATTTAAGAGTTGGGTTCAAGAACTTCTCTCTATGTTGCAGTTAGAGAAAATAAAATACAGTCGGTCAAATTGTCTGGAGAAGTTTCATGAAACCTGGTCTCCTTTCATGCAGCATGTTAAAGAGCTGAACCTTACATAATACTTGAACAGTTTGGCTTATATTTTTATTTTTACCACCATATGTATGGAGTATTGTTTTTTCTTTTGTTTTGTTTTTGTTTTTGTCTATTTGTATCAATGTATACTATTATGCATCATTGTTCCTTTTTGAGTTGATTTTGATTTTTTGTTGATTTTGGTTTTCTGAGACCGCGGGGTGGTTTTCTACGGGGGTGGAGGGTGGGATCTTTCTTTGTTTTTGTATTATACCTTTTATTTTACTTATTTTGTGTGTGTGTTTCAAAATGTATGTCTTAATATCTGAAAATCAATAAAAAGATGTTTAAAATATATATATATATATATATTTTTAGTCCATTGAAAACGTTTTCTTGACTCCCGTCTGGTACAACTTTTAGCCATCATGAAACATTTTGTCTAGAAAAAAGCTCAATAAATTCACACTTTCCCATAATGCCCAGAGACAATTTCTCTTAACGAAGTTTCAACATAAAGCATGTTGAAGTAGAACCTCAATGTAAATCAGCTCTGATAGTCTCTGGTTCAAATTGTATTTCAAGGCAAACAAAGGCCTTATCATTAGATTCTTGAATGTACTGTAGTACCTTTAAATACTTTTATGGATTCTAGGGAACCCTAGCAAATCTACATGTTGTTAGACCCACAACCTCAACTGCTGGAAGATTTGTGTGATTGAGTTTGACACCACTTCTCTATTGAGTCTGGTCGAACTATTTAAGCTCATTTTTATCTTCCCTGTAACATGTTTACAAAGGACCAGGGATTAGTAAAGACACTCGCCACGATAATGATATAAATGGCAGTTACCAAACGTTCGGTTTTGCTGCCATTTTCTTTCTGATTTTGTTTAAAATATATATATTAGGGATAAGGATGTAACGTTCCAAATGTATCCTATTAGTAACAATTTCATTAAAGTTATTGACATTGGTATAAAACCTTAATAATTGGAATAAAAAAAAAAATCCATCCCTTAGAAAAGAAACATTCATTAACACTAGTCTGTAGACTCTAGCAGCGTTAAACTAAACTATTTAGACCGACTCTTACCGTGCCACTTTCCCTTGAAGACCGTTCCAAATGAACCAGATCCTATCCTCTGACCCAGAGTGATCTGGCCCTCAGATATCTCCCAGTCGTCGCTGGAGTCCCTCCTCCCGAGAGTTTTCTGTTTCACGGCACATCACCATCACCTTCATCATCACCACAGCAACGTTCATCAAAGCACAAAGACGGTCTCTTACCATTTTATTGCGATCTTCAGACGAGGACGACGACTTGCGCTCTCTTTGTGGACACGGGGACTTCTGCGGGACCTTGACGTTGGTCAGAGAGCCGGGTAGAGATGCAGGAGGAGTGGCGGACAGACCTGTGGTGGTACCTGGACAGCAGGGGAAACAGAGAAAAAGCATTTGGAGCTTGAAAAAGTGAGTTAAGGCAGAAGAGGAGAGAAGAAGAAAGTTGACTTTAAAGAGTGCGTTTGCCGTTTGAATGTGCAGAAGAGGTCATGCAGTGGCAAATAATGTTTGTTACCCTATGATTTATTATTTTTTCATTTTACATCATGAATGAAACTCATTCGTACTTTAACTCTCAATTGTGAATACTTTCAAGAATGATTTATACAAGTTAAAAGCCTTAATAATTACAAATCTAAAACTAATTATTTTATTGACTTGCAGTCACGTTTATGCAATTTAATGAAAGAGGTCATATATATATAAATAAATAGCTCAGTTAGACTATTCTTATTTATAAGGCCAAATATGTTTTAATGGAGCTACACTGGTAAATGATACATGGACATTTTAAATACTACATTCATTATCAAAAGGCTTGACTTATCTAAGGAATCTCTTAAAAACAGCATCATTTATTTGCATATATTTACCATACAATGATGAAGAAAACGACTCTTTTGAAGTCTGTGTGTAACAAAAGTGCATCACAGTGTTTGAAACAGTAAGATTGAAGTGAATCCCACAACCATGAGAGAGAACATGTGAAAACATAAAGAGGGAAACACACACAGTGGACTTGACACAAGGTAAAGGGGCTGTTGTGCTGGGGTGGAGGTGTAGGTGAAGGAGGAAGAGGATGGGGGAAGAGAGGAAGAACACAGGAACACACAGAGGCCTAACTACCTCGGAAAACAGGCTCGGGCTCAAAATCAAAGACTATGTCATTGGGGTAGGAGTATAGGAGGGGGCTTGAGGTCCGTGTTCGGTGCTTCCTCAAGCAGCGGGCGGGGTGGGTCGGGGGGGCTGCAGGGCAAAAAGAGACAGACACACCATCACTGCTACTCACCCGGCCCCTCTAACCACCAACTGTCCATGGTTTTGCTCATGGCTTTACTGGAGCATTCATCTTACAACTATCACAGTTCCACTTCCTATTTTTAAACATTACCAGTTCAGTGAAGACGATTCTCTGAGACCAATCATGGCAGAAACTAATACTGGCAACTCTTGATCCTTCTTAATATTTATAGTTAGAAAAATATGTTTTTTCACGTTTCCATTAATTCATATTTTTATATTGAAGCAATCATTAACTGTAATTACATCTGTTAAGCAATGTCAAAGAAAACACCTTTACTCATTGTGTTATGCACAGTACTTTTATTTTGAAGGATGTGTATTGTTCGATCCCGGATGTGATGTGTGACTTGCTCCGGGAAAAGTTGATTAAGGCTTGTGTGTTCCAGCCGTTGTTTAATGAAGAAAATAAAGCAATGATTGAAGCTGTACTGAAGTGGAGTTTGAATGAAAATCCTTAACAGGTTATGGGCCCAGACAGCTTCGGTCACCGCTAGTGACTAATGACGGACAGAAGTGGCAGAGAATGAGAGCCAACTTGAAGATAAGTACCGGGCAAAGTTACGAGGAGCGTCGCGACGCAATACGCGAACGCTAGAGCTAAGAGCTAAGTGCTAACAAGCTAGCAGAAGAAAAGACCGCAAAACACGTGCAGAGATGACGAACAGAGGAGCCGCAGGGATGCTATCGCCGCAACTGTTTTTTGACGGAACAGATGATAAGCATAACCTTTGGGAAACGAGATTGCTTGGTCACTTGCATATCTTAAACCTGAAAGAGACTATTTTCCATGAGCCCACGGATGCTAGTGAAGAGCAGTTAGCTCTAGACGGAAGGAAGAATGCTGACTTCTATGCCGAACTGATAAGACTGATAGATGATAAAAGTCTATCTCTAATAAGACATGACGCTGCTGATAAAGGCAGGGAGGCACTGAAGATATTGAAAGAACATTATTCGGGAAAAAGCAAGCCAAGAATAATAAGTTTATACACATCGTTGACCAAGCTGCGGATGGCAGACAACGAAAGTGTCACAGGCTATATTATAAGAGCGGAAAATATTATCACTGCTTTGAGAAATGCAGGTGAAGCTATGAGTGATGGACTAATCATAGCCATGATACTTGGTGGACTACCGGACATGTTCAGGCCTCTAGCTGTCCATGTGACACAAAATGAAGACCAAGTTACATTCACAGACTTTAAGAGGAGGCTGAGAATCTATGAAGAAGCTGAAAAGATGAAAACGGCTGAATCAACGGACAATGTAATGAAAACACACATAAAACATAGCAAGCAAAATATGAATACACACTTTAATAACAAAAGACATGAAGATGTAAGTGTGACATGCTACAGGTGTGGAATAAAAGGACACATAGCAAGACAATGTATGCGAAAAGTGTGGTGCAGTTACTGTAAAAGCAACACACATAAAGAATCCCTGTGCAAGAACGAGGGAGATCAAGATGGTGCCAGAAAAGTTGCAGAGAAAGAGCAAGAAGGTGATGACGACCATCTCTTCATGGCGAAACATAAAAAGACTGAGAGACCAGCTGACAACATAAAGATTAAAAGCATCATGGTGGATGGAGGAGCAACCTCTCACATTGTGAACGACATGAGCAAGTTTGTGAGTTTCGACGCCACATTTCAGCCAGAGACCCACGCAGTCGAGCTGGCAGATGGGAGCGAGTGCAACGGAATCGCCCAACGCAGAGGGACCGCTGTGATTCATCTCCTGGACAGCACCGGACGACAACACAGAGCACAGCTTCGGCAAGCACTCTACATGCCAACGTACCCCCAAGACATCTTCTCAGTGGCGAGAGCAGCGAATGGAGGAGCAACAGTCACGTTCAAGAAAAAGAACAGTCACATGATCACAAAAGATGGCAGCAGGTTTGACATTCATGAAAGTGGCAATTTGTATTATTTATCAACTGTTGAACAGAGTGTTGATAAATGTAAAGTGTCCCACGACATACAAACCTGGCATGAGATTATGGGTCATTGCAATTATGAAGATGTACAAAAATGACAAGGTGTTGTAAAAGGCATGGTGATAAATGGGAGTGTGGTCAGACCAACACAGATATGTGAAGTGTGTACGAAAGGAAAATTCACACAGAGTAGAAATAGGGAGCCAGACAGAAAAGCTACAAAACCATTACAGCTAGTCCACACTGATCTAGCAGGTCCAATGCGAACCCCGAGCATAGAGGGACACAGATACGCTCAATCTTTTACGGATGACTACTCAGGTACAATGTTTGTGTACTTCCTTAAAGCTAAAAGTGATGCAGTTCATGCCACAGAAAGATTCTTGGCAGACATAGCACCTTATGGTGAAGTCAAGTGCGTCCGTTCAGACAACGGCACTGAGTTTACAACTCAAGTTTTCCAAGAACTGTTGACCAAGAATAGGATAAGGCATGAAAAGTCAGCGCCCTGTTCGCCACACCAAAATGGCACAGCAGAGAGAGGTTGGCGAACTCTCTATGACATGGGCAGGTGTTTACTGTTAGAGAGTAACTTACCAGATAAACTATGGAACTATGCTGTACAGACAGCTGCTTACGTTAGAAACAGGTGCTACAGCAGACGCACAAGAAAAACTCCATATGAGATGTTTACAGGCGTGAAACCGGATGTTTCCAAACTGCAGAAGTTCGGGTCCATCTGTTTTGCCTACAAACAAGAGAAAGGGAAGTTGGATTCCAGGTGCCAGCAAGGTGTTTTTATAGGATATGATAAAAACAGCCCAGCTTATCTGGTGTACTATCCAGACACAGAAAAAGTCCAAAAGCACAGGTTAGTGAAATTCACAACCAAAACAGCAAATGAAAAAGAGACACAAACATCTGAAGCACACATTGAGTATTGTGATAGAGATGTACAGCCAAAAAGTCATGACAATGGAGAAATGGTTGATGAAAACAAAGAAAATGCATCAAGTCATGATAAGGAAAGTGATGTTTCGGAGACTGCTCCAAAACAGACTGAAGTGTCTCAGCAAGAAGACGATGCTGAGAGAACAAGGCGGAACCCAAAGAGGGAAAGAAAGAAACCAACTTACCTACAGGACTTTGAAACGGAAGAAAAGGTAGACAAACTACAAACATGTATTGACTTCTGTTACAGAGCAGTGTGTGACATTCCTCAGACTTACAAGGATGCCATTGCTTCAACCAACTCAAGGCAGTGGATCAATGCTATGAAGGAGGAGATGCAGTCACTGGAGGAAAATGAAACATTCAGCCTCACCCATCTTCCACCAGGCAAACGAGCAGTGGGGGCAGATGGGTGTACGCACTCAAGAGTAACACTGATGGAACAGAAAAGTACAAAGCAAGATACGTAGCAAAAGGCTACAGTCAAAAACAAGGAACTGATTACGAAGAGACATTCTCACCTACTGCTGATATGACAAGTGTGAGGGTGATCATGCAGAAGGCAGCGCAGGAGAATCTGCTGCTGCATCAGATGGACGTTAAGACAGCATATTTACATGCACCTATTGATTTTGAACTTTACATTGAGCAACCAGATGGTTACGAGACATGGTCAGACACAGGTGAGAAACTGGTGTGTAAACTGCATAAGTCTCTCTATGGTCTCAAGCAGTCCGGAAGAAACTGGAATGCTATGTTACATGCATGTTTGATCAGAAATGATTTCACACAGAACCCTGCTGATCATTGTGTGTATACAAAAGAAAAACATGATGAAAAGGTAATCCTCATTATATGGGTTGATGATTTGATAATAGCAGCTAGCAATGAAAGTGTATTAACAAATGTGAAAACAATGCTAACTGAAAAGTTCAAAATGAAAGATCTGGGAAGACTCAGACATTTTCTGGGAATAGACTTTGAGCAAACAGAAGGCCAAGTTGTTATGTCACAGAAAAGATATGTGAACAAAATACTGAAAAGATTTGAAATGGAAGACTGTAGGGCAAGAGAGACCCCATGTGAACCAAAACTTGACTATTCAGAAAATGCTGAAAAAATGACAAATTCAAGAAAGTACAGAGAGGCAGTGGGAAGTTTAATATATTTGTCCACATGCACTAGACCAGACATACGTTTTGTGGTCAGTAAACTCTCACAGCATTTTGATGATCCAACTGAAGAACACTGGAGCACTGTAAAACATGTCTTTAGGTACCTTAAAGGTACAGCAGAACAAGGTTTATGCTTCAAAAGAAATGACACAAGTAAACTAGGTTTGAAAGTGTACAGTGATGCAGACTGGGCATCAGAGAGAGCAGACAGGCGCAGTATCTCAGGTTATTGTGTCAGTTTATGTGAAGGAAGCTCTCTAATTTCATGGAAATCAAGAAAACAACCAACGGTTGCACTTTCTACATGTGAAGCAGAATACATTGCCTTAGCATCAGCTATACAGGAATGTATATATTTGAAACAGCTACTTAAAGGAATGGACAAGTACCAGTATGCACAAACAAAAGTGTACGAAGACAACCAAGGTACTATTGCACTTGCCAAGAACCCTGTAAACAGGCAAAGATGTAAGCACATAGACATCAAGTATCATTTCATCAGGGAGATTGTAAACACTGGCAAGATACATCTGGAGTATTGTCCTACTGAGCAAATGCTTGCTGATGTAATGACAAAACCAGCAACTAAACTGAAACTGAAAAGGTTTGTCAAAGATATGTTTGGTACATAAAAGTACATACAATTTTGTGTTCTCGGGAAACCCATTAAGTGTATACATACATGTGTACCAATTGTTATTATAGTTACATATTTAACCAAGTAGCTGAGTGTGTAGAAGCTGTTGGATGAATCATTTTATCATATTTGGTTGTTCAAGCAAAGCAAACTACACAAAATTAAATGTATATGGTATATGGTATTGTCTTTTTCAACATTCCATTTATATTCATATTCATTATTGGGTCTCACACACACACACACACACATAGAATAGAATAGAAAGGCTTTATTCATCCCCAGAGGGGAAACACACTTTTACAACAGCGCAGTTGGAAGAAAATAAAGTGCAAGGAGAAAGAAATAGTACAAGAGATAATACAAAATAAAATAAAAACGATCTTAAAAATATACAAATTATTTACAAAATTAGAAATTGACACTATTAACAAAATAAAATAGAATAAAAATAAAATAAAATAGAAATAAAAAACGGAAAAAAAATAAAATAAAAAGCACACAAGAAGAAAAACACGCTACGGATTAGCATCAGGATATTTAAAGTAGAGAGTTAAATATCCTGACACCAGTTGGGATGAAGGACCTTCTATAACGCTCCGTCCTACACTGGGGGTGCCTGAGCCACTGAAGGAGCTGGCCAGCTCCTCCACGGTCAGGTGCAGTGGGTGGAGAGCGTTGTCCCTGATGGAGGAGAGTCTGGAGAGTGTCCTCCTCTCTCCCACCTCCTCCACCTCCTCCAGCGAGCGGCCCAGGACAGAGCCGGCCCTCGTGACCAGCCTGTTCAGTCTCTTCCTGTCCCGGTCCGTGCTGCTGCTCCCCAGCAGACCACAGCGTAGTGGATAGCAGAGGCTACCACGGAGTCATAAAAGGTCCTTAAAAGTGGTCTGCACACTCCGAAGGACCTCAGTCTCCCCAGGAGGTGGAGGCGACTTCGGCCCTTCTTGTACACGGCGTTGATGTGTGTGGACCAGTTCAGTTTATTGTTGAGGTGAACACCCAGGTATTTGAAGCTGTCCACCAGCTCAATGTCCGAGCCCTGGATGCTCACCGGTTGATGTGGTGGGGACTTTTTCCTGAAGTCAATCACCATCTCCCTTGTCTTACCGGTGTTTAAGCAAAGGTAGTTGCTCTCACACCAGTCAACAAAGTCCTTGATGACTGACCTGTACTCCAGCTCGCCCCCCCCAGACACGCAGCCTACAATGGCCGAGTCGTCAGAAAACTTCTGGAGGTGACAGCTGCTGGAGTCATAGGTAAAGTCCGCCGTGTAGAGGGAAAAAAGGAAAGGTGACAGCACTGTCCCTTGAGGCACCCCGGTGCTGCAGATGGTCACCTCAGACCTGCAGTCCTGCAGCCTCACATACTGCGGCCTGTTGGTGAGGTAGTCCATCGTCCATGCTGCCAGCTGTGTCCCAACTCCTGCGTCCTCCATCTTCTTCCTTAGCAGCGCCGGCTGGATGGTGTTGAAAGCACTTGAGAAGTCAAAAAACATGACTCTCACAGTGCTACCGGCGGCTTCCAGATGAGTCAGTGCCCGGTGCTGCAGGTAGATGACGGCGTCGTCCACCCCCATCTTTGGCCTGTAGGCGAACTGCAGCGGATCCAACGCAGAGCTCACCGTCGTGCGTAGCTCGCGGAGTACCAGCCTCTCCAAGGTCTTCATCAGATGGGAGGTCAGGGCGACTGGTCTGAAGTGGCTCGGCTCCTTCGCGTGTACCGCCTTGGGAACCGGAACCACACAGGAGGTCTTCCACTGGACCGGGACCTTCTCCAGTTTGAGGCTCAGGTTGAAGATGTGTGTGACCAACTCACAAAGTTGATCAGCACAGTCCCTGAGCAGTCTGGGGCTGAGTCCATCTGGTCCAGCAGCTTTCCTGATCTTTAGTCGCCTTAATTCTCTCCTCACCTGTTCCGATGTAACAGAGAGAGGTGGCTGTGGGGGGTTGGGCAGCTGAGGCAGTAGGGCTAAGACTAAGAGCACGCAGACGCGGAATGGTTGGAAAGAAAGCCACAGGATGTTTGGGAAATGTTGCGTGTTGATCTTTATAATAATAATAATCTCTATTTATATAGCGCCTTTATAGACCAGGGTCACAAAGCGCTTTGACAGCCATTCACACATACTGATGGGAGTAGGCTGCACCACATGGCACCGAATCTGCCATCAGGGTAAAGTGTCTTGCTCAGGGACACAACGACACAAGCTTGTCTGGAGCTGGGATTGAACCTGCAACCTTTTGGACTGCAGGCAACCACTCTACCATCTGAGCTATGACGCCCCTTATGACCTCCCTCCGACCTCGGTAAGCACTGATCACGAATCAGATCCTGTAAAGAATCAACATTTGTGTTACTATTATTATAGATAAATAGTTTTGGAAAGAATATACAACGTCGGATGAAATCATTTGAACATTCATCCATTTTTTTCAGATGCAGGCAGAACCTCTGACTACTTGGTTTCACATTCTTACATCAAAAATCAAGTCATTTATATCAACAACTGTTGCATCTCACATCAATGTTGACAGGCTCGATGGTGTTGATATGGACGTTGGGTGCGGACGACGAGCGGTCCCGCTGCCCAAACTGGTTACGGTGGTCTTCCTCATTGGGCCGGAAACTAGGTGGGATGGGTATGGACTTGGACGGGGACACAGTGGCGTGGCATATGGATCTGGAAAGGTTTGAAGCCATCAATAAGAGAGAGCACAGAGACGAACACGCAGAAAGGGAGAGAGCGGGGATTACCCTGTGGAGTCTGATGGGGGGAGTGAAGGACAGACTTCGGACACGGGGGTCGTCCCTTCTGAAGAAACTTCCTCCTGAGTGAAGGGGTGGTGCTCGAAGAACTTGGAAACTAGCAATAAGCTTGAACCACAAAAGAAAATGTTATTAAAATCAAGTTTAAATGAAGGTTTTTTTACTGAATGTTATCCTGCTTATATATTAATCTATAACTGCACACATGTTTATAGATGCATCAGGTTAAAAACAATACTTTCTTTATATTAAATTGTTAATTATTTAGACGCGCTTAAACTGACCATGACCTCAGTGAAGAGTCAACACTTTAAATCACAGCTTAATTTAAGATTTTGTACAACTTCTCAAGTGACACAACTTACTGTAACTGGTCGTAGTTGACACACATAAGAGGAACCTCGGTGCTGCAGCGCTGGTGGAACTTGTACCCCCATGTCTGGCAGCGGAACTCCTGGAAAAGCAGCTTCCTGCAGAAGTCGCAGAAGGCCAGAGTGAAGAAAGTCTTCCTCACCTAAAACTGATCAACTTTAATGCCTAAACAATTTAGAGTCATGAAGATGGAGGAGAACTTAGGTCTGTATCTGATGTGCTGATAAAGTACAATTTATAGTAATAATACCTTTCATTATTAGTCATTATTATTAATGATTTGAACTGATAAACATGTACAGACTCCAGTCAAGCTGCTTTTTTGCTAACTAACTAGATTCATATCATATGAAATATAAGGAATACGTTACTAAGACACATTGGACAGCAGGTGGCAGTGTCATTTCAGAGATTGCTTGCACGACATTATAGTGTTTAGGTTTAATATGATACAACTTTTAAAATACATAATGGAATATAACAAAAAAAAAGTGTTCCTTTAGATATATGGAGGGAGGATTGTGTTCTCCTCCGAACTTGTCCAGGAGAGCTTCCAAGTGTTCTTGTGTCAGCTTGATCATGTGTTTGATATTCCAGATCTGAGGAGAAACACAAAGGTTTGTTCAAATTCTGATCCAACAGAGTTCAGAGAATCGTCTCACCACCCTCTAATAAACATGATGGAGATTAGGATCTGCTTTTCTCTTCAAGAAAAGAAAAAAGAAAACATCTAGAAGTATTAAACCCGTCACGAGCTGCTGCCGAGAGATGCTAGCTTTGTAACGTCTTAAACATGTAGCTCTTAAAGAAGAATTTCCATCAGTAAACATTCAACTTTCTTTTAAAAAGGTAAAACCAAAGTCCACCTAACATGTATAGATCAGATAGCACTGAGAACATGGACGTCACCTTCCTACTCATTTAAATCCATGTTGTTTCATTGTATTATCAAGTCCATAAATATCTTTTTAGGATTGTCAAAAATAGTCACACAAAATAATCCTTTAGTATTGGTGGATCCAGATGGTAATGAGCAACAAACTCCAACAACAACAAAACCTCATAGGCAAAGATTAGAAGAAAAAGTTCAAGTTAACACTTTATTGTTACAATTCATATACAAGGGCCTTAAAAGATCTCCATGATCCAGAACATCACTAGAACTAAATGACAAAAGTTGAATGCAAACTTTTTAATTTATTCAGATTAAGACCCTGTAAATATTTACAATTGGTTTAATCTTCAATCAACATGTTCATTTAAATTACAAGGTAAAGCTCTGTCTAAATACAGCAGTGATACAGGAGGGATTGATTTTGTCTTGACCTTTAGTTTCCATTATTTTATGTTGTTTTTTTTGTTTCTATATGTACACTCTTTTGTTGTTGTTTCGTTTGTATTGCAATAGATTAATTTTCTGAATTTACTGTGTCTCTTGAAAAAAAAGAGCATATACGTAACATTGCTGTGTCTGCATATTTACATAGTTTGTTGCATTTAAACCGAACCAACATTGCCTGGAATGCCTGTATTGCTTACTTGTGCTCGATAAAAATATTTTGAATTAAAAAATTAATATCATGCTCCATTGATTCTATAATGGAATTTAACCTGGTTGTCAAGCTTTCGTGAACCATATCCACATGGATGTTAAAGTCATTCATTCATGATTCAAGCACCAGGCTGCTGAGAGAATAATGATTCACTTCATATGTTCTCTGTCATTGATGATCCTTCTTTACTTCCTTGTGCAGTATTGAGAGGAATATGATCAGAGGATTTGTGTTGTGCTAAATGGTAAAAGCAGTAGGTGGCGCCATCAGTTTAAAAATGATGTAATGTTTCATTAGAAACAATTGTTCAAAACAAAGTAAGAGACGGCTATCTAGTTGTCTCTGAAAATAATGACACTGCTTCATGAAGCTTCATAAAACCTTCACTACCAATTATAGATCAGTGGTGCTTGTCTGTAATGTCTGGCTTGTGTTGAAGCCTTGATGAGAGGAATTGTTCTGGAATAATATTGTAAGTGCTTCTAGAACGCTCGTAGTTTACTGTCTATGATATTTAGCTGGAGTACCTTTGGTCTATATCGGTTGTTATTGTTTAAAAGACTGCTGCAAATGAGAGTAAATTCTTGTTGTCGGGGCTTCAGTACAAGAGAGATGTTACAGACGAGCGCCACAGAGGTTTGGCTTTTTTTAGTCTCAATTTCAACAAAGACTAAGTTTCAGTTGTGACATAAAAATGAACATACATTTTTGTCTATAACTCAAAAAAGGAAAAGTTTTAAAGAGAGCTAGACTAAACTCTCCTTGATAGTATATTATTTTGAACACAACAACCACTCTGATCATATTCCTCTCAATACTGCACAAGGAAGTAAAGAAGGATCATCAATGACAGAGAACATATGAAGTGAATCATTATTCTCTGTCTGCTTCACACTCAGGAAGGAATATCACAACTCTTCATCATGGTTAGTGACACCAAACACTTTAGTAACACATTTCTTAAGTTAAGAACTATAGAAATGATCCCTGAAAGTATAGTCTTAACTTAACTCTGCACCAACATCACACTCCATCCTCACACCAAACCATTACAGTGACGGATGCATAGTTTTTTAATTTTAAAATGTTACTGTCATTCATTTGATTTCAAAGATATGAGACTAGAAAACATACTTTGTAGTTTCACAGTTTATACACAACATGTATTTATAATCAAAAGGTTATCTCTGTAACCAAGGTTCTACAATGATGTGTGACACTCTCTATATGATGATATATATGATTCTATGGATAACCTCTCTTGACCCTGACTCTGAAAAAGAACGATGCATTCACCAATGCTTTCCATGTGACCTGCACTGAAACACACCAGTAATATATTCATGCAGCCTGGTGCTTGAATCATGTCAAGTTATAATTGTTGTTGACTTTAACATCCATGTGGATATGGTTCATGACAGCTTGACAACTACGTTCAATTCCATGATAGAATCAATTGTCTTGATTGTTGACTGTTTCAACCACACCTTAGATCTTGTTCTAGCAAACAGACCCTGAAGTTAAAAATCGCAAATGTTTCTCCTCAGAACTCAGTTAATCTGACCATTAAGTATTAAATTGTTAAAAACAAAGGAAGGAACGAAGTGGAGAGACTGCCATCTAATGGACTCTGAAAATAATCACACTGCTTCATGAAGCTTCATCAGAACATCTCTGCTCTTCTGGTCACATCAGCCTGTCACAGAGATCAGGGATTAGTTTTGCTGGAGTTCCCTGTCAGAGACTCACACAATCCTCAGGTCTGGGTTTATTTCTTTTAAGTCTTTGTCAGTTTACTTCTCCTCTGGATCCGCAACTTGAATACTGGGTATGATCTTTGACCTCTTGTGTCCCGGCAGCTCCAGGTTCTGCTCCGTGATGCTGCTTTCATCCTCAGAATCCCACGACTCTGAAGAGTCTATAGTCACTCTCAGACCCACTTAGTTCCACCAACGCCACCTCCTGAAGATGTTCACACAAGTCATGAGATTTAGAGTGAGCTCCACGTTTGAATTCAAGAACACAAATCAACACTAACCATCTCAACTCTTCCATCTGCTGCTTCAGTCTCTTGTCTTCTCTGCCATTTGTGGAAGGAAACTCTGCAGCCGGCTCAGAGAAACATCTGTATATATTGATGTATCAACTTTTTCTCACACCCCGAGTGGTTTGTAAACATGCAAGATGGACATAAACGATGTATTTAAAACAGGAAATTATACTTTTATTTTGTCCATCAGTCTGAGGCGACCTACCTGAGCGACGTGGCGGCAGATAAAGGCGAGGAGGAGCCGTGCAGAAGCTGACCCGTCCAGTGCAGCTGCCAGGACCAGACCTCAGCTCTGTCCTGTGACGACTGCAGAGCTAATGGCTTCAGCCACACACACACTCTGGAGAAGGAACGTTCACCATCTCTAAACGCTTTATCTGACTTGTCGTGAATCCAACTATGAACATGTGACTGAGAACGACTACGACTTCCTGTTGACGATCTATTCTATTTCCTGTGATTCTGGTGAAACGTGTGCCTGAGAATGTTTTCTGTCTGAATTGTGGAACTAAAGCATTTGCTCAGTCTTCACCAGGACCAGATTAAAAGTATCTTGTATCACAGTTGTCTTGGTTTGGACCTGCATGATGATGAACTCACGTTTGTAAATGACTTGTAACGTAACACATCCATATCACAGCAAATAAAAAAACACGTCTTGACCAGCGGTGGACAATTTATAATGAGGTCAAATTAAATACTGTTGACGAAACAAAATGTAGAATAAAAAACGAAATTAATCTAAATTATGATCATTGCCATGACATTAAAACAACTATATCAGGTTATTTTATTATGCATTACAAACAATTGTAAACATTAAACAATATATTTTAATACAAGGGAAAATACATTTTAACAAGAGTTGTGTTTGATGTTAAAATGAAAATATTTATTCAATTATAAAAATGTTGACTTAGGTGAGCGACTCACAGCTAGGGGGCGATCTAGGTGGATTGTTGTGGTGTCCTCTTCCACGCTGCAAACAGAAAGCAGTTGAGTGCAGTGAGGGCGTGACACACAAGTCTCATAGAGGCACACCTGACTGGTGCAGGTGCTCGGGGGGCGGAGTCAAACATCCACACTGGGCGTCTCACCACACCTGTCCAAATGTGTCGTCAGTGTTGCACATTTGAGCTCTGGCGGGATCTAAGATGGCGGCACAGGTGTGGCGTGAGATCGGCGTCTCATGGTTGTGTAACCTGATGAAGTTTGACTTGAGAGAAGCAGGTCAGAGAGCAAACCTCCACAAACACATTCAGCCGACTCAGCAGGAAACTTTGAATCAAGTTTCTACATGTGAATTGTCGGCACAAGCTCTTCTGGATTTTTCTTCTACACAAAAGTGGACACAACTTATGTGCACCTGTTCAGCACAAGACGAGTTGATCAAAGCAATACAGTCATATTTAGGACATGAGTTGATCAGGAAACAGAAGGAGAGGTCAGAGATGTTGACCTTTCATAACAGCTGCACAAATGGATTCTTTCTGAGCCTCCACTGACCCTCAATGACAAGTGACTTTACTGAACATTTGGAGTCCAAACACATGTGGACGTTTTCTGTCCATTTATTTGAAGATCAAAACACACAAGAAATGAAGCAGCAGTTCAACTATGTTTGACAAGATTCTTCACCTCTGACATCACAACTGACGCTTCATTAACTAGTGTCTACACACCAGGAAGAAAACACACAAACTATTACATGAACACAAAACTGTCTGTGCGTGTACTTGTGTGTGTGTGTGTGTGTGTGTGTGTGTGTGTGCGTGTACTTGTGTGTGTGTGTGTGTGTGTGTGTGTGTGTCTACACATTCATAAATTTGTCACTGTGTGTCTGATTTTTTTTCCATTTTGGTTTTTGCATGTTTGTACTTCTGTTTGTTATTTGATGTGTAAATACATGTGTTTGTTATCTTTTTATTTGTGTGTGCGCCTATTTTCAGGTTTGTTCAACTGTTTCTGTGAGTGTGTTTGGGCATGTGTGCCTGATTTTGTGTGTCAGTACCTGTTTTTAGACTCTGTTTGTCTGTATATATTTTCCGTGTGTGTATCATTTTGTCTACAGAGACATCTGTGTGTGTGTGTTAGTTATTGTGTGTTAGTGCTTTTGTTGCGCCAGAGAAGCATGTGTTTAAGTATTTATGTGTGTGCATTTCTGTGTAGTAGTAAAACACATGTGTGTGTGTTTGTCATTGTGTGTGATTGCTTTTTTGTGTGTGTGCGTGTTTGTGCATTTTTTGCTTTGGTAAAGCATGCGTGTGTGTGTTTGCAGTTGTTTGTGAGTGCATTTTTGTGTGTCAGAGATGCATGTGTGTGCATCCTTGTGTGATGGTGAAGCATGTGTGTGTTTGTGTGTGATTGTGAGTGAGTGCATTATTGTGTTTTAGAGAAGCATGTTTGTGAGTGTTTGTGTGTGTGCATTTATTTGTGTTAAAGTGAAGCATGTGTGTGAGTGTTTGTGTGTGTGAGTGTATTTGTGTGGTACAGAATCGTGTGTGTGCATTTATCTGTGTGTGTGTGTAGTTTTCATAACGGCTCAGATCACATGACATCCTGATGTGAGTTTCAAACACATTTCCAGTGAAGGAACAAAGATCAGCAGCTCTGACGTCTGCAGAGTCTCAGAAGAAAAAGACGTTTCTTGGTCGATTCCTCCTGAAACACGGAGACAGAAAAATGTATCAACTTGTAAAATCATGCGTGAAGTGAGTCTTGAAGAAAAGTGACAATTATCATCCACTGACTTTAGTCTCTGTCCACGGGCGGATCCTTCAGATGGTCCAGCTCCGAGCTGGGGGCCGCTGTAAGATCACAAACCCTGTTAGCTTGTGTGCTTCTCACCAGCAGATGAAACTAGTGTCAACACTGATGCTAGCATGCTAGCACTCTGTCACATGGTCAACATCTGAGCTGAGACAAGATCATGTACTTACAAGACGAGTCAGAGTCGCCTGAAATGGAAAGAAAGAGGACAAATTACACCTGAAGAAGATGAACATAGAAGAGTTCCTCTGACCTCTTCTCATCTCTGCTGACCTTCTTTGACCTTCTATTCTTTCTCTCCAGTATCTGGAGATGATCTGGATCAAATCACAAACTCTCACCTTTCTTCTTCTTCTTGTAGATGAAGTATCCAACCACTGTGAGCACCAGAGCGGAGGCAGCGACGGCGGCCATGATGATGTACAAGGTCAGGAAAGTCCTGGCTGTGGATGGAGAGCAAAGTAAGTGGAGACATGATCAGGTGACCAGTGTTAGAGACGTGGTGGGGCCTCATTCAGCAGATCCATGCTGACCACACCTGGACTCTCATCTGGATGAAATAAACCTCTGGAGACACCAAGAAGGTTCTGAAGACTCTTACCGTTGGTCAGGATGTTTGACGGATCCAGTTTGGTGACCACGTCTTCCGGAATGCCGTCCAGTTGAAACACACACTCGTACCTGGACCAGTCGTCAGACGGGAGTTTCAGGTCCACCATGTTCTGGAAGGTTCCGTCAGGGTTGGGGAGGATCTCTCCGTGTTCCACGTCCTCGTGCAGCTCCTCTCCGTCTTTGGTCCAGAACAACATGGCTCTGTCGGGGTAGAAGCCTGTAGCGTGGCAGGTGACCGGAGAGCTGGCTGTCTTCTGGAGGAGAGACACTCGTGGACGCTCTGAAGGGAGAGACACCACACTTCAGAGAGAAAGTCAAAGGATGGACAGAGAATGAAGGAGAGGAGGAGGAGGGAGGACAGGGGTGGAGGTGAGGAAGAGAAGATAAGAGGAGAGAGAGAGAGAGAGGACATGAGGAGAGAGAGGAGGGAGAGAAGGAGGAAGGAGAGCAGAAGGAGAAGAAGGTCATGGAACTACCTGTTCTCATCAAGGTTTTGCTCCCAAACTTCACAAACTTCTTCAGATCATTTGGACATTCCTGGGTGTAAAAGAACTGTATATATTTATTCCAGCCTTCATCCTGGTCCCACTTGTGTTTGGTGATGACGGCCTGAGGACTCGGAGCGACCCAGGTCAGAGTCTGAAGGTCAAACACGATGAAGTCTTCTCCATCATAGCCGTGCTGATGGTGACCTTTGACCTCTCCAGTCTCATCGTCCCACTCACAACCGTTCATCATCTGAAAGATGTGAACACCTGAGAGAGAAACCAGAGTGAGACCTGATCTACTCCACTGTTTAATACTCCACTGTGATCTACTCCACTGTTTAATACTCCACTGTGATCTACTCCACTGTTTAATACTCCACTGTGGTCTACTCAACTGTTTAATACTCCACTGTGATCTACTCCACTGTTTAATACTCCACTGTGGTCTACTCCACTGTTTAATACTCCACTGTGGTCTACTCCACTGTTTAATACTCCACTGTGATCTACTCCACTGTTTAATACTCCACTGTGGTCTACTCCACTGTTTAATACTCCACTGTGGTCTACTCCACTGTTTAATACTCCATTGCGATCTACTCCACTGTTTAATACTCCACTGTTTAATACTCCACTGTGATCTACTCCACTGTTTAATACTCCACTGTGGTCTACTCCACTGTTTAATACTCCACTGTGGTCTACTCCACTGTTTAATACTCCACTGTGATCTACTCCACTGTTTAATACTCCACTGTGATCTACTCCACTGTTTAATACTCCACTGTGGTCTACTCCACTGTTTAATACTCCACTGTGGTCTGCTCCACTGTTTAATACTCCACTGTGGTCTGCTCCACTGTTTAATACTCCACTGTGGTCTACTCCATTTTTTTTTAACTCCACGCTGGTCATCTCCACTGTTTAATATTCCAATGTGGTCTACTCCACTGTTTAATACTCCACTGTGGTCTACTCCACTGTTTAATACTCCACTGTGGTCTACTCCACTGTTTAATACTCCACTGTGGTCTACTCCACTGTTTAATACTCCACTGTGGTCTGCTCCACTGTTTAATACTCCACTGTGGTCTACTCCATTTTTTTTTAACTCCACGCTGGTCATCTCCACTGTTTAATATTCCAATGTGGTCTACTCCACTGTTTAATACTCCACTGTGGTCTACTCCACTGTTTAATACTCCACTGTGGTCTACTCCACTGTTTAATACTGCACTGTGATCTACTCCACTGTTTAATACTCCACTGTGATCTACTCCACTGTTTAATACTCCACTGTGGTCTACTCCAATCTTTAATACTCCACTGTGGTTTACTCCACTGTTTAATACTCCACTGTGATCTACTCCACTGTTTAATACTCCACTGTGATCTACATTTTTTTCCGCTTCCGGTGAGCCTTTGATCGGCTGCTTGAAACGTGAGCTCCTGCAATAATTGCCAAAAACAGTCGTTTTAACGACTACTTGTCCGGATATTATGCTCATATCACTTAAGATATGTCTCAAGCATCTCGGATCTATGATCGTGATGCTCTTTTCAACATCAGAGAGTCGATGGAGGACTTCACTCGCGACCGTTACCAACGTCCGGTGAACGTGTTTCCGGCTCCGCTTCTCATCGACTCGGACTCTGTGGAATATCGTTTGATCTCTCGAGTACCGGGCGATTTCCACAAGGGATCGAGTCGGGCTGGAGTACAGGTCAGGATGAGACGTGCAGGTGCGATCGCTCGGAACAACTCTGACGTCATCGAACGTCATCGATGTTTGATCGACATCCCTCTCACTGTGTGTGACGACACATCAGCGCTGCCGTCTGTCCAGACCTCAACGAAAGGTGGTAAGATTTTTTCATTTCCTCTCTTTAATTCGACTTTTACAACCGAGTTGAACTTCAGTGACAGCTGGTACCCACGTGACCGCTGTTCGCTTCAAAAGATCCCGCTCTGCGCGCCTGTCAGTGACGCGGCGTCGTCAGTGACGTCATCGGTGCTGAATGTGGGACTTCTTAATGTTCGCTCCATTACTAATAAATCCTTTATTCTTAATGATCTTTTCACAAGAGTTAATTTGGATTTATTATGTCTTTCTGAGACTTGGCAGAGAGAGGAAGAGTTTATTCATCTGAACGAACTCTGTCCAGTAGGGAGCGCTGTCCTGGGGAAGCCTCGCCTCTCTGGTCGTGGAGGAGGTCTTGCTACTGTTTTTAGGGAGAGTTGTTCTTGCAAAGTGATTCAGACACAAGAATTCACTTCTTTTGAGTCTCAGATGATCTTGGTTGGTTCTACAAGACCTTTCTATTGTGTGTCAATCTACCGTCCGCCTGGTCCTGCGGCGATGTTCTTGAAAGACTTTTGTGACTTCTTATCTTCCATTATTCAGATGGAATCTGTTCTTATTCTTGGAGACTTTAATCTTCATGTTGATGACGTCACATCTTGTTCTGCTAAAGAACTTTTAACTTTAACTTAGTTTTTACTCTTGGCCTGAACATTTCTAATGTATCTGTACATGATGTCCATCTGAGTGATCATTCTCTTGTCTTGTTCAACCTGGACTTCATCCCTGAACCTAAGCCTTTGAAAGTTAGGTCTCAGAGGCGTGTCATCTCAGCCGATACTGCAGACAGTTTTTCTGCTATGTTTGACCGTCTTTCCTTTGATGACTGTCCAGATGTGGACAGTTTGATTCACTGTTTTACTGATCATTGTGTTGAAATACTGGATCAAGTGGCACCTGTTAAATCGAACTTGAAAATTCAGAAAAAACGGTGCCCTTGGACAAATGAAGATCTCCTGAGTCTGAAGAGACTTTGTCGAAAGACTGAGCGTCTCTGGAAGTCTACTAAACTTGAGGTGCACAGACTTCACCTCAGGGATCTGTTGACTTCTTACAATGAGATGGTAGAAACTGCTAGATCTGATTACATCAGAAAACTGGTAGCAGAAAATAGGAAAAACTACAAAGTTTTGTTTGACACGATTAATTCTCTCATGTCTCCTGCTCCTCAAATCACGCCTGTCTTCTGTGAAGCTGACAGCAATGCATTGTTGAGATTTTTCATTGACAAAATTAAATTGATCAAAGAGAAAATCTCTCCCCCTTTGTTGGGAACCCCTACTGTCTCTGAGCCCATCTCCTCCTCTTGGTCATCCTTCACTGCTGTATCTTTGGGTGATATTTCAGCACTAGTGAACAAGATGAAACCCTCCTCTTGCTCAGATGACGTCCTTCCTTGTAGGCTTTTTATCAAAGTATTTGATGTAATTGGCCCCTGGGTTACCAATATGGTGAACCTCTCCCTTTCCACAGGGGTTTTTCCCAATGCATTTAAACATGCCATTGTGGAGCCTCTGCTCAAAAAACCAGGCTTAGACCCAACTGACCTCAGTAATTTCAGGCCTATTTCTAAGCTCCCTTTCTTGTCCAAGATCTTGGAGAAGGTGGTGTCCGAGCAGCTGTCTTTGTTCTTGGATCAGAGCGACATCCATGAGAAGTTTCAGTCTGGCTTCCGTAAACATCACTCTACGGAGACAGCTTTACTGAAAGTGTCCAGTGACATCATGATGTCGGCTGACTCTGGTAAATTCACTGTTCTGGTTCTCTTGGATCTGTCGTCAGCCTTTGACACAGTTGATCACCAGATCCTGCTGAGAAGACTAAGGGATGAAGTGGGACTGTCTGGGTCTGTGTTAGAATGGTTCTCATCTTACCTTTCTGGGCGCAGTTTTAGTGTATCTGCCAATCAAATGAGGTCTGAATCGGCAGATCTGTTGTGTGGAGTCCCTCAAGGTTCTGTTCTGGGTCCTTTATTGTTTTTGCTGTACTTGATTCCCCTTGGTAAAATCATTCAGAGATTTCCAGATGTTTCTTATCACATTTTTGCTGATGACATCCAGCTCTACTGCTCTTTTGACCCAACTGAGCCCCAAAGGCTGAACAGCTTAGTCAATTGTTTGCTAGAAATCAAACAATGGCTGAGTGAAAACACTTTACAGCTTAATGTGGACAAAACTGAAACTCTGGTGATTGCTCCTGATGATACGATTCCAGGGTTGAGTCAGTACTTGGGTGACTTAGGTCAGTCTGTCAAACTGAGCCTGAGAAACCTGGGTGTTGTATTTGATAAAGACATGTCTCTTGTTCAACACTGTAGAAAACTGACCAGAAACTGTTTCCTTCAACTGAGAAAAATCTCTAAACTTGTATTGTATTGTATTGTAACAGTTTGTTTTCATGTCTTAACAAGAAGGAGCTGTCTCGTCTGCAGTTGATTCAGAACTCTGCAGCGAGAATTCTGACCCGCTCTAGTAGAAGAACTCACATTTCTCCGGTCCTTAAAACTCTTCACTGGCTTCCAGTTTCTTTCAGGATCAACTTTAAAATTCTGGTTCTTACTTTCAGAGCTATTCATGGTCAGGCTCCTCCTTACATCACTGATCTGATCCAGCCTTACACCCCAGCTCGGTCTCTGAGGTCTGTGGATCAGAATCTACTTATGGTTCCACGCACACGGCTCAGGACCAGAGGAGAGAAATCTTTTCAGGCTGTTGCTCCTAAGCTTTGGAACAATCTTCCTCTCTCTTTGCGCTTGATGGAGTCTACTGACTCCTTTAAGAAACATCTTAAGACGTTTCTATTTGTGCAGGCTTTTCCTTGAATTTCTCGAACTCCTGTGTTGTTCTCGGTGTTGTCTTGATCTTTGAAGTATGTACTGTTTTGAATATTGTTTTGATTGTTAAAGCGCTTTGTGACCCTGGTCTCGAAAAGCGCTATATAAATATATATTACTTACTTACTTACTTACTTACTTAATACTCCACTGTGGTCTACTCCACTCTTTAATACTCCACTGTGGTTTACTCCACTGTTTAATACTCCACTGTGATCTACTCCACTGTTTAATACTCCACTGTGGTCTACTCCACTGTTTCATACTCCACTGTGATCTTCTCTTCTTCTCTGAACTTGTATGATCTACTCCAGTTTCCTCCTCTGATCTACTCTGTATACAAGATTGATGGTTCAGGATGTAAAAAGGTTGAACATGATTCAGTTTAAGGTCAAACATTGATTTTAAAGACAACAAACCTCCAGTTTGGTTGAATCTCTGTTTTACTATTTCAATGTTGTTCTTCTGGACCTGCAGGTAATTATTCAACTTATTTGTGTCTCTCTCCCAGTACTGAGGATCATCTGCTGTGACCTGGATCATCCAGTCTTGTTTGGGTACTTTTCTCCTGGTGTTGCTGTCGTAGTGTTCCACTTCAACTCCGTCCACATAAGTGACAGAAACAAACTCTGGGAAGTTTTTAACTCCAGCAGACGCAGTGTCGAAAAACTGCATTGTGTGAATCACTGTGAGACACAAAAACAAAGTTTAGATCTTCTCTGGTTCTGATGACACAACGTTGTGATGCAGCAGAACAATCACATCTTCTACAAAGACAAAGAGGTGAAGAACAGAGGGACAGTCAGCAGTGACACAAAGTTCACGTCCACACACGGACACCAGCAGAACATCCTTCACACTTCACTCTCCAAGAACCCTGGCTAACTGGGACACAACTATAGAAGAAGAAGAAGAAGAAAGAAGAAAAAACTATTAATATTAATAACAATCTGAAATGTAATAAATATTTATAATAAAACAAATAAGGAATAAAGAGAATTAAAAGAATAAATGGATGAATTAAGAAGAAACAGGAGCAACAATGTTGAAAAAGATCAAACAACTAAATTGAAATTGTTTTTAAAAAACGCATCGATAATAAAATATTAAAACCAAGTTCATGGAACAAATCTAAGAATGATTGATAGAATAAAGATCATTGAAGGACATTAAGGTTAATGATGAAGTTAAATAACATGAGTTTATATCAGTTTATAAATAACATGTTTCTGAAGATTACTGTTCAACATGATTGTAAATGTTTCATTTAGATATTTTAAGTCCAAACACAAGTTCAGAGCAGCTGCTTCACTGAGTTGCTCCAATAAACTGTGAGATGTGATAATATGTTGAAGTGAGCTGAGCTACAAGGTTGTCTGAACATGCGCACTTAAGAAATGCGACACTTTCTTTGTTTTTATTTCCTCATTTTAGTTCATGATAGACTTGTTTACTAAAGTCAAATCAATGAAAATTGTAAAAGCTCTTCTTGTGAGTCAATGAATCTCCTGATGGCAGCATCGTTTAAAAACAAGTGATCAGCTCATGAAGCAAAACTCTGGAGTCACTTTCTGTTCAGCGTCAAACAAGTTCCTCCGTCAATCAACAGAAGTGACTCAACAGCGCCACCAGGTGAGCACCTGACATTGAGCTCGGATCTACTTTTCTGTGTACGACTTCTTCACGGTTCTGAGATGAAAAGTGAATCAGTGAAACACTTTGACTCCTCTGAGAGTGAAAAGGTCATGAAGGTTGTAGTGAAGAGTATTTGGAGAAATAAAAGGTGACGCAGGTGTGAACACATGAAAGTGGAGGAAGGAGACTCACTCGCAGTTGAGCTGTGGATCCACACAACAAGCACAAACAACACCTTCTTCATCTTCAGCTCTTTTCTGGAGACTAGGATCCAACAAGTCTTCAGGTCGACGAACGAAGTACAAGTGAAAGTAAACAACAGACGCAGGAAGAAATATCTGAGCCAATGAGGATTCAGTGTGACGTCACGTCCAGATGGAAAGTCAAAGTAAACCAAACATGTTATTACGACTATTTTCTGTGACAAAAACTCCACTTTAAACTTTATTATTATTTCTTAGAGTCGTTCTTCTGAACCTTAAAGTCACGCAGAATGTGAACTATGGAATACCAGGAGTGTCAAATTAAAGTGAAGAGAAATAAAAGTGGATTGAATTGCTTTTTATTTTGACATACGATGATTTATATGTATAAACTTTCTTTCCTTCCTTTCTATTCTCTTTTATTCAGAAAAAAAAGTTTTTCTAAAATATTACTATGAAAGTAAAAAAAAAACGAGTTTTTTGTGGAGACGAGAAAAGCTTCTAGTTCCCTCTAGTGGTTCAAACATGACATTGAGCTCAAACAGTAAATACATTTGAATGATTTCCAGTCATTTTCATCAATTCAAGAACCATTTTTATCATTATTTTACGGACAGACTTTCTGTAGTTAAAAAAACACTTGAACTATCTTCAGTTCCCTCCTGGTCAGTGAGCTCTTGGTGCTCTACGATCTCTCCAACATTGTATGGTCTCACAGGAAGTAAAACTGCCTGTTCTTGGTACTATTTACCCACAAACCTTAGCATGAACTGGCCCTCAAAAGTAAACCTGTCAGAGAAAGTAAAGGTCTCAGGCAACAGCAGGTTGAAAGTGGGGATATAAGCAGTGGAGAAAATAAAAAAATTAACTTTCAGGTTGAATTATAGAATTAAAATATATCATTTTTACTTAAAGTATACAATATTTGATTGTTTTTTTAGTTGATAAATCTCATACAGAAATAAAGTTGTGTGATGAGCTACAATATTTAACTTCATCAAAATGTCTTTAAATCCATTTTAATTAACATTTTCAATCAGGTTTTGTTTTTACACACAAATAAATGTGATCAGTATCCGTTCATGGTGATTGTCCTTATCTGCCACAATGATTCTTCCCTGACTGAATATCTTTTGAGCGTGTTGTGTTGAGTCTGTAATGCTGCCAACAAAGTTATGAATCTACAAGTTTCCTGACACACTTCGACTAGAAATTGTTCTTGATGATAGTTTATTGAAAATAATTCTTCTCACTTTTGTTTCTTTGTCAAGATGAAACATTAAACATTTCCACATGGTTGGTTTAAACACTCAATGTGAACATTTTGGTGCATGTGTTGAACTTTCATTTGGATTAATATGTAAGTTCACAGTATTGAGGGGAGGAATATGATCAGAGTGTTGGTTTTCCATTTTAAAAGTGTAAATATTGTCTCATTCTGCACTTTGTCCAGGACGAGAACACAGTCTTCTCTTTCAGTCAGACAAGCCTACTCTTGGGATGAAGGTTTTTGATCATCCATTGTGCCGACCAAGGCTTTTCTATGGTTTTCCACCAGTGTTTCCTCTTTCCTCTTGAGAACAGTGAGGCTCGAGGGTTTGAGGTTGATTTTAGTGGCACCAGAAGCTCCAACAAATCACTGGTTCCTCAACTGGTTGGCTCTACAACAAACTGAAGAAATGCTGACTCTGCTCTCTGTTCTAATGTTGACCACAGTGTTGGACAAATCTGTGATCAACACCTTAGAGAGCATGAGCTCCATCATCACATAACTTATGCTATTTATCCCAAAGCTTTCATGTATATATTACCCATTGAATTAAAATGCCATAGGATAGTGATGTTACCGACTGTGTCGAGGCTTCGAAGCGTGTGTCGAGTAATCCAGGAATTTTTTCATGAAGCGTGTATCGAGGCGTGTGTTGGTTACGTAGGTGATGACGTTCGAGGCCTCGCGAACCGAACCGTCACGTGACTGGTTCGAGCAGCGCTGCTTGAACGAGTCACGTGACCGGCTCGAGAAGCGCCGAGTGAACCAGCCCGTCACGTGACCGGTTCGGTAATCGCTCGTGAACTTCCCGCGGAACTCAGAATAAAAGTGGCCTCAAAACGCAATGGATCTTCCCCCACATCTCTTGGATTGGCGGATTGTTGACTATAGCAAACTTTGGTTTACTAGTAGTATCATGGAACCAGCGAGAAAAAGGCGTTTTTCCCCCGTGTGGCAGCATTTTGAGCAGATCTCTCCTATTAAGGTATAATAATGTTGGAATATAGGCTGTGAATTACAGCCTGTGATTAATATATTCTCACAGACACATACACACACCCATTATTATATATACTATATATATATATATATATATACAGACCCATTATTATATTTTATATATACACATATAAAGTATATATATGTATATATAAAAGATAATAATTGGTGTATATATATATATATTGGACACGCCTTGTACTTATATCCATCTTTTTTTTTGTCTGTTGTGTCTGTTCTGTTCCAAGGAAATTGGATACAACAACAACACTTCATCAATGCTGAGGCATTATAGAGCCCTGCATGAGAGCTTGGAGACCAACGAGACAATTGAACCAACGTCAGGCAAGCTAGATGGCTTCTTTCAAATTCATTTATTTACTATACTACTGTTTGTTATTTATTTTATGTGGTCACTTACATGCAGCTTTTCTGTTTTAGGAAGCAAACTCTGGCATCGTTTAGATGCCACAGTACAGCAGACCAGGCCGAGGAATGAAACGGTTGATGCTACGGTGGCGGTGAAGACCTACCTCAACGAACACAATATTCCTAGAAACGAGGACCCCCTACAGTACTGGGCGAAATGTAAGAATATACACCCATCTCTCTTTCAGCTGGCCATGAAAATACTGTGTACCCCGGCTTCATCCGTCCCCTGCGAAAGGATTTTTTCCAAAGCCGGGGAAATAATCAGTAAAAAAAGAAACCGGCTAAAGCCCAGTACTGTGGGAAAATTGCTTTTTTAAAATAAAAATGAATAATTATTTTAAAAAAAACAAGGTTGTCAAGCACATTTTTTAATATCAGAATCATTTGCGCACAAAGATGCAATGCTCCCAATTGTCCACATGATGGCATGGTCGTGCAAATGAAGCCTCACGAGGCTTTGCTCCAAAGATGAACTACTCGGCTGGGAGGCTTCGGTGCTTCATGAGGCTTCATCTCGCCATCACTACCATAGGATTTTTATATTAAACTTTGACAGAACCAACAACCACTCTGATCATATTCCTCTCAATACTGCACAAGGAAGTAAAGAAGGATCATCAATGACAGAGAACATATGAAGTGAATCATTATTCTCTGTCTGCTTCACACTCAGGAAGGAATATCACAACTCTTCATCATGGTTAGTGACACCAAACACTTTACAAACACATTTCTTAAGTTAAGAACTATAGAAATGATCCCTGAAAGTATAGTCTTAACTTAACTCTGCACCAACATCACACTCCATCCTCACACCAAACCATTACAGTGACGGATGCATAGTTTTTGAATTTTAAAATGTTACTGTCATTCATTTGATTGCAAAGATATGAGACTAGAAAACATACTTTGTAGTTTCACAGTTTATACACAACATGTATTTATAATCAAAAGGTTATCTCTGTAACCAAGGTTCTACGATGATGTGTGACACTCTCTATATGATGATATATATGATTCTATGGATAACCTCTCTTGACCCTGACTCTGAAAAAGAACGATGCATTCACCAATGCTTTCCATGTGACCTGCACTGAAACACACCAGTAATATATTCATGCAGCCTGGTGCTTGAATCATGTCAAGTTATAATTGTTGTTGACTTTAACATCCATGTGGATATGGTTCATGACAGCTTGACAACTACGTTCAATTCCATAATAGAATCAATTGTCTTGATTGTTGACTGTTTCAACCACACCTTGGATCTAGTTCTAGCAAACAGACCCTGAAGTTAAAAATCACAAATGTTTCTCCTCAGAACTCAGTTAATCTGACCATTAAGTATTAAATTGTTAAAAACAAAGGAAGGAACGAAGTGCAGAGACTGCCATCTAATGGACTCTGAAAATAATGACACTGCTTCATGAAGCTTCATCAGAACATCTCTGCTCTTCTGGTCACATCAGCCTGTCACAGAGATCAGGGATTAGTTTTGCTGGAGTTCCCTGTCAGAGACTCACACAATCCTCAGGTCTGGGTTTATTTCTTTTAAGTCTTTGTCAGTTTACTTCTCCTCTGGATCCACAACTTGAATACTGGGTATGATCTTTGACCTCTTGTGTCCCGGCAGCTCCAGGTTCTGCTCCGTGATGCTGCTTTCACCCTCAGAATCCCACGACTCTGAAGAGTCTACATCATATGTGTCAAACTCAAGGCCCGCGGGCCAAATGTGGCCCGCCTGCCTTACCTTGACCAATGAGCAAAAAAAACAACTTGAAAAAACACACACACACACACACACACACACACACACACAGGTGAAGGCGAATACATGTTTGTGCTTCAAGGAGAAAGGCCTGTATGTCTTTTGTGTTATGAGGCAGTGTCGGTTGTCAAAGAGTACAATCTACGCCGGCATTTTGACACCAAACACGGAGCCAAGTATGCCACATTTACTTATTTTAAGAACATGACCAATGGATGGTGGAGAGGATCCACTTGGTGTGTTCAGGATCTACTCATCCACAAGAATTGACAGCCAATATATAAGCTAGGGAACCAAAAAACGTGACCAATAACTGGTTGTGAACTGAGACTTTCTTTCTTGTTGGGACATATAAAGACTCAACAATCTGATTTTCCTGCAATTGATTTATTTTTTGCTTGTGATGACAATTGTGACGACACATGTGCATCAACAAGGAAAAAGTTGCTTGTCAGACTTATTTTAGTTGCAACTTATTAGTCTTGAGCTGTAAGTTTTGACTTGTTTTTATGTGTAGAAATGTATTTAGTACCACATGCAAGGCTGAGTGCAGCCATTTTTATTTTATTGTAAAATGCTACATCACACATGTTGTTAGCAGCTCACAATTGTTGGTTTTACAGTAGCTATGACCTCAAGTAATACATTCAAAGTCATTTAACATTAAGGAGTAGTTACATTTATTTTACATTAGCTTACATTTAGCTACTGTTGTGAATTTGGAAATCAGGCAGTCGGAGAATTTTAAAAGTTTAAAAACAAAATGCTTTATTTCAAGCTTAAGAGCAGATATATGCCGGCAGTCCAACGTGCACGGACCTAAGCGGAACAACCTCTCAGGTGAGCTGATGTTCAGAAAAGGATACCTAAGCAGAGTGCGCAGACTCGTTTGTACGAGAATCTTGAGATTAACATTGGTCAAAATCAAAGATGCAGGCGGGCGTTGTTTAGCGATACGCGGCCTGGTTGGAGCACTTGGATCCTTCCTTCGCCGTTGCTCCCCCTTACAGGTGGGTCCATCGGTGTCTCTCGGTGTCAAGCCCCAAGTCTAATTGTCATGTTCCTGTTCTGACGGTTACCAGGGTACCGTTATCAACTGACATGCCGATGGTTATGAAACAGGGAGGTTCCTCTCGCTGACCTCGGATCCTTCGGTGCAGTGACGGGGCTGAGTGGCAATGTTCGTGTGTTTGATCACCTCAGTAGTTTTCCAGAAAACATAATGTTGCATAGTATTGCAGTTATATAAGCATAGCACGTATAACACATTTGTATGAATAAATTAAAAGAATATCCCCTTTAATGATTAAGACCCGCATATGTATTTTACTCATTACTACATTTATAAGTTACATCTGGCCCTTTGAGGGCAGCCATTATGATGATGTGGCCCCTGGTGAAAACCAGTTTGACACCCCTGGTCTACATAGTCACTCTCAGACCCACTTAGTTCCACCAACGCCACCTCCTGAAGATGTTCACACAAGTCATGAGATTTAGAGTGAGCTCCACGTTTGAATTCAAGAACACAAATCAATTAACATGTGACTGAGAACGACTACGACTTCCTGTTGACGATCTATTCTATTTCCTGTGATTCTGGTGAAACGTGTGCCTGAGAATGTTTTCTGTCTGAATTGTGGAACTAAAGCATTTGCTCAGTCTTCACCAGGACCAGATTAAAAGTATCTTGTATCACAGTTGTCTTGGTTTGGACCTGCATGATGATGAACTCACGTTTGTAAATGACTTGTAACGTAACACATCCATATCACAGCAAATAAAAAAACACGTCTTGACCAGCGGTGGACAATTTATAATGAGGTCAAATTAAATACTGTTGACGAAACAAAATGTAGAATAAAAAACTAAATTAATCTAAACTGTGATCATTGCCATGACATTAAAACAACTATATCAGGTTATTTTATTATGCATTACAAACAATTGTAAACATTAAACAATATATTTTAATACAAGGGAAAATACATTTTAACAAGAGTTGTGTTTGATGTTAAAATGAAAATATTTATTCAATTATAAAAATGTTGACTTAGGTGAGCGACTCACAGCTAGGGGGCGATCTAGGTGGATTGTTGTGGTGTCCTCTTCCACGCTGCAAACAGAAAGCAGTTGAGTGCAGTGAGGGCGTGACACACAAGTCTCATAGAGGCACACCTGACTGGTGCAGGTGCTCGGGGGGCGGAGTCAAACATCCACACTGGGCGTCTCACCACACCTGTCCAAATGTGTCGTCAGTGTTGCACATTTGAGCTCTGGCGGGATCTAAGATGGCGGCACAGGTGTGGCGTGAGATCGGCGTCTCATGGTTGTGTAACCTGATGAAGTTTGACTTGAGAGAAGCAGGTCAGAGAGCAAACCTCCACAAACACATTCAGCCGACTCAGCAGGAAACTTTGAATCAAGTTTCTACATGTGAATTGTCGGCACAAGCTCTTCTGGATTTTTCTTCTACACAAAAGTGGACACAACTTATGTGCACCTGTTCAGCACAAGACGAGTTGATCAAAGCAATACAGTCATATTTAGGACATGAGTTGATCAGGAAACAGAAGGAGAGGTCAGAGATGTTGACCTTTCATAACAGCTGCACAAATGGATTCTTTCTGAGCCTCCACTGACCCTCAATGACAAGTGACTTTACTGAACATTTGGAGTCCAAACACATGTGGACGTTTTCTGTCCATTTATTTGAAGATCAAAACACACAAGAAATGAAGCAGCAGTTCAACTATGTTTGACAAGATTCTTCACCTCTGACATCACAACTGACGCTTCATTAACTAGTGTCTACACACCAGGAAGAAAACACACAAACTATTACATGAACACAAAACTGTCTGTGCGTGTACTTGTGTGCGTGTACTTGTGTGTGTGTGTGTGTGTGTGTGTGTGTGCATGTGTGTGTGTGTCTACACATTCATAAATTTGTCACTGTGTGTCTGATTTTTTTTCCATTTTGGTTTTTGCATGTTTGTACTTCTGTTTGTTATTTGATGTGTAAATACATGTGTTTGTTATCTTTTTATTTGTGTGTGCGCCTATTTTCAGGTTTGTTCAACTGTTTCCGTGAGTGTGTTTGGGCATGTGTGCCTGATTTTTTGTGTCAGTACCTGTTTTTAGACTCTGTTTGTCTGTATATATTTTCCGTGTGTGTATCATTTTGTCTACAGAGACATCTGTGTGTGTGTGTTAGTTATTGTGTGTTAGTGCTTTTGTTGCGCCAGAGAAGCATGTGTTTAAGTATTTATGTGTGTGCATTTCTGTGTAGTAGTAAAGCACATGTGTTTGTGTTTGTCATTGTGTGTGATTGCTTTTTTGTGTGTGTGCGTGTTTGTGCATTTTTTGCTTTGGTAAAGCATGCGTGTGTGTGTTTGCAGTTGTTTGTGAGTGCATTTTTTTGTGTCAGAGATGCATGTGTGTGCATCCTTGTGTGATGGTGAAGCATGTGTGTGTTTGTGTGTGATTGTGAGTGAGTGCATTATTGTGTTTTAGAGAAGCATGTTTGTGAGTGTTTGTGTGTGTGCATTTATTTGTGTTAAAGTGAAGCATGTGTGTGTGTGTTTGTGTGTGATTGTGAGTGAGTGCATTATTGTGTTTTAGTGAAGCATGTGTGTGAGTGTTTGTGTGTGTGCATTTATTTGTGTTAAAGTGAAGCATGTGTGTGAGTGTTTGTGTGTGTGAGTGTATTTGTGTGGTACAGAATCGTGTGTGTGCATTTATCTGTGTGTGTGTGTAGTTTTCATAACGGCTCAGATCACATGACATCCTGATGTGAGTTTCAAACACATTTCCAGTGAAGGAACAAAGATCAGCAGCTCTGACGTCTGCAGAGTCTCAGAAGAAAAAGACGTTTCTTGGTCGATTCCTCCTGAAACACGGAGACAGAAAAATGTATCAACTTGTAAAATCATGCGTGAAGTGAGTCTTGAAGAAAAGTGACAATTATCATCCACTGACTTTAGTCTCTGTCCACGGGCGGATCCTTCAGATGGTCCAGCTCCGAGCTGGGGGCCGCTGTAAGATCACAAACCCTGTTAGCTTGTGTGCTTCTCACCAGCAGATGAAACTAGTGTCAACACTGATGCTAGCATGCTAGCACTCTGTCACATGGTCAACATCTGAGCTGAGACAAGATCATGTACTTACAAGACGAGTCAGAGTCGCCTGAAATGGAAAGAAAGAGGACAAATTACACCTGAAGAAGATGAACATAGAAGAGTTCCTCTGACCTCTTCTCATCTCTGCTGACCTTCTTTGACCTTCTATTCTTTCTCTCCAGTATCTGGAGATGATCTGGATCAAATCACAAACTCTCACCTTTCTTCTTCTTCTTGTAGATGAAGTATCCAACCACTGTGAGCACCAGAGCGGAGGCAGCGACGGCGGCCATGATGATGTACAAGGTCAGGAAAGTCCTGGCTGTGGATGGAGAGCAAAGTAAGTGGAGACATGATCAGGTGACCAGTGTTAGAGACGTGGTGGGGCCTCATTCAGCAGATCCATGCTGACCACACCTGGACTCTCATCTGGATGAAAGAAACCTCTGGAGACACCAAGAAGGTTCTGAAGACTCTTACCGTTGGTCAGGATGTTTGACGGATCCAGTTTGGTGACCACGTCTTCCGGAATGCCGTCCAGTTGAAACACACACTCGTACCTGGACCAGTCGTCAGACGGGAGTTTCAGGTCCACCATGTTCTGGAAGGTTCCGTCAGGGTTGGGGAGGATCTCTCCGTGTTCCACGTCCTCGTGCAGCTCCTCTCCGTCTTTGGTCCAGAACAACATGGCTCTGTCGGGGTAGAAGCCTGTAGCGTGGCAGGTGACCGGAGAGCTGGCTGTCTTCTGGAGGAGAGACACTCGTGGACGCTCTGAAGGGAGAGACACCACACTTCAGAGAGAAAGTCAAAGGATGGACAGAGAATGAAGGAGAGGAGGAGGAGGGAGGACAGGGGTGGAGGTGAGGAAAAGAAGATAAGAGGAGAGAGAGAGAGAGGACATGAGGAGAGAGAGGAGGGAGAGAAGGAGGAAGGAGAGCAGAAGGAGAAGAAGGTCATGGAACTACCTGTTCTCATCAAGGTTTTGCTCCCAAACTTCACAAACTTCTTCAGATCATTTGGACATTCCTGGGTGTAAAAGAACTGATTATATTTCTTCATGCCTTCATTCTGGTCCCACTTGTGTTTGGTGATGACGGCCTGAGGACTCGGAGCGACCCAGGTCAGAGTCTGAAGGTCAAACACGATGAAGTCTTCTCCATCATAGCCGTACTGTAGGTAACCTTTGACCTCTCCAGTCTCATCGTCCCACTCACAACCGTCCATTATCTGAAAGATGTGAACACCTGAGAGAGAAACCAGAGTGAGACCTGATCTACTCCACTGTTTAATACTCCACTGTGATCTACTCCTCTGTTTAATACTCCACTGTGGTCTACTCCACTGTTTCATACTCCACTGTGATCTACTCCTCTGTTTAATACTCCACTGTGATCTACTCCTCTGTTGAATACTCCACTGTGGTCTACTCCACTGTTTCATACTCCACTGTGGTCTACTCCTCTGTTTAATACTCCACTGTGGTCTACTCCACTGTTTCATACTCCACTGTGATCTACTTCACTGTTTAATACTCCACTGTGATCTACTCCACTGTTTCATACTCCACTGTGGTCTACTCCTCTGTTTAATACTCCACTGTGGTCGACTCCACTGTGATCTACTTCACTGTTTAATACTCCACTGTGGTCTACTTCACTGTTTAATACTCCATTGTGATCTACTTCACTGTTTAATACTCCACTGTGGTCTACTCCACTGTTTCATACTCCACTGTGATCTACTCCACTGTTTAATACTCCACTGTGATCTACTCCTCTGTTTAATACTCCACTGTGATCTACTCCACTGTTTCATACTCCACTGTGATCTACTCCACTGTTTAATACTCCACTGTGATCTACTCCACTGTTTAATACTCCACTGGGATCTACTCCACTGTTTAATACTCCACTGTGATCTACTCCACTGTTTAACACTCCACTGTGATCTACTCCACTGTTTAATACTCCACTGTGATCTACTCCACTGTTTAATACTCCACTGTGATCTACTCCACTGTTTAACACTCCACTGTGATCTACTCCACTGTTTCATACTCCACTGGGATCTACTCCACTGTTTAATACTCCACTGTGATCTACTCCACTGTGATCTACTCCACTGTGATCTACTCCACTGTGATCTACTCCACTGTTTAATACTCCAATGTGATCTACTTCACTGTTTAATACTCCACTGTGATCTACTCCACTGTTTAATTCTCCCCTTTGATCTACTCCACTGTTTAATACTCCCCTTTGATCTACTCCACTGTTTAATACTCCACTGTGATCTACTCCACTGTGATCTACTCCACTGTGATCTACTCCACTGTTTAATACTCCAATGTGATCTACTTCACTGTTTAATACTCCACTGTGATCTACTTCACTGTGATCTACTCCACTGTGATCTACTCCACTGTTCAATACTCCAATGTGATCTACTCCACTGTTTAATACTCCACTGTGATCTACTCCACTGTTTAATACTCCACTGTGGTTTACTCCACTGTTTAATACTCCATTGTGATCTACTCCACTGTTTAATACTCCATTGCGATCTACTCCACTGTTTAATACTCCACTGTGGTCTACTCCACTGTTTAATACTCCATTGCGATCTACTCCACTGTTTAATACTTCACTGTGGTCTACTCCACTGTGGTCTACTCCACTGTTTAATACTCCACTGTGGTCTACTCCACTGTTTAATACTCCATTGCGATCTACTCCACTGTTTAATACTTCACTGTGGTCTACTCCACTGTGGTCTACTCCACTGTTTAATACTCCACTGTGATCTACTCCACTGTTTAATACTCCACTGTGGTCTACTCCACTGTTTAATACTCCACTGTGATCTACTCCACTGTTTAATACTCCACTGTGATCTACTCCACTGTTTAATACTCCACTGTGGTCTACTCCACTGTTTAATACTCCACTGTGATCTACTCCACTGTTTAATACTCCATTGCGATCTACTCCACTGTTTTATACTCCACTGTGGTCTACTCCACTGTTTAATACTCCACTGTGGTCTACTCCACTGTTTAATACTCCATTGCGATCTACTCCACTGTTTAATACTCCACTGTGGTCTACTCCACTGTTTAATACTCCACTGTGATCTACTCCACTGTTTAATACTCCATTGCGATCTACTCCACTGTTTAATACTCCACTGTGATCTACTCCACTGTTTAATACTCCACTGTGATCTACTCCACTGTGATCTTCTCTCCTTCTCTGAACTTGTATGATCTACTCCAGTTTCCTCCTCTGATCTACTCTGTATACAAGATTGATGGTTCAGGATGTAAAAAGGTTGAACATGATTCAGTTTAAGGTCAAACATTGATTTTAAAGACAACAAACCTCCAGTTTGGTTGAATCTCTGTTTTGCTATTTCAATGTTGTTCTTCTGGACCTGCTGATGGTTATTTAATATATTTGTCTCTCTCTCCCAGTACTGAGGATCATCTGCTGTGACCTGGATCATCCAGTCTTGTTTGGGTACATTTCTCCTGGTGTTGCTGTCGTAGTGTTCCACTTCAACTCCGTCCACATAAGTGACAAAAACAAACTCTGGGAAGTTTTTAACTCCAGCAGACGCAGTGATGAATTGCTGATATGTGTGAATCACTGTGAGACACAAAAACAAAGTTTAGATCTTCTCTGGTTCTGATGACACAACGTTGTGATGCAGCAGAACAATCACATCTTCTACAAAGACAAAGAGGTGAAGAACAGAGGGACAGTCAGCAGTGACACAAAGTTCACGTCCACACACGGACACCAGCAGAACATCCTTCACACTTCACTCTCCAAGAACCCTGGCTAACTGGGACACAACTATAGAAGAAGAAGAAGAAGAAAGAAGAAAAAACGATTAATATTAATAACAATCTGAAATGTAATAAATATTTATAATAAAACAAATAAGGAATAAAGAGAATTAAAAGAATAAATGGATGAATTAAGAAGAAACAGGAGCAACAATGTTGAAAAAGATCAAACAACTAAATTGAAATTGTTTTTAAAAAACGCATAGATAATAAAATATTAAAACCAAGTTCATGGAACAAATCTAAGAATGATTGATAGAATAAAGATCATTGAAGGACATTAAGGTTAATGATGAACTTAAATAACATGAGTTTATATCAGTTTATAAATAACATGTTTCTGAAGATTACTGTTCAACATGATTGTAAATGTTTCATTTAGATATTTTAAGTCCAAACACAAGTTCAGAGCAGCTGCTTCACTGAGTTGCTCCAATAAACTGTGAGATGTGATAATATGTTGAAGTGAGCTGAGCTACAAGGTTGTCTGAACATGCGCACTTAAGAAATGCGACACTTTCTTTGTTTTTATTTCCTCATTTTAGTTCATGATAGACTTGTTTACTAAAGTCAAATCAATGAAAATTGTAAAAGCTCTTCTTGTGAGTCAATGAATCTCCTGATGGCAGCATCGTTTAAAAACAAGTGATCAGCTCATGAAGCAAAACTCTGGAGTCACTTTCTGTTCAGCGTCAAACAAGTTCCTCCGTCAATCAACAGAAGTGACTCAACAGCGCCACCAGGTGAGCACCTGACATTGAGCTCGGATCTACTTTTCTGTGTACGACTTCTTCACGGTTCTGAGATGAAAAGTGAATCAGTGAAACACTTTGACTCCTCTGAGAGTGAAAAGGTCATGAAGGTTGTAGTGAAGAGTATTTGGAGAAATAAAAGGTGACGCAGGTGTGAACACATGAAAGTGGAGGAAGGAGACTCACTCGCAGTTGAGCTGTGGATCCACACAACAAGCACAAACAACACCTTCTTCATCTTCAGCTCTTTTCTGGAGACTAGGATCCAACAAGTCTTCAGGTCGACGAACGAAGTACAAGTGAAAGTAAACAACAGACGCAGGAAGAAATATCTGAGCCAATGAGGATTCAGTGTGACGTCACGTCCAGATGGAAAGTCAAAGTAAAACAAACATGTTATTACGACTATTTTCTGTGACAAAAACTCCACTTTAAACTTTATTATTATTTCTTAGAGTCGTTCTTCTGAACCTTAAAGTCACGCAGAATGTGAACTATGGAATACCAGGAGTGTCAAATTAAAGTGAAGAGAAATAAAAGTGGATTGAATTGCTTTTTATTTTGACATATATATGTATAAACTTTCTTTCCTTCCTTTCTATTCTCTTTTATTCAGAAGTTTTTCTAAAATATTACTATGAAAGTAAAAAATAAACGAGTTTTTTGTGGAGACGAGAAAAGCTTCTAGTGCCCTCTAGTGGTTCAAACATGACATTGAGCTCAAACAGTAAATACATTTGAATGATTTTCAGTCATTTTCATCAATTCAAGAACCATTTTTATCATTATTTTACGGACAGACTTTCTGTAGTTAAAAAAACACTTGAACTATCTTCAGTTCCCTCCTGGTCAGTGAGCTCTTGGTGCTCTACGATCTCTCCAACATTGTATGGTCTCACAGGAAGTAAAACTGCCTGTTCTTGGTACTATTTACCCACAAACCTTAGCATGAACTGGCCCTCAAAAGTAAACCTGTCAGAGAAAGTAAAGGTCTCAGGCAACAGCAGGTTGAAAGTGGGGATATAAGCAGTGGAGAAAATAAAAAAAAATAACTTTCAGGTTGAATTATAGAATTAAAATATATCATTTTTACTTAAAGTATTAAATATTTGATTGTTTTTTTAGTTGATAAATCTCATACAGAAATAAAGTTGTGTGATGAGCTACAATATTTAACTTCATCAAAATGTCTTTAAATCCATTTTAATTAACATTTTCAATCAGGTTTTGTTTTTACACACAAATGTTGATGTTGGTGCAGAGTTAAGTTAAGACTATACTTTCAGGGATCATTTCTATAGTTCTTAACTTAAGTGTTTGTAAAGTGTTTGGTGTCACTAACCATGATGAAGAGTTGTGATATTCCTTCCTGAGTGTGAAGCAGACAGAGAATAATGATTGACTTCATATGTTCTCTGTCATTGATGATCCTTCTTTACTTCCTTGTGCAGTATTGAGAGGAATATGATCAGAGTGGTTGTTATGTACAATACAATATATGAAAACATTTGTATATGTTAATCTACATCTCTACTGTCTCCTTGAGCAGATACATACAACTCTCCACTGGAGGTAGATGCTCTTGCTCATTCATTGTGGTCACTTTAATCTTTTCCACTACAGTGTTTCCTCCTCCTGCTCTTGAGGAGAGTGAGAGGTTTAAGGTTCATTTAGTGGCTCCAGCAAAAACAAGCCCTCATCTCTGTGACAGACTGCTTTGACCAGAAGAGTGGTGAAGGTCTGATGAAGCTTCATGAAGCAGTGTCATTATTTTCCACTAGATGGTGCTCTCTGCAATATTTTCCTTTGTTTTGAACAACTGTTTTATTTAAACATCACTTTTTTCTTCTTCTTTCGTTTAGACAGTATTTATATTCTTACACAATTGACACCAGAGAGTTTAGTCTGAAGAATTTACTAGTTTACTGTAAATCTATTGAATTCCTAAAAAATCAGGCATCCTGGAGAAAAAAGTTCTGTTCATAAACAATGCATTTATTTATCTGATTAATTTCACAACAAAGTTATCAGCAAAAATATATCTCAACAACCATATCAGTAATAGTTGTACGTGTGTTTAAATATTCAGGTTTTTAACAAAATACAAACACATATCTCTACTAGTCTCACAAATCAATGAATCTGACAAATAAAAGTTTCTGCTTCTGAATCCTTTAAGCAGAAATGATGCCAAACTTGATGGTTTGTTAGAGCAAATGAATCCTAAAGCTTTAGTTAAGGATGAAATACTCTAATGGAAGTCTTCAGTGGTTCATGAGGCTGAATCTCACCATTACTGCTAAACTCATAGAAACGTTTGAAATGTAACCATCTTGTTATGAACCAACAACCACTCTGATCATATTCCTCTCAATACTGCACAAGGAAGTAAAGAAGGATCATCAATGACAGAGAACATATGAAGTCAATCATTATTCTCTGTCTGCTTCACACTCAGGAAGGAATATCACAACTCTTCATCATGGTTAGTGACACCAAACACTTTACAAACACATTTCTTAAGTTAAGAACTATAGAAATGATCCCTGAAAGTATAGTCTTAACTTAACTCTGCACCAACATCACACTCCATCCTCACACCAAACCATTACAGTGACGATCCAAAGGTGACCTTTGTGTTGAAGGAATGGCTTCATAAAAATCATTGTAAGGACCTGGAGTCTCTTAGTCAGTCTCCAGATCTAAACCTCATAGATCACAGATGTCAAATCAGTCCAGAAAAGTGCTTGTTCTTTGTAGTGTAGTTCACAGAAATAAAGAATTTTTTACTCAAAATGATTCAATAAATGACATTTGTTTCTTATAATATTGACTTTACCCCATGTGTGTGAAAGCTTTATGGTTCATGTGTTTGATATAAACATACATTTCATGTTGTGTATTTAATAGTGATGTGTTGATGAAGCCAAATGAAACAGTGTCATGTTGTTTAGAGGTCAGTAGGTGGCGCCATCAGTTTAAAAATTATGTTTCATTAGAAAAGTTGTTCAAAACAATGGAAAATAGTGCAGAGACCGCCATCTAGTGGACACTTAAAAATAATGACACTGCTTCATCAAGCTAAGAAGTACAAAGCACTTTCAATACTTACAAAGTATTTTATTAATTGACTTTTGTTTATTATAATATTGACTTTACTTTTTGTGTTTTTTAAATAATGTAGAAACCTAGTTTGAAAGTATTGTGGTGCATGTGTTTGATTTGTAAATACATTTCATGTTGTGTATTTAATGTGAATCACACAGTATCATGTTTGTTCAAATTAATGAATGCAGAAGAAAAATAATAAATACAAAATCAACCATCACTATAATAGTTTGGTGTGAGGATGGAGTGTGATGTTGGTGCAGAGTTAAGTTAAGACTATACTTTCAGGGATCATTTCTATAGTTCTTAACTTAAGAAATGTGTTTGTAAAGTGTTTGGTGTCACTAACCATGATGAAGAGTTGTGATATTCCTTCCTGAGTGTGAAGCAGACAGAGAATAATGATTCACTTCATATGTTCTCTGTCATTGATGATCCTTCTTTACTTCCTTGTGCAGTATTGAGAGGAATATGATCAGAGTGGTTGTTGGTTCATAACAACTAAATGTTAAACCTTTATGAGTTTAGCAGTAATGGTGAGATTAAGCCTCATGAACCACTGAAGACTTCCATTAGAGTAGTTCATCCTTAACTAAAGCTTTAGGATTCATTTGCTCTAACAAACCATCAAGTTTGGCATCATTTCTGCTTAAAGGATTCAGAAGCAGAAACTTTTATTTGTCAGATTCATTGATTTGTGAGACTAGTAGAGATATGTGTTTGTATTTTGTTAAAAACCTGAATATTTAGGGGCGCTGTTGAGCATAGCAATGGAGTAGACATGTTTTTTGGAGCTCCACAGAACGACTATATAAAAGTCATTTTAATGACGGTTGAATCGTTTTTTTTTTCATTTCACAGTTTATAAACAACATCTATAGAAAAACAACAGGTTACCTATGTAACCTTGGTTCTACAAATGATTGTGACACTCTCTATAGGATGATTCTATGGATAACCTCTCTTGGCCCTGACTCTGAAAAAGAACAAAGCACTCACCACCTCTTTACATGTGACCTGCACTGAAACACACCAGCAATATATTCGTGCCTCTGACTTTCTTCACCGTCCTCAACTAGCAGACAAGTGGACACACTGGACAGAGTAGATGAAGATTCATCCACTCTGGACCAGAGTGAAGGGGTGGGTAGAAAGCCCAGAAGGAGACCACTCTGGTCCTCACAGGTATGAACCTTCTAAAGAAAGAGGGTTCAAACATAGCATGACAGTTGCAATCCGTCTGATGGACAAACCAAACATGTCATCAGTACAATTAGCTGACACTGACGTGAGCAGCAGAAGCATCTTGAGGGACAAAATGTCCAAATGTCATCTGAGGCCAGAGTCTCAGTGGTCCATGAAGAAAACACTTCAGCAGTGGTAAGTAGTGATGGTCTGATGAAGCTTTATGAAGCAGTGTCATTATTTTCAGAGAACACTAGATGACGGTCTCTGCACTATTTTCTTTTTTTTCAAACTTAAGTTTTATTAGAATTTTCCACATTAAGGCAAACACACATACATCACAGAGAATAAAAAACACAAAACAAAAATAAAAAAATAAAAAAATAAAAATGGGGGTTGTTCATGTTTCTTACATGCATCTTTCAATATATAAAGTACACACTGATACAGTCCAAGTATTTCACAGGTGTCGTTGTTGTGTAAACAGAGTCCACTTTTTCCATTTTTCTATAAATTTGTCTTCTTGTGTCCTTATCCTGTGGGTTAAAAGTTCCATTTCAAAAACTCCTTTGACAATGTGAGTCCATTCTTCCACTGGTTTTCGTATTGTGCCATTTTTTGGTAATGGCCTTTTTAGCGACTGCCACTAGTATTTTAAATAAATATTTGTCTTCCTTGTTTACAATGTTTGAATTTAAGCCCAGGTACAAAATTGAACATGCAGGTGGAATATTATAGCCCAAGATGTTTTCAACTGCTTCATGCACATCCTTCCAATATTTCCTGATTTTAGAGCAATACCAGAAAACATGAGCATCGACATTGACTTCGTTACAATCTCTCCAACACGACTGGTCCGATGACAGTTGTCTGCTTTTCATTTTTGGTGTAATGAAATATCTTATTACATTTTTCCAGCAGTGTTCCCTCCAGATACGAGAAGATGTCGTAGAATGCTGCGTCTTCCAAATATGTGACCATTCTTCTTGACTTATACTGATATGGAACTCTTTTTCCCACTTTTCCTTTACATCATTTGTTGTCTTTCCCTTAGTTTCCATCCTTTGCTTGTATAATGTTGAGACAATTTTACACTTCTTGCCGTTATAGGTTCCAATCAAAGTTTGGATTATACCATTTCTGTTTTCATTCATGTTTGGTTTAATTTGTTTGTCATAGAAGTCCCGTAATTGTAAGAATCTAAAGTGGTCTCTGTTATTTAGAGAGTATATTTGTTTCAGTTCTTGGAAGCTCATCATTTTGCCATGTTTTGTGTCTGTGCATATTGCAGTTAAACCTGGATCCACTGCCTGAACTGTAAATCCAGATTATTTGGAGTGAAATTGTTATTGTATGCTATCCAACTGAATATTTTAATTTCATTTTCCAATTTGTGTTTTCTGACCACCTTGAACCACATTTCAAGTGTGAATTGACTTATTTTATCTAATTGGTTACTATATTCCTTCATGGTTTTTCTGTCTCCAATTAGACTTCGAATTTCCTGATCTCTACATTTTTCTTCTAGATTTTTCCATTTTGCGTCAAAGTGTTGGTCACACCAACTTATAATTGGTCCTATCTGGGCCGCAAGATAGTATCCTCTCATGTTTGGTAAAGCCATCCCACCTCCCTCTTTACTAATCTGTAAGGTTTCAAATGTTACTCTCGGGTTTTGTCCATTCCATATAAATCTAGAGAACAATTTGTCCCACACTCTGAATAGAATCTCTGGTACCTCAACTGGTAATGCTTGAAACAGGTAAAGTAATCTAGGTAGGATGTTCATCTTGATTGTATCTATTCTTGAACTCAAATCCAGTGTAAGGGGACCCCACTTTTCTAGGTCAGTTTTAATTTCTTTATGTAGTTTGCTATAATTTTCTTCAGACAGTTTCTTGTATTCCTTGGTCAAGGTGACCCCTAGGTATGTTATTTTTTTGGCAAACCAATTTGTGTTTAATATTATTTTGAGATTCTCAGATGGAGTAAAATTCATTGCCATAATTTGCGTTTCTGGCTCAATTTAATTTGTAGCCAGAACAGGAGCCAAATGCTTCCATGTGTTGTATTACTTTTGGAATACTAGTTTCTGGTTCTTGTAAATAACATATTATGTCATCTGCAAAAAGTCCAATAATTTGTTTTTGGTGATTCATTTCTATACCTTTAAGTTCCTTGTTTTGTCGGATTGCTTGGGCCAATGGTTCGATACAAATAGCAAAAAGAGTTGGTGAGAGGCAACAACCTTGTCTTGTAGATCTTTCTAAGGTAATAGGGTCTGATAGACTAGCATTTATTCTTATTCTTGCGGTCGGCTTTTGATTGAGCGATCTAATGCATCGTATTGCTTTACTATTTAGTCCAAATTTCTCTAGTACAAGATACAGGAATGACCAATTAACGCAATCAAACGCTTTTTCTGCATCAAAGCTTATGAGGACAGCTGAGATGTTGTTACGTTCCACATGATCTATTACATGCATAGTCCTCCTAATATTGTCATGCGTTTGACGGCCCTTGATAAATCCGGTCTGATCCTCATCAATTATCTCTGTCATGAATGTGCTGTATCTTTTTGCTATGATGGAAGTGTAAAGTTTATAATCTATGTTTAATAATGAGATCGGCCTGTCGTCTTCACACTTCTCACTGGTTTTCTTTTTTGGGATAACTGAGATGATAGCTTCGCTCCAAGACGGAGGAATCACACCCTGTTCAAGAGTGTAGTTAAATGATGTGTGTAGCATCGGGGTCAGCTGTTCATTGAATGTTTTATACCATTCAGACGGTAAACCGTCACTACCTGGTGATTTATTTGATTTGAACCTTCCAATTGCTCGCTCTATTTCCACTTTTGTTATCAGTGTTGTTAGGAGGTCATTTTGCTTTGTGCCGATGCATGGTAGATCTAGTGAGTTAAGAAAAGTTTTGATTTGACTTATGTCGGCAGAAGGTGGTTGTTTATACAAATTCTCATAATAATTTCTAAATTTAGTTTCTATTTCCTCTAAATCAAAAGTGGCTTCATTTGTTAAAGCATCTCTAATTTTATGAACGGAGCGGTCGATCTGCTGTTTTTTAAGTCTTCTTGCCAAAAGTCTCGTTCCTCTTGACCCCATCTCGTAATATGACTCTTTTAAATACCTAGTTCTTTTTTCTACTTCTGAATTTAATTGTCTTTTTATGTTATCCCTGGTTTCTTGTATCTTTGGAAGTAGAGTGGGGTCCTGGCTGTTTTTGTGTTGTCGTTCTAACCTTAGTCGTTTTTCTTTCTCGTCCTTATATGCTGCTTCTCTTGTTTTTTTCAGTAAAGAGCACTTTGCTATAATATTTCCCCGCATAACTGCTTTAAGAGCATCCCACACTATTGCAGGGTTAACCTCACCATTTTCCTTTTCTTTTTGATATGTGAAAATATCATTTTTGATTTCTTCGACTATTTTTTTCTTGTTCAGAATACCAATATTCAACCTCCACATTGTTTTTTTAACTCGTGATTTTAGTTTAATTTTGAATATTACTGGGCTGTGGTCAGATATATCCGCTTCTCCTATTACACACTGTTCTACTTTGTAAAAATCTTCTTGATTTAGAAAGAAATAGTCGATCCTTGCATAGCTTCCGTTAGGTGCAGAGTAGTGTGTGTAATCCCTGTTTTTTGGATGTAACCTTCTCCATAGATCCATCATACCGTAGTCTCTTAACATGTTTTTGATTGTTTTTGTAACATGGTTCATATTTCTTCTATTGTTGGATGGATCTAATGTACTGTTTAATACCACATTGAAGTCTCCTCCACAAATAAGTGTCCCATTCATTTCTGTTACAATATTGTCAAATACCTGTATATATATACACCAATTATTATCTTTTATATATACATATATATACTTTATATGTGTATATATAAAATATAATAATATAACAACAACAACACTTCATCAATGCTGAGGCATTATAGAGCCCTGCATGAGAGCTTGGAGACCAACGAGACAATTGAACCAACGTCAGGCAAGCTAGATGGCTTCTTTCAAATTCATTTATTTACTATACTACTGTTTGTTATTTATTTTATGTGGTCACTTACATGCAGCTTTTCTGTTTTAGGAAGCAAACTCTGGCATCGTTTAGATGCCACAGTACAGCAGACCAGGCCGAGGAATGAAACGGTTGATGCTACGGTGGCGGTGAAGACCTACCTCAACGAACACAATATTCCTAGAAACGAGGACCCCCTACAGTACTGGGCGAAATGTAAAAATATACACCCATCTCTCTTTCAGCTGGCCATGAAAATACTGTGTACCCCGGCTTCATCCGTCCCCTGCGAAAGGATTTTTTTCCAAAGCCGGGGAAATAATCAGTAAAAAAAGAAACCGGCTAAAGCCCAGTACTGTGGGAAAATTGCTTTTTTTAAATAAAAATGAATAATTATTTTAAAAAAAACAAGGTTGTCAAGCACATTTTTTAATATCAGAATCATTTGCGCACAAATATGCAATGCTCCCAATTGTCCACATGATGGCATGGTCGTGCAAATGAAGCCTCACGAGGCTTTGCTCCAAAGATGAACTACTCGGCTGGGAGGCTTCGGTGCTTCATGAGGCTTCATCTCGCCATCACTACCATAGGATGTTTATATTAAACTTTGACAGAACCAACAACCACTCTGATCATATTCCTCTCAATACTGCACAAGGAAGTAAAGAAGGATCATCAATGACAGAGAACATATGAAGTCAATCATTATTCTCTGTCTGCTTCACACTCAGGAAGGAATATCACAACTCTTCATCATGGTTAGTGACACCAAACACTTTACAAACACATTTCTTAAGTTAAGAACTATAGAAATGATCCCTGAAAGTATAGTCTTAACTTAACTCTGCACCAACATCACACTCCATCCTCACACCAAACCATTACAGTGACGATCCAAAGGTGACCTTTGTGTTGAAGGAATGGCTTCATAAAAATCATTGTAAGGACCTGGAGTCTCTTAGTCAGTCTCCAGATCTAAACCTCATAGATCACAGATGTCAAATCAGTCCAGAAAAGTGCTTGTTCTTTGTAGTGTAGTTCACAGAAATAAAGAATTTTTTACTCAAAATGATTCAATAAATGACATTTGTTTCTTATAATATTGACTTTACCCCATGTGTGTGAAAGCTTTATGGTTCATGTGTTTGATATAAACATACATTTCATGTTGTGTATTTAATAGTGATGTGTTGATGAAGCCAAATGAAACAGTGTCATGTTGTTTAGAGGTCAGTAGGTGGCGCCATCAGTTTAAAAATTATGTTTCATTAGAAAAGTTGTTCAAAACAATGGAAAATAGTGCAGAGACCGCCATCTAGTGGACACTTAAAAATAATGACACTGCTTCATCAAGCTAAGAAGTACAAAGCACTTTCAATACTTACAAAGTATTTTATTAATTGACTTTTGTTTATTATAATATTGACTTTACTTTTTGTGTTTTTTAAATAATGTAGAAACCTAGTTTGAAAGTATTGTGGTGCATGTGTTTGATTTGTAAATACATTTCATGTTGTGTATTTAATGTGAATCACACAGTATCATGTTTGTTCAAATTAATGAATGCAGAAGAAAAATAATAAATACAAAATCAACCATCACTATAATAGTTTGGTGTGAGGATGGAGTGTGATGTTGGTGCAGAGTTAAGTTAAGACTATACTTTCAGGGATCATTTCTATAGTTCTTAACTTAAGAAATGTGTTTGTAAAGTGTTTGGTGTCACTAACCATGATGAAGAGTTGTGATATTCCTTCCTGAGTGTGAAGCAGACAGAGAATAATGATTCACTTCATATGTTCTCTGTCATTGATGATCCTTCTTTACTTCCTTGTGCAGTATTGAGAGGAATATGATCAGAGTGGTTGTTGGTTCATAACAACTAAATGTTAAACCTTTATGAGTTTAGCAGTAATGGTGAGATTAAGCCTCATGAACCACTGAAGACTTCCATTAGAGTAGTTCATCCTTAACTAAAGCTTTAGGATTCATTTGCTCTAACAAACCATCAAGTTTGGCATCATTTCTGCTTAAAGGATTCAGAAGCAGAAACTTTTATTTGTCAGATTCATTGATTTGTGAGACTAGTAGAGATATGTGTTTGTATTTTGTTAAAAACCTGAATATTTAGGGGCGCTGTTGAGCATAGCAATGGAGTAGACATGTTTTTTGGAGCTCCACAGAACGACTATATAAAAGTCATTTTTTCAGCGCACTTTTTGGAAAACATTCCAATTTTACCTTTGCTAAACCATATGCCTAAAAACCGAAACTTTGAAATGGCTGGTAAATCAAGCAAAGGTGGGCAAACAGCGACTCAAGCCACGAGGCCTTCGCCTTCGACGCCGACTTTAGCCCCGAGCTCCATTGAAGTAGCTTTCCTGAGAAGGAGTGTCTCCGCACCCGACGCGTCGGTCACTGAATCGCTCAAGATGGAACTACTATCTTCGGTGCGCAAGGATTTACTTGAAATCCTTCAAACAGAAGTTGGCGCAGTGTTGGAAAGTGAGATGGCGGTGATTCCAGCGGATATTGGTGCAGCGAGAGCGGAGCTCAAAGAATACAGGTCGACGATCAACTCTGAACTCTGACCTCTGAACTCTCCGCCATGAAAGCTACGGTGAAGGATGTGGAAGAAAGTTTGTCAACGTGCACGGATGATGTTGTTTCACTCAAGAAGGAGGTGAAGCGGCTCACGGGGGTCGTGGACCAACTTCACAATAAATGCGAGGACTTGGAGGCGAGGTCGCGGAGGAACAATGGAAGGATCGTCGGAATCCCGGAGACCCGTGAATGCAACACCGAGTCTGTGTCCTTCTGCAGCCTTTGATCTGAAGGACGCTCCTGGACAGAACCGTCTCTCCCCGCCTGGATCTACAGAGGGACGCCGGTCAAACACCATCATAGCCCGCGTTCACTACTTCCAAGACTGTGAAAACATCCTGAGACTCGCTCGGATCAAACAACGCATCAGTGTGGACGGAGTCAGCATCTCAGTGTTTCCTGACCCGACAAGTGTTGCCAAAGCACGCGCGGCGTTCAATGACGTCAAGAGTCGGTTTCGTGGAGTGGACGGGGTTCGGATTTGCTTATCCTGCCCGCTTCAGAATCACCTACAAGAATGTGGAGAAATCCTTCTACTGCTGCAGAGGCGCGAGTATGTCAACAAAAACATCAGTGGAGCCTTAATTGTATTAAGTCAAGTTCTGTTGGGGCCAACTTTAGCTTCCTGAGCGTGTTAGTGCAGATACCTTTTATGGTAGGTTTATTTGTTGATGTTGTTTTTGTTTGTTTATGTTTACTCCATACAGTTACAAGTGTATTTACACCCATGTTAAAATATGAGTCACAACCCACTGTCTTTAGGTTCAACACGTTTTGCTACAAATTTTAAAAGCCTTTAAAATTATCGCCTGAGAAACATGCAAGCGTATTACATGTCGAGGAATACTGGTAGCCATGGGTAATACTAAGTGTGCAACAGCTAAATTATTAAAAATGCGAGAGAACGCAACGAAACTCAAAGAGTGCAAAATGAAACAGTGGATTCAAGGAGGTCTTGCACCTTTTCTTGATCAGGACAGTGTTCAGTGCTCAGTGTGTGGGAAAAAACCTGCGGCACTTGTTGATGCAGGGAAAATTCCTCACACGACTCTTGGTGCCATGCCAAGCAGTCAGACGTTAGACAGTGATGACGGGGGTGATGAAGGATTGTCCAGGTTGACGGGGACAACGTTGGTGGGGGGCAGGGTTGTAGATGGGGTGTGGGCGTTGACTTTGAGGAGGGGTTTGTCACAGCTCTCGGGGTCAGCTGCACACTGCTTCAGGTGGAACCAGGTGTCTCCTTTGCCTTCCAGCCGGAGGGCGTGAGACGTCCTTTCCAGTATGCGATGAGGACCAGTCCAACGTGGTTCCGTCCACTTTCGCTTGAGCGCCTTCAGGTAGACACACGGGGTGACCTGCAGTGGGACGGGTTGCTTGGGGACCTCTTCAGTCTGCTTGGAGAACCCTTTAGGTTTGATATTGGTAATGGAGCGTGGGGTCCTGGAAAACAGCGACCTGTGTGGAGTTCGAATGGAGAGTAGCCCGTCCGGGTATTAACAGACATTCGAACACTTATCAGTGCCATTGGTAGTGCCGCGAGCCAGTTGACTCCGGTACTTATTATGACTCGGTTGAGGTTGTCCTTCAATGTCCTGTTCATTTTCTCCACCTGTGCCTGTGACTGGGGGTGGTAAACAGAACCAAACTTGTGTTTGAGGCCCAATTGGCGCTCCACCTGTTGTAAGTGGGTGTTCTTGAAATGCGTGCCATTGTCACTTTTCAGACAATGGGGAAAACCATGAGTTGGAATGTAATGTTTAACCAAATGTTTAGAGACGCTTTTTGCATCTTCTTTCTGGCAAGGATATGCTTCTGGCCATCCTGAGTAGGCGTCCACCATCACCAACAGGTACCTGTATCCAGAAACTGGGACCAACATGTCAGTATAGTCGATAACAACCATTTGTCCTGGAAAGAAAACTGAAGGGTGTGTTAGTCCTGGTAGTGGTTTGAGAGTAGGCCTAATTGCAGCTTGATTGCAAACATTACACGAGATTAGTGCTTGTTTCACCATTTGGTTTTTAAATGGATGCCACCAATTGTCCAATCTTCGAATTGTTTCTTCTCTGCCTACATGTGTAGGACCATGTGCCTCAAGGATTAGAGATTTCAGATAGGCTACTGGTGCAGCCGGGCGTCCCCTTTTACACCAGACACCTTCTTCTGTTTTCCCTGAGCCTTGATTTATCCACATTGAAATTTCTTCAGGTGATGCTTGAGATTGAATGTGAAGAATTTTTGACCAAGATGACTGCTCATCCATTTCTTCAGCTGGAACCACCATCATTTGCCCTTGTGGCTGATAACCCGCGGTTTGTTTTGCCAATGCATCTGCCGCGCGATTACCTTTTGATATTTTGTCCGATTGAATGTCCTTTTAAATATATAACACCACTATGTTCCTTCTTTTAGCATTAAGTAAAGTCTTATTAGTTTGAGGGAAGTTGTATTTATCTTAAATCATGATTTCTTGTGTTTGGTAATTTACACATCTTAACTATATCACCACATGTCCAAAGAGTAGTTTCCTAAACTACATTTAAACTTGCTAGTCAAGTTTTAGCTTTACTCATGCTGGCTCATGTTTCTTGTTTACCTTCTATGATATATTTAAGTCTGCAGTGGACAGTGGCTTCTTATTTCTCCCTCTCTGGAGCTTCTCAACACCACCTCTAACAGGATAAGAATGATCAGAAGTTATGAGAAGGTCAGTTTTGAATCTATTCAGGTGATGATGAGGATATTGTGTGTGTGTCACGAGTTGTGTATTCATAACTTTGATCTGTGGATGTCTGTTAAAGTTTGTCATGTGTTTGTTTTTTTTATCTCTGAGCTCAGTGTTATTTGTAATACCTATGTGAATGTCCGAGAGTATTGTGTGAGTTCAAATGTGTTTTATGAATGTAATGGTTAATTAGATCAGGTGTCAGTCAGACCTCTTTAATTATTTACCCACAACAGAAATACAGTATCTATTCTAGATTACTCTTTTGCTTATCTTAACTAGTTTCAAATATTCACTTCAAGGAGATTTCCTATTAGTCTATAGTTATTTGGTTTATTCTTCTAGAGAGAAGAATGTCATATTTATATTTCTCAGTGTTTCTTTTAATTTATCTCTTAATCTATTATTTTTTTCTTTGACCTTTCCTCCTACAGTATTTTAGTCTCTATAGTCTAGTCTCTGGAGGTGACAAGTCAGCAGCTCTAGACAGAGTCACTTTTAATTAGTTTAAATACAATTCTGCATCAGTCGACCACACAAGTTTTTGTTTAGTTTTCTTATGGCTGCTTTCATCATAGCTCTGAGTGGAGCAATCAGAGTATGTTATTTTGGGATTTACTTTTTTACTGTTACATTTTAGACTCAGGAAGATATGTCTCTTACAGGCTAGATTTGTCTACTTTTTCGTCAAATCACAAACAACTTTGCATTTCTTAATCATTTATCTCAGGGCCCTGTTATAATATCTATATAATATATATATATATATATAATATATAGAACCTAGCTTCTCCACCAGCAACCACAGCAAGAGCAACACGAGGGACAGAAGTGTCAGAGAGCATAGAGAACCTTGTTCGTTTGTTAGTTCTGCAGCCTCACCATCAGGACCCACAAAAATGTCACTGCAGACAAGAGTCAAGTTCATGTTTGTGACCAGATCGTGCCATTTGTCTTCATAATCACGTTCATCATCATCCCAGACATAGTTCTTAGTGCAGTGTGGGGGGTCCAAAGGTGGATCATAGGAATGAAGTCTCAAAAGTCTTTTCAAGATCAGAGAAATCAGATGTTCAATCACGTTGAACCAGTACAGCTCCTCCCTCTCTGGAGCAGAAGTTCATTCTTGGTGGAGAGTTGTTGAGGTTGAGTTCTTGTTTGTTCAGCTCAGAAAGATTGCTTCAACTGTAGGTGTCATCAATAGGGAACTGGACCAAAGTTCCTGGACTAAAAGCCAAAAATGCGCCATTGTTGAACAAAATTCTTTGTTTGTTTCCATCCCCTCGTGCTCTTCTCCTGCCACACCCATGCACTCCAGCCAGTGGCCAATAGGGAGCTATGATAGGAGCCTAGAACTATCATCAACTATCATCTCTCTATTTTTAGAGAAGCTCTTTTAAGTCTTTAAGTTGAATCCTAATTAGCTGTATCTGGCTAGCTCAAGAGCTCAATAAGGGCACTTTGTGTAATTAATTACCATTAAGTTAAAACAGAGTTTAAAGTTTCTTATTTTTCTTCCCTGTCAGGAGCTTTAACTTGTCACCTGTAGTAATAGTTACTTTTGTCTTGTCAATAAATGAATAGAACAAATGAATAATAATATTAATGATATTAATAATAATGCTAAAAATAATAATAATAATAATAAGTAAAGAAGCGATTATCAAAAAATAATTAAATGAAAATATAAAAGAGGAAGAATTTAAAAATCTAAATTAAGAACCAAAACTTCAATTAACTAATTAAAATCCATTATAAAATCCGAGATAATAATAAAAATAAAATGGAATAATTTGAAAATAATAAATGCAATTAGATCTAATCACATATATACTAATTAATTAAAATGATTCAAGTCAAAACAATTGTCAATTAACAACTTAGTATTTATTTTTTATTATTTATTTAACTTCCTAATTAGTTGCATATATATATAGCACAATTGACAAAGAGGAATAAGAGTGACCGTCTAAAGACCAAATACAAGATCTAACTTAATATTCCTCAAATAATTAAAAGATAAAAATCCAATCCTTAATTTACTAATAATAGTAAATTTATGACTAATTGTTAAAATAATAAAATTGATTTAAAGTAATAATTGAAAAATTAAGAAAACAGAATAAACTGCAATTGATTAAATTAATTAGTAATTAAATAATTACACCAATTGAGTCAGAACAGAAGTCAACTAAGAAGTAAACAAAGAGAAAACCAGCAGGGGGCAGCATAGCAAATACCACACCAAAGATCAGAAATTGAGAGAAGAAGAAGAGAAAACAGGAACTAGATATCAACAAACGTACACACGTGCAAGCAGTCAGTGACACACTTGTTTTAGATAAGCAGTATTAGCTTTAGACAAAACACAAAAGTTACACGCAATGTGACCAATTGTGAGTTGATCGATTGACGATGTAGCAGAAGGAGAAAATTGAAATGTGAGTTGGTTTGTTTTTCTTCTTAAACCCATTATACCACTAATTAACTGTATATTCATATATACCATAATTAAGTAATCAAACCCAATAGTGAATAGAATTCAAGATGACGTAAGAATGTGTGTTTAAAGAAGACATGAATACAACGGGAGGGTCGGTGAGGAAAAGAAGGAAGTCTTAGAAGTTCAACCTCCAAGCGAAACCACTCCCACCAACAAGGAAAAAACTCTTTCGGAGCTCATTCGAACTTGAAGCAGCTGACAAGTAACAACGTCTGCCAAGAAGCAGTGTTCTTATCAGCAAGAGATAGTGTCCAAAGACACACGAACCTGGACTCTCAGCTGAGTCACAGAAAGTCAGAGATCTCACACAAATGAATGATCATTTTTACAAGTATCGCAGCGAGAAAAATATTCAAAAGATACAAACATACAGACACAGACAATTTAAACAAACAACACGACGACAACAGTATTTTACCAAAACAGGCCAGAGAGACAAACTATGCTACGTGGAACGAGACTCTAGTCCTGCCTGTCGTGTCTAAAGTGTTGAAGTCATAATGGCAGGAGAACCCCTCGACCGCTCAATTAGCTTCCAAACACCCTGGATAGGAGACCCCTCAACTCATCCATTCTATTTCAACCCCCGTCGAACTAACTCTAAACTAATCACCAATGAGAATTTATCGATCACCGTGATGGTTCGGAAAAATTAACTAGCCCTAACTATACTGCCAAATTTTTGTGGAGCCCCTCGACACCGAACACAATGATATCTAACTGGCCTACACACCGGCTGGCAGAGTCTTCAGAACAGGATATTGGGAGAGACCCCTCCATCACCACATATCCCCCAATTTATGATAGCTACTTGGCTTACTGAAAAAGTACGTCTACCATAATCACCCATTGGCCAAGCATCCTAACTAGTTTAGGAATCTGGAAAAACGTCAGATGCCCTGTAGAGGGAGCCAGCTACACTCCACCCCTACTCAGAATTCCCCAGGGTTACCCGGTCGTGTAACCGTCTCCTCTGCCCATCAATTCAACTTAAAATCTAATCAACGTTTTTTTCCTTTTTTCAACGATGCTTCTTCTTCCCGGGACACGATAATGTCGTCTACACTTAATACAACAACAAACAACACTGACCATGCAATACCCCAAAAAACGAGCATCAGCTTGAGAAAGCACTATTGAAAAATATAATCTAAATTTGTGACAGAACCAGAGACTTACGTTTATTCTTCCAGGCAACCAAAACTAATATAAAATATATATGTAATCTTTTCCTAACCAAATATAAACTTAATTTTAGATCATAAATCTATGAGGAAAATAAGATACAATCTTTCTCCCCTGATTCTTGAAGTAAGGTATCGTGGGATCCCTGGTTGCCTGGAGAACAATCAGCTCAGAGTTCGTCTCGGAATCGAAAAGGCCTTGTTTCAACTTTCCTTTCCAATCTTCCCCCGCCTCTTTCTCAGAGGGCGGGATTGACTCCACCCTTTGATACCAGCAGCTGTACTTCCTGTAACTGATTTAGTCACAAGCAGAGCAGTGGACAGATGCAACCATCTTACCAAACATTTTGTGTCTTGAAGATTTTTCACTCTTCCTGCTCTATTTCTCCCTTTCAATGTTAATTTCGAAGTGCCTTCCGCCTCCATTTCGTTTATTCTTCCGATAAGCTTGTGTTCTACTCTATTCAACACATCAGTTAGAAGATGAATGGAACTGTTTTGAGGAAGGTAACCTGCATTTTGAGTCTCTGTAAACCATTTCACCATTTTTGCTTTTTTTTCATCTCGTTCATTTGGCGCAAAATTTCCACTATAGACCTGAACTGCGGCCTGTAACTGATCTGACAAAGACATTTTTTGAGGATGCGGGACACATCTCGACCAATCAATCCAATTTGTAGAAAGATTAAATTCTTTCTGTAATTTACTCGACATTTTAGTTTGGATTTATTTTTATAGTACTTCTAAAATTTTAACAGTTTTTCTTAGTCTAGTTATGATACCAATGAGACCAGTATTTCCGGACTACGCCCTAGTTCCTGTTTTTTTTTTATGTTCAAAATTGTATATTTATCCTACAATTATTTTCACATACAACAATACAATATTTAAAAACCTTTTATTTATCAATTTGTCCCCCGACCACGACGGTATTCAACACGAGAATATGGGACCAGTTAACTTTTCCTCCGAACACGACGGTATTCAACACGAGAATATGGGACCAGTTAACTTTTCCTCCGAACACGACGGTATTCAACACGAGAATATGGGACCAGTTAACTTTTCCTCCGAACACGACGGTATTCAACACGAGAATATGGGACCAGTTAACTTTTCCTCCGACCACGACGGTATTCAACACGAGAATATGGGACCAGTTAACTTTTCCTCCGAACACGACGGTATTCAACACGAGAATATGGGACCAGTTAACTTTTCCTCCGAACACGACGGTATTCAACACGAGAATATGGGACCAGTTAACTTTTCCTCCGAACACGACGGTATTCAACACGAGAATATGGGACCAGTTAACTTTTCCTCCGAACACGACGGTATTCAACACGAGAATATGGGACCAGTTAACTTTTCCTCCGAACACGACGGTATTCAACACGAGAATATGGGACCAGTTAACTTTTCCTCCGAGCACGACGGTATTCAACACGAGAATATGGGACCAGTTAACTTTTCCTCCGAACACGACGGTATTCAACACGAGAATATGGGACCAGTTAACTTTTCCTCCGAACACGACGGTATTCAACACGAGAATATGGGACCAGTTAACTTTTCCTCCGAACACGACGGAATTCAACACGAGAATTACGGAACAAGCCAACACCTCTAATCTTCTATTCAATATTTTTCAACAATTGTTCACCTCGAGGACTTCTAAAAATTTAAAAAACTTGCCACAATAATACTTGTACCACTATTCCAACACGAGGATATAGTATTCCCACTACTCCAACACGAGGACGTAGTATTTTCAAAAACACAAGAAGTCTTCACAACTATTCCAACACGAGGATATAGTAATTTCACAATTCTCACTACTCCAACACGAGGACGTAGTATTTTCAAAAACACAAGAAATTTTCACAACTATTCCAACACGAGGATATAGTAATTTCACAATTCTCACTACTCCAACATGAGGACGTAGTATTTTTCAAAAACACAAGAAATTTTCACAACTATTCCAACACGAGGATATAGTAATTTATTTTAGACACTTTTCATCACATACATTCAATACCTTAACACATTTTGACAGACCTTGGAGATAGTAAAACCTTTACCCACCCAGAAAGAGGTAAAGACTCGTTTAAAAATAAATGAATTCGATGGTTTTTTACCTTATCTTACTCGGCGCCTCGAGTCCACCTCCCCCGGAATGGGATCCGGCTCCTCCGAACCCTCTCTCTCAAAGGATCCTGTTCGTGACGCCAATTGAAGTAGTCGAGCAGATTCGTTGGATCCTTTGGGTAGAGAGACAGAGTCCGGTCCGTGAAGTCAGTCAAAAAGGTTTATTAAGAAGTTACACAAGATGTATAACAACGAGAGGTGCGCAGAGCTCTGAGTTACGAGTGTGAACAAACGCACATATATTCTTACAAGGCCGTTGTCTGTCTACTGTTGCACACAAGTCCTTATAAGGTAACATCCAGATGGTGTTATGTCTGACTAATGGGGTGAAAGTTACAGACAGAAGTTATTGACACGTTTCCTGAGTGTTCGGGCTTGACCTTTATTGAATAGAACACTCAGTGCGTGTCACCCGAACAAATACAGGTGATAAGGATATGCAAACAGATTGACAGAAATATAATGAGGCTTCAGTTCCTTTTCAGAGTTATAGTAAAAAAAATGTTTGTTCATTTTAAAGAAGCAAATGACGCTCAATGGTCTTTGTCCACATCTTGTTCCAAAATGACAAACTTAAAATATCCAAATACTAGTGATGGTCTGGTGAAGCTTCATGAAACAGTGTCTTTTCATTTTTCCAGAACAATTGTTGTCGTCAAGGCTTCAGTACAAGAGAGATGTTACAGACGAGCACCACAGAGGTTTGGATATTTTTTAATATCAATTTCAACAAAGACAAAAAGACCTACAAACTATAGTCTTTACATTAATATGAAAATACATTTTTATTTTTGTTAAAAGTTATAAAGAATTACATTAAAAATGTCGCTTAATAGTATATTGTCTTGAACACAACAACCACTCTGATCATATTCCTCTCAATACTGCACAAGGAAGTAAAGAAGGATCATCAATGACAGAGAACATATGAAGTCAATCATTATTCTCTGTCTGCTTCACACTCAGGAAGGAATATCACAACTCTTCATCATGGTTAGTGACACCAAACACTTTACAAACACATTTCTTAAGTTAACTATAGAAATGATCCCTGAAAGTATAGTCTTAACTTAACTCTGCACCAACATCACACTCCATCCTCACACCAAACCATTACAGTGACGGATGCATAGTTTTTGAATTTTAAAATGTTACTGTCATTCATTTGATTGCAAAGAGATGAGACTAGAAAACATAATTGTAGTTTCATAGTTTATACACAACATGTATTCAAAATCACTACGTTCAATTCCATAATTCATCTAAACTGTGATTATTGATCACCATGACATTAAAACAACTATATCAGGTTATTTTATTATGCATTACAAACAATTGTAAACATTAAACAATATAGTTTAATACAAGGGAAAATACATTTGAACAAGAGTTGTGTTTGATGTTAAAATGAAAACGTTTTTTCAATTATTAACATTCTGACTTAGGTGAGCGACTCACAGCTAGGGGGCGATCTAGGTGGATTGTTGTGGTGTCCTCTTCCACGCTGCAAACAGAAAGCAGTTGAGTGCAGTGAGGGCGTGACACACAAGTCTCATAGAGGCACACCTGACTGGTGCAGGTGCTCGGGGGGCGGAGTCAAACATCCACACTGGGCGTCTCACCACACCTGTCCAAATGTGTCGTCAGTGTTGCACATTTGAGCTCTGGCGGGATCTAAGATGGCGGCACAGGTGTGGCGTGAGATCGGCGTCTCATGGTTGTGTAACCTGATGAAGTTTGACTTGAGAGAAGCAGGTCAGAGAGCAAACCTCCACAAACACATTCAGCCGACTCAGCAGGAAACTTTGAATCAAGTTTCTACATGTGAATTGTCGGCACAAGCTCTTCTGGATTTTTCTTCTACACAAAAGTGGACACAACTTATGTGCACCTGTTCAGCACAAGACGAGTTGATCAAAGCAATACAGTCATATTTAGGACATGAGTTGATCAGGAAACAGAAGGAGAGGTCAGAGATGTTGACCTTTCATAACAGCTGCACAAATGGATTCTTTCTGAGCCTCCACTGACCCTCAATGACAAGTGACTTTACTGAACATTTGGAGTCCAAACACATGTGGACGTTTTCTGTCCATTTATTTGAAGATCAAAACACACAAGAAATGAAGCAGCAGTTCAACTATGTTTGACAAGATTCTTCACCTCTGACATCACAACTGACGCTTCATTAACTAGTGTCTACACACCAGGAAGAAAACACACAAACTATTACATGAACACAAAACTGTCTGTGCGTGTACGTGTGTGTGTGTGTGTGTGTGTGTGTGTGTGTGTGTGTGTGTGTGTGTGTGTGTGTGTCTACACATTCATAAATTTGTCAACGTGTGTCTGGTTTTTTCCCATTTTGGTTTTTGCATGTTTGTACTTCTGTTTGTTATTTGATGTGTAAATACATGTGTTTGTTATCTTTTTATTTGTGTGTGCGCTAATTCTTAGGTTTGTTCAACTGTTTTCTTGAGTGTGTTTGGGCATGTGTGCCTGATTTTGTGTGTCAGTACCTGTTTTTAGACTCTGTTTGTCTGTATATATTTTCCGTGTGTGTATCATTTTGTCTACAGAGACATCTGTGTGTGTGCGTTAGTTATTGTGTGTTAGTGCTTTTGTTGCGCCAGAGAAGCATGTGTTTAAGTATTTATGTGTGTGCATTTCTGTGTAGTAGTAAAACACATGTGTGTGTGTTTGTCATTGTGTGTGATTGCTTTTTTGTGTGTGTGCGTGTTTGTGCATTTTTTGCTTTGGTAAAGCATGCGTGTGTGTGTTTGCAGTTGTTTGTGAGTGCATTTTTGTGTGTCAGAGATGCATGTGTGTGCATCCTTGTGTGATGGTGAAGCATGTGTGTGTTTGTGTGTGATTGTGAGTGAGTGCATTATTGTGTTTTAGAGAAGCATGTTTGTGAGTGTTTGTGTGTGTGCATTTATTTGTGTTAAAGTGAAGCATGTGTGTGAGTGTTTGTGTGTGTGAGTGTATTTGTGTGGTACAGAATCGTGTGTGTGCATTTATCTGTGTGTGTGTGTGTAGTTTTCATAACGGCTCAGATCACATGACATCCTGATGTGAGTTTCAAACACATTTCCAGTGAAGGAACAAAGATCAGCAGCTCTGACGTCTGCAGAGTCTCAGAAGAAAAAGATGTTTCTTGGTCGATTCCTCCTGAAACACGGAGACAGAAAAATGTATCAACTTGTAAAATCATGCGTGAAGTGAGTCTTGAAGAAAAGTGACAATTATCATCCACTGACTTTAGTCTCTGTCCACGGGCGGATCCTTCAGATGGTCCAGCTCCGAGCTGGGGGCCGCTGTAAGATCACAAACCCTGTTAGCTTGTGTGCTTCTCACCAGCAGATGAAACTAGTGTCAACACTGATGCTAGCATGCTAGCACTCTGTCACATGGTCAACATCTGAGCTGAGACAAGATCATGTACTTACAAGACGAGTCAGAGTCGCCTGAAATGGAAAGAAAGAGGACAAATTACACCTGAAGAAGATGAACATAGAAGAGTTCCTCTGACCTCTTCTCATCTCTGCTGACCTTCTTTGACCTTCTATTCTTTCTCTCCAGTATCTGGAGATGATCTGGATCAAATCACAAACTCTCACCTTTCTTCTTCTTCTTGTAGATGAAGTATCCAACCACTGTGAGCACCAGAGCGGAGGCAGCGACGGCGGCCATGATGATGTACAAGGTCAGGAAAGTCCTGGCTGTGGATGGAGAGCAAAGTAAGTGGAGACATGATCAGGTGACCAGTGTTAGAGACGTGGTGGGGCCTCATTCAGCAGATCCATGCTGACCACACCTGGACTCTCATCTGGATGAAAGAAACCTCTGGAGACACCAAGAAGGTTCTGAAGACTCTTACCGTTGGTCAGGATGTTTGACGGATCCAGTTTGGTGACCACGTCTTCCGGAATGCCGTCCAGTTGAAACACACACTCGTACCTGGACCAGTCGTCAGACGGGAGTTTCAGGTCCACCATGTTCTGGAAGGTTCCGTCAGGGTTGGGGAGGATCTCTCCGTGTTCCACGTCCTCGTGCAGCTCCTCTCCGTCTTTGGTCCAGAACAACATGGCTCTGTCGGGGTAGAAGCCTGTAGCGTGGCAGGTGACCGGAGAGCTGGCTGTCTTCTGGAGGAGAGACACTCGTGGACGCTCTGAAGGGAGGGACACCACACTTCAGAGAGAAAGTCAAAGGATGGACAGAGAATGAAGGAGAGGAGGAGGAGGGAGGACAGGGGTGGAGGTGAGGAAAAGAAGATAAGAGGAGAGAGAGAGAGAGAGGACATGAGGAGAGAGAGGAGGGAGAGAAGGAGGAAGGAGAGCAGAAGGAGAAGAAGGTCATGGAACTACCTGTTCTCATCAAGGTTTTGCTCCCAAACTTCACAAACTTCTTCAGATAGTTTGGACATTCTTGGGTGTAAAATAACTGATTATATTTCTTCCAGCCTTCATTCTGGTCCCACTTGTGTTTGCTGATGACGGCCTGAGGACTCGGAGCGACCCAGGTCAGAGTCTGAAGGTCAAACACGATGAAGTCTTCTCCATCATAGCCGTACTGTTGGTGACCGTTGACCTCTCCAGTCTCATCGTCCCACTCACAACCGCTCATCCTCTGAAAGATGTGAACACCTGAGAGAGAAACCAGAGTGAGACCTGATCTACTCCACTGTTTAATACTCCACTGTGATCTACTCCACTGTTTAATACTCCACTGTGATCTACTCCACTGTGATCTACTCCACTGTTTAATACTCCACTGTGATCTACTCCACTGTTTAATACTCCACTGTGATCTACTCCACTGTTTAATACTCCACTGTGGTCTACTCCACTGTTTAATACTCCACTGTGGTCTACTCCACTGTTTAATACTCCACTGTTTAATACTCCACTGTTTAATACTCCACTGTTTAATACTCCACTGTGATCTACTCCACTGTTTAATACTCCACTGTGGTCTACTCCACTGTTTAATACTCCACTGTGGTCTACTCCACTGTTTAATACTCCACTGTGATCTACTCCACTGTTTAATACTCCACTGTGATCTACTCCACTGTTTAATACTCCACTGTGATCTACTCCACTGTTTAATACTCCACTGTGATCTACTCCACTGTTTAATACTCCACTGTGGTCTACTCCACTGTTTAATACTCCACTGTGATCTACTCCACTGTTTAATACTCCACTGTGGTCTACTCCACTGTTTAATACTCCACTGTGGTCTACTCCACTGTTTAATACTCCACTGATCTACTCCACTGTGGTCTACTCCACTGTTTAATACTCCATTGCGATCTACTCCACTGTTTAATACTCCACTGTGATCTACTCCACTGTTTAATACTCCACTGTGGTCTACTCCACTGTTTAATACTCCACTGTGATCTACTTCACTGTTTAATACTCCACTGTGATCTACTCCACTGTTTAATACTCCACTGTGATCTACTCCACTGTTTAATACTCCACTGTGGTCTACTCCACTGTTTAATACTCCACTGTGGTCTACTCCACTGTTTAATACTCCACTGTGATCTACTCCACTGAGGTCTACTCCACTGTTTAATACTCCATTGCGATCTACTCCACTGTTTAATACTCCACTGTGATCTACTCCACTGTTTAATACTCCACTGTGGTCTACTCCACTGTTTAATACTCCACTGTGATCTACTCAACTGTTTAATACTCCACTGTGATCTACTCCACTGTTTAATACTCCACTGTGGTCTAATCCACTGTTTAATACTCCACTGTGGTCTACTTCACTGTTTAATACTCCACTGTGGTCTACTCCACTGTTTAATACTCCACTGTGATCTACTCAACTGTTTAATACTCCACTGTGATCTACTCCACTGTTTAATACTCCACTGTGGTCTAATCCACTGTTTAATACTCCACTGTGATCTACTCCTCTGTTTAATACTCCACTGTGATCTACTCCACTGTTTAATACTCCACTGTGGTCTACTCCACTGTTTAATACTCCACTGTGGTCTACTCCACTGTTAAATACTCCACTGTGATCTACTCCACTGTTTAATACTCCACTGTGATCTACTCCACTGTTTAATACTCCACTGTGGTCTACTCCACTGTTTAATACTCCACTGTGATCTACTCCACTGTGATCTACTCCACTGTTTAATACTCCACTGTGATCTACTCCACTGTTTAATACTCCACTGTGGTCTACTCCACTGTTTCATACTCCACTGTGGTTTACTCCACTGTTTAATACTCCACTGTGATCTACTCCACTGTGATCTACTCCACTGTTTAATACTCCACTGTGATCTACTCCACTGTGATCTACTCCACTGTTTAATACTCCACTGTGGTCTACTCCACTGTTTAATACTCCACTGTGATCTTCTCTTCTTCTCTGAACTTGTATGATCTACTCCAGTTTCCTCCTCTGATCTACTCTGTATACAAGATTGATGGTTCAGGATGTAAAAAGGTTGAACATGATTCAGTTTAAGGTCAAACATTGATTTTAAAGACAACAAACCTCCAGTTTGGTTGAATCTCTGTTTTACTATTTCAATGTTGATCTTGTGGACCTGCTGTTGGTTATTTAAGATATTTGTGTCTCTCTCCCAGTACTGAGGATCATCTGCTGTGACCTGGATCATCCAGTCTTGTTTGGGTACTTTTCTCCTGGTGTTGCTGTCGTAGTGTTCCACTTCAACTCCGTCCACATAAGCGACAGAAACAAACTCTGGGAAGTTTTTAACTCCAGCAGACGCAGTTTGGAAAAACTGCATCGTGTGAATCACTGTGAGACACAAAAACAAAGTTTAGATCTTCTCTGGTTCTGATGACACAACGTTGTGATGCAGCAGAACAATCACATCTTCTACAAAGACAAAGAGGTGAAGAACAGAGGGACAGTCAGCAGTGACACAAAGTTCACGTCCACACACGGACACCAGCAGAACATCCTTCACACTTCACTCTCCAAGAACCCTGGCTAACTGGGACACAACTATAGAAGAAGAAGAAGAAGAAAGAAGAAAAAACGATTAATATTAATAACAATCTGAAATGTAATAAATATTTATAATAAAACAAATAAGGAATAAAGAGAATTAAAAGAATAAATGGATGAATTAAGAAGAAACAGGAGCAACAATGTTGAAAAAGATCAAACAACTAAATTGAAATTGTTTTTAAAAAACGCATAGATAATAAAATATTAAAACCAAGTTCATGGAACAAATCTAAGAATGATTGATAGAATAAAGATCATTGAAGGACATTAAGGTTAATGATGAACTTAAATAACATGAGTTTATATCAGTTTATAAATAACATGTTTCTGAAGATTACTGTTCAACATGATTGTAAATGTTTCATTTAGATATTTTAAGTCCAAACACAAGTTCAGAGCAGCTGCTTCACTGAGTTGCTCCAATAAACTGTGAGATGTGATAATATGTTGAAGTGAGCTGAGCTACAAGGTTGTCTGAACATGCGCACTTAAGAAATGCGACACTTTCTTTGTTTTTATTTCCTCATTTTAGTTCATGATAGACTTGTTTACTAAAGTCAAATCAATGAAAATTGTAAAAGCTCTTCTTGTGAGTCAATGAATCTCCTGATGGCAGCATCGTTTAAAAACAAGTGATCAGCTCATGAAGCAAAACTCTGGAGTCACTTTCTGTTCAGCGTCAAACAAGTTCCTCCGTCAATCAACAGAAGTGACTCAACAGCGCCACCAGGTGAGCACCTGACATTGAGCTCGGATCTACTTTTCTGTGTACGACTTCTTCACGGTTCTGAGATGAAAAGTGAATCAGTGAAACACTTTGACTCCTCTGAGAGTGAAAAGGTCATGAAGGTTGTAGTGAAGAGTATTTGGAGAAATAAAAGGTGACGCAGGTGTGAACACATGAAAGTGGAGGAAGGAGACTCACTCGCAGTTGAGCTGTGGATCCACACAACAAGCACAAACAACACCTTCTTCATCTTCAGCTCTTTTCTGGAGACTAGGATCCAACAAGTCTTCAGGTCGACGAACGAAGTACAAGTGAAAGTAAACAACAGACGCAGGAAGAAATATCTGAGCCAATGAGGATTCAGTGTGACGTCACGTCCAGATGGAAAGTGAAAGTAAACCAAACATGTTATTACGACTATTTTCTGTGACAAAAACTCCACTTTAAACTTTATTATTATTTCTTAGAGTCGTTCTTCTGAACCTTAAAGTCACGCAGAATGTGAACTATGGAATACCAGGAGTGTCAAATTAAAGTGAAGAGAAATAAAAGTGGATTGAATTGCTTTTTATTTTGACATACGATGATTTATATGTATAAACTTTCTTTCCTTCCTTTCTATTCTCTTTTATTCAGAAAAAAAAGTTTTTCTAAAATATTACTATGAAAGTAAAAAATAAACGAGTTTTTTGTGGAGACGAGAAAAGCTTCTAGTTCCCTCTAGTGGTTCAAACATGACATTGAGCTCAAACAGTAAATACAGTTGAATGATTTTCAGTCATTTTCATCAATTCAAGAACCATTTGTATCATTATTTTACGGAAAGACTTTCTGTAGTTAAAAAAACACTTGAACTATCTTCAGTTCCCTCCTGGTCAGTGAGCTCTTGGTGCTCTACGATCTCTCCAACATTGTATGGTCTCACAGGAAGTAAAACTGCCTGTTCTTGGTACTATTTACCCACAAACCTTAGCATGAACTGGCCCTCAAAAGTAAACCTGTCAGAGAAAGTAAAGGTCTCAGGCAACAGCAGGTTGAAAGTGGGGATATAAGCAGTGGAGAAAATAAAAAAAAATAACTTTCAGGTTGAATTATAGAATTAAAATATATCATTTTTACTTAAAGTATACAATATTTGATTGTTTTTTAAGTTGATAAATCTCATACAGAAATAAAGTTGTCTAATAAGCTACAATATTTAACTTCATCAAAATGTCTTTAAATCCATTTTAATTAACATTTTCAATCAGGTTTTGTTTTTACACACAAATAAATGTGATCAGTATCCGTTCATGGTGATTGTCCTTATCTGCCACAATGATTCTTCCCTGACTGAATATCTTTTGAGCGTGTTGTGTTGAGTCTGTAATGCTGCCAACAAAGTTATGAATCTACAAGTTTCCTGACACACTTCGACTAGAAATTGTTCTTGATGATAGTTTATTGAAAATAATTCTTCTCACTTTTGTTTCTTTGTCAAGATGAAACATTAAACATTTCCACATGGTTGGTTTAAACACTCAATGTGAACATTTTGGTGCATGTGTTGAACTTTCATTTGGATTAATATGTAAGTTCACAGTATTGAGGGGAGGAATATGATCAGAGTGTTGGTTTTCCATTTTAAAAGTGTAAATATTGTCTCATTCTGCACTTTGTCCAGGACGAGAACACAGTCTTCTCTTTCAGTCAGACAAGCCTACTCTTGGGATGAAGGTTTTTGATCATCCATTGTGCCGACCAAGGCTTTTCTATGGTTTTCCACCAGTGTTTCCTCTTTCCTCTTGAGAACAGTGAGGCTCGAGGGTTTGAGGTTGATTTTAGTGGCACCAGAAGCTCCAACAAATCACTGGTTCCTCAACTGGTTGGCTCTACAACAAACTGAAGAAATGCTGACTCTGTTCTCTGTTCTAATGATGACCACAGTGTTGGACAAATCTGTGATCAACACCTTAGAGAGCATGAGCTCCATCATCACATAACTTATGCTATTTATCCCAAAGCTTTCATGTATATATTACCCATTGAATTAAAATGCCATAGGATAGTGATGTTACCGACTGTGTCGAGGCTTCGAAGCGTGTGTCGAGTAATCCAGGATTTTGTTCATGAAGCGTGTATCGAGGCGTGTGTTGGTTACGTAGGTGATGACGTTCGAGGCCTCGCGAACCGAACCGTCACGTGACGGTTCGGTAATCGCTCGTGAACTTCCCGCGAAACTCAGAATAAAAGTGGCCTCAAAACGCAATGGAGCTTCCCCCACATCTCTTGGATTGGCGGATTGTTGACTATAGCAAACTTTGGTTTACTAGTAGTATCATGGAACCAGCGAGAAAAAGGCGTTTTTCCCCCGTGTGGCAGCATTTTGAGCAGATCTCTCCTATTAAGGTATAATAATGTTGGAATATAGGCTGTGAATCACAGCCTGTGATTAATATATTCTCACAGACACATACACACACCCATTATTATATATACTATATACTATATACAGACCCATTATTATATTTTATATATACACATATAAAGTATATATATGTATATATAAAAGATAATAATTGGTGTATATATATATAGTTTCCATTGGACACGCCTTGTACTTATATCCATCTTTTTTTTTCATTTTGAAAAGGTGAAGTGTCTGTTGTGTTCCAAGGAAATTGGATTCAACAACAACACTTCATCAATGCTGAGGCATTATAGAGCCCTGCATGAGAGCTTGGAGACCAACGAGACAATTGAACCAACGTCAGGCAAGCTAGATGGCTTCTTTCAAATTCATTTATTTACTATACTACTGTTTGTTATTTATTTTATGTGGTCACTTACATGCAGCTTTTCTGTTTTAGGAAGCAAACTCTGGCATCGTTTAGATGCCACAGTACAGCAGACCAGGCCGAGGAATGAAACGGTTGATGCTACGGTGGCGGTGAAGACCTACCTCAACGAACACAATATTCCTAGAAACGAGGACCCCCTACAGTACTGGGCGAAATGTAAAAATATACACCCATCTCTCTTTCAGCTGGCCATGAAAATACTGTGTACCCCGGCTTCATCCGTCCCCTGCGAAAGGATTTTTTCCAAAGCCGGGGAAATAATCAGTAAAAAAAGAAACCGGCTAAAGCCCAGTACTGTGGGAAAATTGCTTTTTTAAATAAAAAGGAATAATTATTAAAAAAAAACAAGGTTGTCAAGCACATTTTTTAATATCAGAATCATTTGCGCACAAAGATGCAATGCTCCCAATTGTCCACATGATGGCATGGTCGTGCAAATGAAGCCTCACGAGGCTTTGCTCCAAAGATGAACTACTCGGCTGGGAGGCTTCGCTGCTTCATGAGGCTTCATCTCGCATCACTACCATAGGATGTTTATATTAAACTTTGACAGAACCAACAACCACTCTGATCATATTCCTCTCAATACTGCACAAGGAAGTAAAGAAGGATCATCAATGACAGAGAACATATGAAGTGAATCATTATTCTCTGTCTGCTTCACACTCAGGAAGGAATATCACAACTCTTCATCATGGTTAGTGACACCAAACACTTTACAAACACATTTCTTAAGTTAAGAACTATAGAAATGATCCCTGAAAGTATAGTCTTAACTTAACTCTGCACCAACATCACACTCCATCCTCACACCAAACCATTACAGTGACGATCCAAAGGTGACCTTTGTGTTGAAGGAATGGCTTCATAAAAATCATTGTAAGGACCTGGAGTCTCTTAGTCAGTCTCCAGATCTAAACCTCATAGATCACAGATGTCAAATCAGTCCAGAAAAGTGCTTGTTCTTTGTAGTGTAGTTCACAGAAATAAAGAATTTTTTACTCAAAATGATTCAATAAATGACATTTGTTTCTTATAATATTGACTTTACTCCATGTGTGTGCAAGCTTTATGGTTCATGTGTTTGATATAAACATACATTTCATGTTGTGTATTTAATAGTGATGTGTTGATGAAGCCAAATGAAACAGTGTCATGTTGTTTAGAGGTCAGTAGGTGGCGCCATCAGTTTAAAAAATATGTTTCATTAGAAAAGTTGTTCAAAACAATGGAAAATAGTGCAGAGACCGCCATCTAGTGGACACTTAAAAATAATGACACTGCTTCATCAAGCTAAGAAGTACAAAGCACTTTCAATACTTACAAAGTATTTTATTAATTGACTTTTGTTTATTATAATATTGACTTTACTTTTTGTGTTTTTTAAATAATGTAGAAACCTAGTTTGAAAGTATTGTGGTGCATGTGTTTGATTTGTAAATACATTTCATGTTGTGTATTTAATGTGAATCACACAGTATCATGTTTGTTCAAATTAATGAATGCAGAAGAAAAATAATAAATACAACATCAACCATCATTATAATAGTTTGTGTGAGGATGGAGTGTGATGTTGGTGCAGAGATAAGTTAAGACTATACTTTCAGGGATCATTTCTATAGTTCTTAACTTAAGAAATGTGTTTGTAAAGTGTTTGGTGTCACTAACCATGATGAAGAGTTGTGATATTCCTTCCTGAGTGTGAAGCAGACAGAGAATAATGATTCACTTCATATGTTCTCTGTCATTGATGATCCTTCTTTACTTCCTTGTGCAGTATTGAGAGGAATATGATCAGAATGGTTGTTGGTTCATAACAACTAAATGTTAAACCTTTATGAGTTTAGCAGTAATGGTGAGATTAAGCCTCATGAACCACTGAAGACTTCCATTAGAGTAGTTCATCCTTAACTAAAGCTTTAGGATTCATTTGCTCTAACAAACCATCAAGTTTGGCATCATTTCTGCTTAAAGGATTCAGAAGCAGAAACTTTTATTTGTCAGATTCATTGATTTGTGAGACTAGTAGAGATATGTGTTTGTATTTTGTTAAAAACCTGAATATTTAGGGGCGCTGTTGAGCATAGCAATGGAGTAGACATGTTTTTTGGAGCTCCACAGAACGACTATATAAAAGTAATTTTTTCAGCGCACTTTTTGGAAAACATTCCAATTTTACCTTTGCTAAACCATATGCCTAAAAACCGAAACTTTGAACTGGCTGGTAAATCAAGCAAAGGTGGGCAAACAGCGACTCAAGCCACGAGGCCTTCGCCTTCGACGCCGACTTTAGCCCCGAGCTCCATTGAAGTAGCTTTCCTGAGAAGGAGTGTCTCCGCACCCGACGCGTCGGTCACTGAATCGCTCAAGATGGAACTACTATCTTCGGTGCGCAAGGATTTACTTGAAATCCTTCAAACAGAAGTTGGCGCAGTGTTGGAAAGTGAGATGGCGGTGATTCCAGCGGATATTGGTGCAGCGAGAGCGGAGCTCAAAGAATACAGGTCGACGATCAACTCTGAACTCTGACCTCTGAACTCTCCGCCATGAAAGCTACGGTGAAGGATGTGGAAGAAAGTTTGTCAACGTGCACGGATGATGTTGTTTCACTCAAGAAGGAGGTGAAGCGGCTCACGGGGGTCGTGGACCAACTTCACAATAAATGCGAGGACTTGGAGGCGAGGTCGCGGAGGAACAATGGAAGGATCGTCGGAATCCCGGAGACCCGTGAATGCAACACCGAGTCTGTGTCCTTCTGCAGCCTTTGATCTGAAGGACGCTCCTGGACAGAACCGTCTCTCCCCGCCTGGATCTACAGAGGGACGCCGGTCAAACACCATCATAGCCCGCGTTCACTACTTCCAAGACTGTGAAAACATCCTGAGACTCGCTCGGATCAAACAACGCATCAGTGTGGACGGAGTCAGCATCTCAGTGTTTCCTGACCCGACAAGTGTTGCCAAAGCACGCGCGGCGTTCAATGACGTCAAGAGTCGGTTTCGTGGAGTGGACGGGGTTCGCTTCGGATTTGCTTATCCTGCCCGCTTCAGAATCACCTACAAGAATGTGGAGAAATCCTTCTACTGCTGCAGAGGCGCGAGTATGTCAACAAAAACATCAGTGGAGCCTTAATTGTATTAAGTCAAGTTCTGTTGGGGCCAACTTTAGCTTCCTGAGCGTGTTAGTGCAGATACCTTTTATGGTAGGTTTATTTGTTGATGTTGTTTTTGTTTGTTTATGTTTACTCCATACAGTTACAAGTGTATTTACACCCATGTTAAAATATGAGTCACAACCCACTGTCTTTAGGTTCAACACCTTTTATAAGCTGGAACGTAAAAGGAGTGAACATCCTATTAAGCGTAACAAAGCTCTTACACACCTGAAGTCATTAGGTGGAGAGATAATGTTCTTACAAGAGACACACTTACGTCCAGAAGAACACTCAAAGTTAAAGAGGGGATGATAGAACATCACTCTGATTATGGGGATAGGTCAAGAGGAGCTGCCATACTTATTAGAAAAGGAGTCTGTTTTCAACTAAACAATTTCATATCTGATAACAAGGGAAGATATATCATAGTCGTGGGTAGATTGTCTGGAACTGAGGCGGCACTAGTTAATGTTTATGGCCCTAACTGATCCTCACTTCTTCTCTAGACTAATAGCAACTATTCCAGATCCTAACAAATATAACATCATTTTAGGAGGTGACTTTAATCTCGTACCTGAGCCAACGTTAGATAGATCCTCCACTAAACTTCAAAATAATTGATCAAAATCAGCAAATACAGTAAATCTCATTAAACAATCTTATGCACTTACTGACCCCTGGAGGAAATTAAACCTCACTACCAAACAATATTCTTTTTTTTCACATGTCCACCAATCGTTTTCGAGGATAGACTTTTTTCTGATAGACAACAGAATTTTGCCATGTGTAACAAAATGCCAATACCACAGTATTGTGATTTCCCATCATGCACCAGTCCAACTGGACATAGCATTTCCAGACAGTGCACCAGTTCAACGCACATGGCGTCTTGACCCGCTCTTATTGTCAAGCAAAAACTTTCAACATTTTCTCTCGGATCAAATTGATTTCTTTCTTGACATCAATATTACTCCCGGGATGTCCTACACTTCAATCTGGGAGGCACTCAAAGCTTATCTAAGGGGACAAATGATTTCATTTTCAGCAAATGTCAAGAAAGAAAGAACTAAACGCCTCAATGAGATACAGCAGAAATGATTACAATTAGATAAAAAATGTGCATCTCAGCCTAATCCATCCTTATTCAATGAAAGACAATTATTACAAGCCGAATACAATCATTTAACCACTGTCCAAATTGAGAAACTCCTCCTGAAAACAAAACAAACCTACTATGAACACAGTGACAAAGTGGCTCGACTACTGTCACCAAATCAAACAATCGGCAGCAAATCGTATCATTTCTGAAATGAATACAGCTGAGGGTTTGACATCTGTACATCCACAAACTATTAATGACCAGTTCAGAACATTTTATAGTGACCTTTATACCTCTGAGACTTCTGCAACATCATTGGAGATTGAGGACTTTTTAGAAAATATGCAAATTCCCCAAATGAATAAACAAGAACAATCTGTTATAGACTCCAGAATAACAACAGAGGAAATAACTCTAGCTATAAACTCAATGCAAAGCGGAAAAGCACCTGGTCCAGATGGATTCCCCACTGAATTTTATCAAATGTTTTCAAATAAACTTTCACCTATTTTAAGTAAATTATTTGAAGAAACACGTATAACTTTAAAACTACCACCAAAAATGAATCAGGCAACTATTACAGTTATACCTAAAAAAGGAAAAGACCCGCGAGAATACCTTACCTTACCTTACCTTACCTTTCCTTATCTTACCTTACCTTACCTTACCTTACCTTACCTTACCTTACCTTACCTTACCTTACCTTACCGGCCCATAAGCCTTCTCTGCTGCGACTATAAAATTCTCACTAAAGTTCTGTCTCGTCGTCTGGAAACAGTGACCAAAATAATCCACCCTGACCAGACTTGTTCTGTGCCAGGTAGGCAATCTTTCTTTAACATGCGACGTTGACTTAATATTTTATATAATTCCCATTCCACTGAAATGCCAGAAGTTGTTATCTCACTTGACGCTGAAAAAGCATTTGATCGGGTGGAGTGGAAATACTTATTTACAGTGTTGGGAAAATTTGGTTTTGGTTCGAACTCTATATCTTGGATCAAAATAATCTATTCCACACCAGTGGCTGCAGTACACACTAACTCAATAACATCAACGTATTTTAAACTTTACAGAGGAACAAGACAGGGTTGTTGTCTCACCTTTTCTTTTTGATTTAGCTATTGAGCCTCTGGCTCTGAGGAAAGAGGAGGAAATCTTTGGAGTGTTGAGGAACAAGGAAATTCATAAATGTTCACTATATGCTGATGACCTTTTGCTCTATTTGTCTAATCCAGTTGTTTCAATACCTGGAGTTATTGAAATATTACAAATATTTGGTCACATTTCAGGTTACAAATTACATTTTTCAAAAAGTGCTGTATGTCCAATCAATGATCTGGCAAAATCAATCGACTATAATATCTTCCCCTTTCAGTTAACAAACAAATGGACCTACTTGGGTTTAAAGATGACACATGTATACCAAGATTTCTTCCACAATCACTTCAAAACTCTGTTTGAACCAAAAATGACCTTTTAAGGTGGAGCCACTTACCAATCTCATTAGCAGGAAGGGTGAACACTATAAAGATGACTGTTCTTCCCCGTTTCCTCTATTTCTTTCAAATGATTCCTTATTATTTACCCAAATCTGTTTTTAAGGAACTTGACAGTTTAATTTCTGCATTTATATGGAACCGATCGGTGCCAAGAATGAAAAAATGTTTTCTGGAAATTCCAAGGTTGGAGGGAGGACTTGGTCTTCCTAACTTTATGTTCTATTACTGGGCAGCAAATGTGTGCAAATTTGCATTTTGTGTTGGTGCATGGCGGGAAAAACGAGGTCCACTTTGGGCTAATTTGGAAATAAATAATAATAATGCCATTTCTCTGCTAAGTGCTACATTACCAATAGGCCAGCACCAGATCTCCAACCCTGTTGTGAAAAATTCTATAAAGATTTGGAATCAATTTCGGAAACATTTTAATTTAAAAGATTTAAGTACATTCTCTCCCTTATTGAATAACCATCTTTTCCCCCCATCCGAGATGGACACTGGTTTCCAGGTCTGGCACAGTAGTGGACTGGTATTTCTAAAAGACTTGATTCAAAATAATCATTTTCTAACATTTGAGTATCTACAACAAAAACACAATCTTCATAAAAGTAATTTCTTCAGATATCTCCAAGTCAGGAGTTTTGCCAATAAATATCTTAAATTTCCACTTGTGCAATCCAACAACACATGCAATGAGATTCTTTCCTTAAATCCACACATAAAAGGTCATATTTCCAAAATATATAGGATCATGCAAAATGTCAAACCTCTGTCATGGGACAAAACTAAGCCTGGGAACACGATTTAAACATTAAATGATCTGCAAGTTTCTGGCAGCGTAGCTTAGAGTGTATCCATTCGTCATCTTACTGCATAAAGCAACGTCTCATACAATTTAAAGTGTTACATCGTTTGCATTATTCAAATGAGAGACTTGCTAAAATCTACCCAGACGTCAGTCCACATTGTTTAAGATGTTCTCACAGACCAGCTACTTTGGGTCATATGTTCTGGCATTGTCCATCACTCAAAGGTTTCTGGAGTAGAATATTTGAATGTATTTCCCGCATGTGTAAAAAAGCAATAACACCTTCTCCACACATGTGTATATTTGTCGACCTCCACCTGACCTCTCTGTAAATACAGCACATGCAAACGCAATTGCATTTTCCTCATTGATGGCAGCAGACTTGTTCTTCTGCAGTGGAAGTCAGACAAGCCACCATCATTTAAGAGTTGGGTTCAAGAACTTCTCTCTATGTTGCAGTTAGAGAAAATAAAATACAGTCGGTCAAATTGTCTGGAGAAGTTTCATGAAACCTGGTCTCCTTTCATGCAGCATGTTAAAGAGCTGAACCTTACATAATACTTGAACAGTTTGGCTTATATTTTTATTTTTACCACCATATGTATGGAGTATTTTTTTTCTTTTGTTTTTTTTTGTTTTTGTCTGTTTGTATCAATGTATACTATTATGCATCATTGTTCCTTTTTGAGTTGATTTTGGTTTTCTGAGACCGCGGGGTGGTTTTCTACGGGGGTGGAGGGTGGGATCTTTCTTTGTTTTTGTATTATACCTTTTATTTTACTTATTTTGTGTGTGTGTTTCAAAATGTATGTCTTAATATCTGAAAATCAATGAAAAGATGTTTAAAATATATATATATATATATATATATATTTTTTTAGTTCATTGTAAACGTTTTCTTGACTCCCGTCTGGCACAACTTTTAGCCATCATGAAACATTTTGTCTAGAAAAAAACTCAATAAATTCACACTTTCCCATAATGCCCAGAGACAATTTATCTTAATGAAGTTTCAACATAAAGCATGTTGAAGTAGAACCTCAATGTAAATCAGCTCTGATAGTCCCTGGTTCAAATTGTATTTCAATGCAAACAAAGGCCTTATCATTAGATTCTTGAATGTACTGTAGTACCTTTAAATACTTTTATGGATTCTAGGGAACCCTAGCAAATCTACATGTTGTTAGACCCACAACCTCAACTGCTGGAAGATTTGTGTGATTGAGTTTGACACCACTTCTCTATTGAGTCTGGTCGAACTATTTAAGCTCGTTTTTATCTTCCCTGTAACATGTTTACAAAGGACCAGGGATTAGTAAAGACACTCGCCACGATAATGATATAAATGGCAGTTACCAAACAGTGTTCGGTTTTGCTGCCATTTTCTTTCTGATTTTGTTTAAAATATATATATTAAGGATAAGGATGTAACGGTCCAAATGTATCCTATTAGTAACAATTTCATAAAAATCATTCACATTGGTATAAAACCTTAATAATCTCCATCCCTTAGAAAAGAAACTTCATTAACACTAGTCTGTAGACTCTAGCAGCGTTAAACTAAACTATTTAGACCGACTCTTACCGTGCCACTTTCCCTTGAAGACCGTTCCAAATGAACCAGATCCTATCCTCTGACCCAGAGTGATCTGGCCCTCAGATATCTCCCAGTCGTCGCTGGAGTCCCTCCTCCCGAGAGTTTTCTGTTTCACGGCACATCACCATCACCTTCATCATCACCACAGCAACGTTCATCAAAGCACAAAGACGGTCTCTTACCATTTTATTGCGATCTTCAGACGAGGACGACGACTTGCGCTCTCTTTGTGGACACGGGGACTTCTGCGGGACCTTGACGTTGGTCAGAGAGCCGGGTAGAGATGCAGGAGGAGTGGCGGACAGACCTGTGGTGGTACCTGGACAGCAGGGGAAACAGAGAAAAAGCATTTGGAGCTTGAAAAAGTGAGTTAAGGCAGAAGAGGAGAGAAGAAGAAAGTTGACTTTAAAGAGTGCGTTTGCCGTTTGAATGTGCAGAAGAGGTCATGCAGTGGCAAATAATGTTTGTTACCCTATGATTTATTATTTTTTCATTTTACATCATGAATGAAACTCATTCGTACTTTGACTCTCAATTGTGAATACTTTCAAGAATGATTTATACAAGTTAAAAGCCTTAATAATTACAAATCTAAAACTAATTATTTTATTGACTTGCAGTCACGTTTATGCAATTTAATGAAAGAGGTCATATATATATAAATAAATAGCTCAGTTAGACTATTCTTATTTATAAGGCCAAATATTTTTTAATGAAGCTACACTGGTAAATGATACATGGACATTTTAAATACTACATTCATTATCAAAAGGCTTGACTTATCTAAGGAATCTCTTAAAAACAGCATCATTTATTTGCATATATTTACCATACAATGATGAAGAAAACGACTCTTTTGAAGTCTGTGTGTAACAAAAGTGCATCACAGTGTTTGAAACAGTAAGATTGAAGTGAATCCCACAACCATGAGAGAGAACATGTGAAAACATAAAGAGGGAAACACACACAGTGGACTTGACACAAGGTAAAGGGGCTGTTGTGCTGGGGTGGAGGTGTAGGTGAAGGAGGAAGAGGATGGGGGAAGAGAGGAAGAACACAGGAACACACAGAGGCCTAACTACCTCGGAAAACAGGCTCGGGCTCAAAATCAAAGACTATGTCATTGGGGTAGGAGTATAGGAGGGGGCTTGAGGTCCGTGTTCGGTGCTTCCTCAAGCAGCGGGCGGGGTGGGTCGGGGGGGCTGCAGGGCAAAAAGAGACAGACACACCATCACTGCTACTCACCCGGCCCCTCTAACCACCAACTGTCCATGGTTTTGCTCATGGCTTTACTGGAGCATTCATCTTACAACTATCACAGTTCCACTTCCTATTTTTAAACATTACCAGTTCAGTGAAGACGATTCTCTGAGACCAATCGTGGCAGAAACTAATACTGGCAACTCTTGATCCTTCTTAACATTTATAGTTAGAAAAATATGTTTTTTCACGTTTCCATTAATTCATATTTTTATATTGACGCAATCATTAACTGTAATTACATCTATCTTGGATTATTAACATTACTATCATTTATATTACAAATGCATTGTTATTTAAAAATACAAGACAATATTGGCTTTATTTTTAGTCATGTTTGTACTGGAATGGTTCTAACCATCTGTTTTTGTTTAACAAAATAATACAGTTAAAGAGTTTATGTTACAAAATTTCTAAACTGCTAATAAATGCAAGTCAAGTGTTGTTTAAGCTAGTTTTTAATTACATGTAAATCTCCAAAAGGGAAATATATTGAGAGGTGCAGGCTTGTTAAACTGATATATAGATATAATATATATATAAATATATATATATATGAGTCACTTGACAACTGTATTTAACCTAATTACTATGAATTATGAATGAGGAGCTAATGAGGCTCATAAACATTGTTGCTAAATTGCTAATGAAGTTATAGTTTATTTTACACACTAGCTAACAGGCAATATTTGAAAAGCACTGCAGGAATACACTAGAAAAACAAATACATAAATATGGCTGATATGACAAGATTACTAACAGGTTTTTTTTATTCACCCTAAAACATGACTATTGACATGTTTACCAATTGTTATTATAGTTACTTATTTAACCAAGTAGCTGAGTGTGTAGAAGCTGTTGGATGAATCATTTTTATCATATTTGGTTGTTCAAGCAAAGCGAACAACACACAATTAAATATTATATATGGTATATGGTATTGTCTTTTTCAACATTCCATTTATATTCATATTCATTATTGGGTCTCACACACACACACACACACACGCACGCACGCACGCACACACACACACACACACACACACACACACACACACGCACACACGCACACACGCACACACACAAAAGACTAAGAGCACGCAGACGCGGAATGGTTGGAAAAAAAGCCACAGGATGTTTGGGAAATGTTGCGTGTTGATCTTCATAATAATAATATCTATTTATATAGCGCCTTTATAGACCAGGGTCACAAAGCGCTTTGACAGCCATTCACACATACTGATGGGAGTAGGCTGCACCACATGGTGCTGAATCTGCCATCAGGGTAAAGTGTCTTGCTCAGGGACACAACGACACAAACTTGTCTGGAGCTGGGATTGAACCTGCAACCTTTTGGACTGCAGGCAACCACTCTACCATCTGAGCTATGACGCCCCTTATGACCTCCCTCCGACCTCGGTAAGCACTGATCACAAATCAGATCCTGTAAAGAATCAACATTTGTGTTACTATTATTATAGATAAATAGTTTAAGGAAAGAATATACAACGTCGGATGAAATAATTTGAACATTCATCCATTTTTTTCAGATGCAGGCAGAACCTCTGACTACTTGGTTTCACATTCTTACATCAAAAATCAAGTCATTTATATCAACAACTGTTGCATCTCACATCAATGTTGACAGGCTCGATGGTGTTGATATGGACGTTGGGTGCGGACGACGAGCGGTCCCGCTGCCCAAACTGGTTACGGTGGTCTTCCTCATTGGGCCGGAAACTAGGTGGGATGGGTATGGACTTGGACGGGGACACAGTGGCGTGGCATATGGATCTGGAAAGGTTTGAAGCCATCAATAAGAGAGAGCACAGAGACGAACACGCAGAAAGGGAGAGAGCGGGGATTACCCTGTGGAGTCTGATGGGGGGAGTGAAGGACAGACTTCGGACACGGGGGTCGTCCCTTCTGAAGAAACTTCCTCCTGAGTGAAGGGGTGGTGCTCGAAGAACTTGGAAACTAGCAATAAGCTTGAACCACAAAAGAAAATGTTATTAAAATCAAGTTTAAATGAAGGTTTTTTACTGAATGTTATCCTGCTTATATATTAATCTATAACTGCACACATGTTTATAGATGCATCAGGTTAAAAACAATACTTTCTTTATATTAAATTGTTAATTATTTAGACGCGCTTAAACTGACCATGACCTCAGTGAAGAGTCAACACTTTAAATCACAGCTTAATTTAAGATTTTGTACAACTTCTCAAGTGACACAACTTACTGTAACTGGTCGTAGTTGACACACATAAGAGGAACCTCGGTGCTGCAGCGCTGGTGGAACTTGTACCCCCATGTCTGGCAGCGGAACCCCTGGAAAAGCAGCTTCCTGCAGAAGTCGCAGAAGGCCAGAGTGAAGAAAGTCTTCCTCACCTAAAACTGATCAACTTTAATGCCTAAACAATTTAGAGTCATGAAGATGGAGGAGAACTTAGGTCTGTATCTGATGTGCTGATAAAGTACAATTTATAGTAATAATACCTTTCATTATTAGTCATTATTATTAATGATTTGAACTGAAAAACATGTACAGACTCCAGTCAAGCTGCTTTTTTACCAACTAACTAGATTCATATCATAAAAAATATAAGGAATAAGTTACTAAGACTCATTGGACAGCAGGTGGCAGTGTCATTTCAGAGATTGCTTGCACAACATTATAGTGTTTAGGTTTTATATGATACAACTTTTAAAATACATAATGGAATATAACAAAAAAAAGTGTACCTTGCTACAGACTTTTGTGTTTTTAGTATTAATATGGAACCTTGCAAACATAAGTGAAGTCAATCGCTCACACACGACTGACCACAATGCATCTGATTACAATAATTCAATAATGCTGTTTCACTTTCAAGGGACACAAACATGTTTTCAATACAAAAATAAACCTTTACTTTGGGATACTTTTGTGTTTTTATGTGTGTAATTCATTGCTTCTTGGACAGATCCGTTTAGTCTGTCAATCTCAACAAAGACAAAGACCTATGAGCTTCAGTCTTAACATTAAAATGAAAATACTTGTTTCTTTTTGTTAAAATTAAAAGAGACAATTACATTAAAACCTTCCTTGATAGTTTATTGTCTTGAACACAACAACCACTCTGATCATATTCCTCTCAATACTGCACAAGGAAGTAAAGAAGGATCACCAATGACAGAGAACATATGAAGTGAATCATTATTCTCTGTCTGCTTCACACTCAGGAAGGAATATCACAACTCTTCATCATGGTTAGTGACACCAAACACTTTACAAACACATTTCTTAAGTTAAGAACTATAGAAATGATCCCTGAAAGTATAGTCTTAACTTAACTCTGCACCAACATCACACTCCATCCTCACACCAAACCATTACAGTGACGGATGCATAGTTTTTGAATTTTAAAATGTTACTGTCATTCATTTGATTGCAAAGAGATGAGACTAGAAAACATAATTGTAGTTTCATAGTTTATACACAACATGTATTCAAAATCACTACGTTCAATTCCATAATTCATCTAAACTGTGATTATTGATCACCATGACATTAAAACAACTATATCAGGTTATTTTATTATGCATTACAATCAATTGTAAACATTAAACAATATAGTTTAATACAAGGGAAAATACATTTGAACAAGAGTTGTGTTTGATGTTAAAATGAAAACGTTTTTTCAATTATTAACATTCTGACTTAGGTGAGCGACTCACAGCTAGGGGGCGATCTAGGTGGATTGTTGTGGTGTCCTCTTCCACGCTGCAAACAGAAAGCAGTTGAGTGCAGTGAGGGCGTGACACACAAGTCTCATAGAGGCACACCTGACTGGTGCAGGTGCTCGGGGGGCGGAGTCAAACATCCACACTGGGCGTCTCACCACACCTGTCCAAATGTGTCGTCAGTGTTGCACATTTGAGCTCTGGCGGGATCTAAGATGGCGGCACAGGTGTGGCGTGAGATCGGCGTCTCATGGTTGTGTAACCTGATGAAGTTTGACTTGAGAGAAGCAGGTCAGAGAGCAAACCTCCACAAACACATTCAGCCGACTCAGCAGGAAACTTTGAATCAAGTTTCTACATGTGAATTGTCGGCACAAGCTCTTGTGGATTTTTCTTCTACACAAAAGTGGACACAACTTATGTGCACCTGTTCAGCACAAGACGAGTTGATCAAAGCAATACAGTCATATTTAGGACATGAGTTGATCAGGAAACAGAAGGAGAGGTCAGAGATGTTGACCTTTCATAACAGCTGCACAAATGGATTCTTTCTGAGCCTCCACTGACCCTCAATGACAAGTGACTTTACTGAACATTTGGAGTCCAAACACATGTGGACGTTTTCTGTCCATTTATTTGAAGATCAAAACACACAAGAAATGAAGCAGCAGTTCAACTATGTTTGACAAGATTCTTCACCTCTGACATCACAACTGACGCTTCATTAACTAGTGTCTACACACCAGGAAGAAAACACACAAACTATTACATGAACACAAAACTGTCTGTGCGTGTACTTGTGTGTGTATGTGTGTATGTGTATGTGTGTGTGTGTGTGTGTGTGTGTGTGTGTGTGTGGGGGTGTGTGTGTGTGTGTGTGTGTCTACACATTCATAAATTTGTCACTGTGTGTCTGATTTTTTTTCCATTTTGGTTTTTGCATGTTTGTACTTCTGTTTGTTATTTGATGTGTAAATACATGTGTTTGTTATCTTTTTATTTGTGTGTGCGCTTATTTTCAGGTTTGTTCAACTGTTTTCGTGAGTGTGTTTGGGCATGTGTGCCTGATTTTGTGTGTCAGTACCTGTTTTTAGACTCTGTTTGTCTGTATATATTTTCCGTGTGTGTATCATTTTGTCTACAGAGACATCTGTGTGTGTGCGTTAGTTATTGTGTGTTAGTGCTTTTGTTGCGCCAGAGAAGCATGTGTTTAAGTATTTATGTGTGTGCATTTCTGTGTAGTAGTAAAGCACATGTGTGTGTGTTTGTCATTGTGTGCGATTGCTTTTTTGTGTGTGTGCGTGTTTGTGCATTTTTTGCTTTGGTAAAGCATGCGTGTGTGTGTTTGCAGTTGTTTGTGAGTGCACTTTTGTGTGTCAGAGATGCATGTGTGTGCATCCTTGTGTGATGGTGAAGCATGTGTGTTTTTGTGTGTGATTGTGAGTGAGTGCATTATTGTGTTTTAGAGAAGCATGTTTGTGAGTGTTTGTGTGTGTGCATTTATTTGTGTTAAAGTGAAGCATGTGTGTGAGTGTATTTGTGTGTTCCAGAATCGTGTGTGTGCATTTATCTGTGTGTGTGTGTAGTTTTCATAACGGCTCAGATCACATGACATCCTGATGTGAGTTTCAAACACATTTCCAGTGAAGGAACAAAGATCAGCAGCTCTGACGTCTGCAGAGTCTCAGAAGAAAAAGACGTTTCTTGGTCGATTCCTCCTGAAACACGGAGACAGAAAAATGTATCAACTTGTAAAATCATGCGTGAAGTGAGTCTTGAAGAAAAGTGACAATTATCATCCACTGACTTTAGTCTCTGTCCACGGGCGGATCCTTCAGATGGTCCAGCTCCGAGCTGGGGGCCGCTGTAAGATCACAAACCCTGTTAGCTTGTGTGCTTCTCACCAGCAGATGAAACTAGTGTCAACACTGATGCTAGCATGCTAGCACTCTGTCACATGGTCAACATCTGAGCTGAGACAAGATCATGTACTTACAAGACGAGTCAGAGTCGCCTGAAATGGAAAGAAAGAGGACAAATTACACCTGAAGAAGATGAACATAGAAGAGTTCCTCTGACCTCTTCTCATCTCTGCTGACCTTCTTTGACCTTCTATTCTTTCTCTCCAGTATCTGGAGATGATCTGGATCAAATCACAAACTCTCACCTTTCTTCTTCTTCTTGTAGATGAAGTATCCAACCACTGTGAGCACCAGAGCGGAGGCAGCGACGGCGGCCATGATGATGTACAAGGTCAGGAAAGTCCTGGCTGTGGATGGAGAGCAAAGTAAGTGGAGACATGATCAGGTGACCAGTGTTAGAGACGTGGTGGGGCCTCATTCAGCAGATCCATGCTGACCACACCTGGACTCTCATCTGGATGAAAGAAACCTCTGGAGACACCAAGAAGGTTCTGAAGACTCTTACCGTTGGTCAGGATGTTTGACGGATCCAGTTTGGTGACCACGTCTTCCGGAATGCCGTCCAGTTGAAACACACACTCGTACCTGGACCAGTCGTCAGACGGGAGTTTCAGGTCCACCATGTTCTGGAAGGTTCCGTCAGGGTTGGGGAGGATCTCTCCGTGTTCCACGTCCTCGTGCAGCTCCTCTCCGTCTTTGGTCCAGAACAACATGGCTCTGTCGGGGTAGAAGCCTGTAGCGTGGCAGGTGACCGGAGAGCTGGCTGTCTTCTGGAGGAGAGACACTCGTGGACGCTCTGAAGGGAGAGACACCACACTTCAGAGAGAAAGTCAAAGGATGGACAGAGAATGAAGGAGAGGAGGAGGAGGGAGGACAGGGGTGGAGGTGAGGAAAAGAAGATAAGAGGAGAGAGAGAGAGAGAGGACATGAGGAGAGAGAGGAGGGAGAGAAGGAGGAAGGAGAGCAGAAGGAGAAGAAGGTCATGGAACTACCTGTTCTCATCAAGGTTTTGCTCCCAAACTTCACAAACTTCTTCAGATCATTTGGACATTCCTGGGTGTAATAGAACTGTCTATATTTCTTCATGCCTTCATTCTGGTCCCACTTGTGTTTGGTGATGACGGCCTGAGGACTCGGAGCGACCCAGGTCAGAGTCTGAAGGTCAAACACGATGAAGTCTTCTCCATCATAGCCGTACTGTAGGTAACCTTTGACCTCTCCAGTCTCATCGTCCCACTCACAACCGTTCATCTTCTGAAAGATGTGAACACCTGAGAGAGAAACCAGAGTGAGACCTGATCTACTCCACTGTTTAGTACTCCACTGTTTAATACTCCACTGTTTAATACTCCACTGTGATCTACTCCACTGTTTAATACTCCACTGTGATCTACTCCACTGTTTAATACTCCACTGTGATCTACTCCACTGTTTAATACTCCACTGTGGTCTACTTCACTGTTTAATACTCCACTGTGATCTACTCCACTGTGATCTACTTCACTGTTTAATACTCCACTGTGATCTACTCCACTGTTTAATACTCCACTGTGATCTACTCCACTGTTTAATACTCCACTGTGATCTACTCCACTGTTTAATACTCCACTGTGATCTACTCCACTGTTTCATACTACACTGTGATCTACTCCACTGTTTAATACTCCACTGTGGTCTACTCCACTGTTTCATACTCCACTGTGATCTACTCCACTGTGATCTACTCCACTGTGATCTACTCCACTGTGATCTACTCCACTGTTTCATACTCCACTGTTTAATACTCCACTGTGGTCTACTCCACTGTGGTCTACTCCACTGTTTAATACTCCACTGTGATCTACTCCACTGTTTAATACTCCACTGTGATCTACTCCACTGTTTCATACTCCACTGTGATCTACTCCACTGTGATCTACTTCACTGTTTAATACTCCACTGTGATCTACTCCACTGTTTAATACTCCACTGTGATCTACTCCACTGTTTCATACTCCACTGTGATCTACTCCACTGTTTAATACTCCACTGTGGTCTATTCCACTGTTTAATACTCCACTGTGGTCTACTCCACTGTTTAATACTCCACTGTGTTCTACTCCTCTGTTTAATACTCCACTGTGATCTAATCCATTGTTTAATACTCCACTGTGGTCTACTCCACTGTTTAATACTCCACTGTGGTCTACTCCACTGTTTAATACTCCACTATGATCTACTTCACTGTTTAATACTCCACTGGGATCTACTCCACTGTTTAATACTCCACTGTGATCTAGTCCACTGTTTAATACTCCACTGTGGTCTACTCCACTGTTTAATACTCCACTGTGATCTACTTCACTGTTTAATACTCCACTGTGATCGACTCCACTGTTTCATACTCCACTGTGATCTACTCCACTGTTTAATACTCCACTGTGGTCTACTCCACTGTTTAATACTCCACTGTGGTTTACTCCACTGTTTAATACTCCACTGTGATCTACTCCACTGTTTAATACTCCACTGTGATCTACTCCACTGTTTAATACTCCACTGTGATCTACTCCACTGTTTCATACTCCACTGTGATCTACTCCACTGTGGTCTACTCCACTGTGATCTACTCCACTGTTTAATACTCCACTGTGATCTACTCCACTGTTTCACACTCCACTGTGGTCTACTCCACTGTGATCTACTCCACTGTGATCTACTCCACTGTGATCTACTCCACTGTTTCATACTCCACTGTTTAATACTCCACTGTGGTCTACTCCACTGTGGTCTACTCCACTGTTTAATACTCCACTGTGATCTACTCCACTGTTTAATACTCCACTGTGATCTACTCCACTGTTTCATACTCCACTGTGATCTACTCCACTGTGATCTACTTCACTGTTTAATACTCCACTGTGATCTACTCCACTGTTTAATACTCCACTGTGATCTACTCCACTGTTTCATACTCCACTGTGATCTACTCCACTGTTTAATACTCCACTGTGGTCTATTCCACTGTTTAATACTCCACTGTGGTCTACTCCACTGTTTAATACTCCACTGTGTTCTACTCCTCTGTTTAATACTCCACTGTGATCTAATCCATTGTTTAATACTCCACTGTGGTCTACTCCACTGTTTAATACTCCACTGTGGTCTACTCCACTGTTTAATACTCCACTGTGATCTACTTCACTGTTTAATACTCCACTGGGATCTACTCCACTGTTTAATACTCCACTGTGATCTAGTCCACTGTTTAATACTCCACTGTGGTCTACTCCACTGTTTAATACTCCACTGTGATCTACTCCGCTGTTTCATACTCCACTGTGATCTACTCCACTGTTTAATACTCCACTGTGGTCTACTCCACTGTTTAATACTCCACTGTGATCGACTCCACTGTTTCATACTCCACTGTGATCTACTCCACTGTTTAATACTCCACTGTGGTCTACTCCACTGTTTAATACTCCACTGTGGTTTACTCCACTGTTTAATACTCCACTGTGATCTACTCCACTGTTTAATACTCCACTGTGATCTACTCCACTGTTTAATACTCCACTGTGATCTACTCCACTGTTTCATACTCCACTGTGATCTACTCCACTGTGGTCTACTCCACTGTGATCTACTCCACTGTTTAATACTCCACTGTGATCTACTCCACTGTTTCACACTCCACTGTGGTCTACTCCACTGTGATCTACTCCACTGTTTAATACTCCACTCTGGTCTACTCCACTGTTTAATACTCCACTGTGGTCTACTTCACTGTTTCATACTCCACTGTGATCTACTCCACTGTTTAATACTCCACTGTGATCTACTCCACTGTTTAATACTCCACTGTGATCTACTCCACTGTTTAATACTCCACTGTGATCTACTCCACTGTTCAATACTCCACTGTGATCTACTCCACTGTTTCATACTCCACTGTGATCTACTCCACTGTGGTCTACTCCACTGTGATCTACTCCACTGTTTAATACTCCACTGTGATCTACTCCACTGTTTCACACTCCACTGTGGTCTACTCCACTGTGATCTACTCCACTGTTTAATACTCCACTCTGGTCTACTCCACTGTTTAATACTCCACTGTGGTCTACTCCACTGTTTCATACTCCACTGTGGTCTACTCCACTGTTTAATACTCCACTGTGATCTACTCCCCTGTTTAATACTCCACTGTGATCTACTCCACTGTTTAATACTCCACTGTGATCTACTCCACTGTTTAATACTCCACTGTGGTCTACTCCACTGTTTAATACCCCACTGTGGTCTACTCCACTGTTTAACACTCCACTGTGATCTACTCCACTGTGATCTACTTCACTGTTTAATACTCCACTGTGATCTACTCCACTGTTTAATACTCCATTGCGATCTACTCCTCTGTTTAATACTCCACTGTGATCTACTCCTCTGTTTAATACTCCACTGTGATCTACTCCACTGTTTAATACTCCACTGTGATCTACTCCACTGTTTAATACTCCACTGTGATCTACTCCACTGTTTAATACTCCACTGTGATCTTCTCTTCTTCTCTGAACTTGTATGATCTACTCCAGTTTCCTCCTCTGATCTACTCTGTATACAAGATTGATGGTTCAGGATGTAAAAAGGTTGAACATGATTCAGTTTAAGGTCAAACATTGATTTTAAAGACAACAAACCTCCAGTTTGGTTGAATCTCTGTTTTGCTATTTCAATGTTGATCTTCTGGACCTGCTGGTCATTATTTAAGTTATTTGTCTCTCTCTCCCAGTACTGAGGATCATCTGCTGTGACCTGGATCATCCAGTCTTGTTTGGGTACTTTTCTCCTGGTGTTGCTGTCGTAGTGTTCCACTTCAACTCCGTCCACATAAGCGACAGAAACAAACTCTGGGAAGTTTTTAACTCCAGCAGACGCAGTTTGGAAAAACTGCATCGTGTGAATCACTGTGAGACACAAAAACAAAGTTTAGATCTTCTCTGGTTCTGATGACACAACGTTGTGATGCAGCAGAACAATCACATCTTCTACAAAGACAAAGAGGTGAAGAACAGAGGGACAGTCAGCAGTGACACAAAGTTCACGTCCACACACGGACACCAGCAGAACATCCTTCACACTTCACTCTCCAAGAACCCTGGCTAACTGGGACACAACTATAGAAGAAGAAGAAGAAGAAAGAAGAAAAAACGATTAATATTAATAACAATCTGAAATGTAATAAATATTTATAATAAAACAAATAAGGAATAAAGAGAATTAAAAGAATAAATGGATGAATTAAGAAGAAACAGGAGCAACAATGTTGAAAAAGATCAAACAACTAAATTGAAATTGTTTTTAAAAAACGCATAGATAATAAAATATTAAAACCAAGTTCATGGAACAAATCTAAGAATGATTGATAGAATAAAGATCATTGAAGGACATTAAGGTTAATGATGAACTTAAATAACATGAGTTTATATCAGTTTATAAATAACATGTTTCTGAAGATTACTGTTCAACATGATTGTAAATGTTTCATTTAGATATTTTAAGTCCAAACACAAGTTCAGAGCAGCTGCTTCACTGAGTTGCTCCAATAAACTGTGAGATGTGATAATATGTTGAAGTGAGCTGAGCTACAAGGTTGTCTGAACATGCGCACTTAAGAAATGCGACACTTTCTTTGTTTTTATTTCCTCATTTTAGTTCATGATAGACTTGTTTACTAAAGTCAAATCAATGAAAATTGTAAAAGCTCTTCTTGTGAGTCAATGAATCTCCTGATGGCAGCATCGTTTAAAAACAAGTGATCAGCTCATGAAGCAAAACTCTGGAGTCACTTTCTGTTCAGCGTCAAACAAGTTCCTCCGTCAATCAACAGAAGTGACTCAACAGCGCCACCAGGTGAGCACCTGACATTGAGCTCGGATCTACTTTTCTGTGTACGACTTCTTCACGGTTCTGAGATGAAAAGTGAATCAGTGAAACACTTTGACTCCTCTGAGAGTGAAAAGGTCATGAAGGTTGTAGTGAAGAGTATTTGGAGAAATAAAAGGTGACGCAGGTGTGAACACATGAAAGTGGAGGAAGGAGACTCACTCGCAGTTGAGCTGTGGATCCACACAACAAGCACAAACAACACCTTCTTCATCTTCAGCTCTTTTCTGGAGACTAGGATCCAACAAGTCTTCAGGTCGACGAACGAAGTACAAGTGAAAGTAAACAACAGACGCAGGAAGAAATATCTGAGCCAATGAGGATTCAGTGTGACGTCACGTCCAGATGGAAAGTCAAAGTAAACCAAACATGTTATTACGACTATTTTCTGTGACAAAAACTCCACTTTAAACTTTATGATTATTTCTTAGAGTCGTTCTTCTGAACCTTAAAGTCACGCAGAATGTGAACTATGGAATACCAGGAGTGTCAAATTAAAGTGAAGAGAAATAAAAGTGGGTTGAATTGCTTTTTATTTTGACATATATATGTATAAACTTTCTTTCCTTCCTTTCTATTCTCTTTTATTCAGAAGTTTTTCTTAAATATTACTATGAACGTAAAAAATAAACGAGTTTTTTTGTGGAGACGAGAAAAGCTTCTAGTTCCCTCTAGTGGTTCAAACATGACATTGAGCTCAAACAGTAAATACAGTTGAATGATTTTCAGTCATTTTCATCAATTCAAGAACCATTTTTATCATTATTTTACGGACAGACTTTCTGTAGTTAAAAAAACACTTGAACTATCTTCAGTTCCCTCCTGGTCAGTGAGCTCTTGGTGCTCTACGATCTCTCCAACATTGTATGGTCTCACAGGAAGTAAAACTGCCTGTTCTTGGTACTATTTACCCACAAACCTTAGCATGAACTGGCCCTCAAAAGTAAACCTGTCAGAGAAAGTAAAGGTCTCAGGCAACAGCAGGTTGAAAGTGGGGATATAAGCAGTGGAGAAAATAAAAAAAGTAACTTTCAGGTTGAATTATAGAATTAAAATATATCATTTTTACTTAAAGTATACAATATTTGATTGTTTTTTTAGTTGATAAATCTCATACAGAAATAAAGTTGTGTGATGAGCTACAATATTTAACTTCATCAATATGTCTTTAAATCCATTTTAATTAACATTTTCAATCAGGTTTTGTTTTTACACACAAATGAATGTGATCAGTATCCGTTCATGGTGATTGTCCTTATCTGCCACAATGATTCTTCCCTGACTGAATATCTTTTGAGCGTGTTGTGTTGAGTCTGTAATGCTGCCAACAAAGTTATGAATCTACAAGTTTCCTGACACACTTCGACTAGAAATTGTTCTTGATGATAGTTTATTGAAAATAATTCTTCTCACTTTTGTTTCTTTGTCAAGATGAAACATTAAACATTTCCACATGGTTGGTTTAAACACTCAATGTGAACATTTTGGTGCATGTGTTGAACTTTCATTTGGATTAATATGTAAGTTCACAGTATTGAGGGGAGGAATATGATCAGAGTGTTGGTTTTCCATTTTAAAAGTGTAAATATTGTCTCATTCTGCACTTTGTCCAGGACGAGAACACAGTCTTCTCTTTCAGTCAGACAAGCCTACTCTTGGGATGAAGGTTTTTGATCATCCATTGTGCCGACCAAGGCTTTTCTATGGTTTTCCACCAGTGTTTCCTCTTTCCTCTTGAGAACAGTGAGGCTCGAGGGTTTGAGGTTGATTTTAGTGGCACCAGAAGCTCCAACAAATCACTGGTTCCTCAACTGGTTGGCTCTACAACAAACTGAAGAAATGCTGACTATGCTCTCTGTTCTAATGTTGACCACAAACTGTTCTTTGTACTGTAGTTCACAGAAATAAATAATATTTTACTCAACATTATTCATTAAATGACATTTGTTTCTTATAATATTAACTTTACTCCATGTTTTGTAATAATGTAGGAACTTACTTTGAAAGCTTTATGGTTCATGTGTTTGATATAAACATACATTTCATGTTGTGTGTTTAATAGTGACGTGTTGATGAAGCCAAATGAAACAGTGTCATGTTGTTTAGAGGTCAGTAGGTGGCGCCATCAGTTTAAAAATGATGTGACGTTTCATTAGAAAAATTGTTCAAAACAATGGAGAATAGTGCAGAGACCGCCATCTAGTGGAAAAATAATGACACTGCTTCATGAAGAATACTTACAAAGTATATTATTAATTGACATTTGTTTATTCTAATATTGACTTTACTACGTGTGTTTTTTAAATAATGTAGAAACCTAGTTTGAAAGTATTGTGGTGCATGTGTTTGATTTGTAAATACATTTCATGTTGTGTATTTAATGTGAATCACACAGTATCATGTTTGTTCAACTAAAATAAAAAATCAACCATCACTATAATAGTTTGGTGTGAGGATGGAGTGTGATGTTGGTGCAGAGTTAAGTTAAATTAAGACTAAATTAAATCTTAATTTCTTTAAGGTTCATTTAGTGGCTCCAGCAAAAACAAGCCCTCATCTCTGTGACAGACTGCTTTGACCAGAAGAGTGGTGAAGGTCTGATGAAGCTTCATGAAGCAGTGTCATTATTTTCCACTAGATGGTGCTCTCTGCAATATTGTCCTTTGTTTTGAACAACTGTTTTAATTAAACATCACTTTGTTTTCTTCTTTCGTTTAGACAGTATTTATATTCTTACACAATTGACACCAGAGAGTTTAGTCTGAAGAATTTACTAGTTTACTGTAAATCTATTGAATTCCTAAAAAATCAGGCATCCTGGAGAAAAAAGTTCTGTTCATAAACAATGCATTTATTTATCTGATTAATTTCACAACAAAGTTATCAGCAAAAATATATCTCAACAACCATATCAGTAATAGTTGTACGTGTGTTTAAATATTCAGGTTTTTAACAAAATACAAACACATATCTCTACTAGTCTCACAAATCAATGAATCTGACAAATAAAAGTTTCTGCTTCTGAATCCTTTAAGCAGAAATGATGCCAAACTTGATGGTTTGTTAGAGCAAATGAATCCTAAAGCTTTAGTTAAGGATGAACTACTCTAATGGAAGTCTTCAGTGGTTCATGAGGCTTAATCTCACCATTACTGCTAAACTCATAGAAACGTTTGAAATTTAACCATGTTGTTATGAACCAACAACCACTCTGATCATATTCCTCTCAATACTGCACAAGGAAGTAAAGAAGGATCATCAATGACAGAGAACATATGAAGTCAATCATTATTCTCTGTCTGCTTCACACTCAGGAAGGAATATCACAACTCTTCATCATGGTTAGTGACACCAAACACTTTACAAACACATTTCTTAAGTTAAGAACTATAGAAATGATCCCTGAAAGTATAGTCTTAACTTAACTCTGCACCAACATCACACTCCATCCTCACACCAAACTATTATGATGACGGTTGAATCTGGGTTTTTTTTAATTTCACAGTTTATAAACAACATCTATACAAAAACAACAGGTTACCTATGTAACCTTGGTTCTACAAATGATTGTGACACTCTCTATAGGATGATTCTATGGATAACCTCTCTTGGCTCTGACTCTGAAAAAGAACAAAGCACTCACCACCTCTTTACATGTGACCTGCACTGAAACACACCAGCAATATATTCGTGCCTCTGACTTTCTTCACCGTCCTCAACTAGCAGACAAGTGGACACACTGGACAGAGTAGATGAAGATTCATCCACTCTGGACCAGAGTGAAGGGGTGGGTAGAAAGCCCAGAAGGAGACCACTCTGGTCCTCACAGTGCAGGTATGAACCTTCTAAAGAAAGAGGGTTCAAACATAGCATGACAGTTGCAATCCGTCTGATGGACAAACCAAACATGTCATCAGTACAATTAGCTGACACTGACGTGAGCAGCAGAAGCATCTTGAGGGACAAAATGTCCAAATGTCATCTGAGGCCAGAGTCTCAGTGGTCCATGAAGAAAACACTTCAGCAGTGGTAAGTAGTGATGGTCTGATGAAGCTTTATGAAGCAGTGTCATTATTTTCAGAGAACACTAGATGACGGTCTCTGCACTATTTTCTTTTTTTTTCAAACTTAAGATTTATTAGAATTTTCCACATTAAGGCAAACACACATACATCACAGAAAATGAAAAACACAAAACAAAAATAAAAAAATAAAAAAATAAAAATGGGGGTTGTTCATGTTTCTTACATGCATCTTTCAATATATAAAGTACACACTGATACAGTCCAAGTATTTCACAGGTGTCGTTGTTGTGTAAACAGAGTCCACTTTTTCCATTTTTCTATAAATTTGTCTTCTTGTGTCCTTATCCTGTGGGTTAAAAGTTCCATTTCAAAAACTCCTTTGACAATGTGAGTCCATTCTTCCACTGGTTTTCGTATTGTGCCATTTTTTGGTAATGGCCTTTTTAGCGGCTGCCACTAGTATTTTAAATAAATATTTGTCTTCCTTGTTTACAATGTTTGAATTTAAGCCCAGGTACAAAATTGAACATGCAGGTGGAATATTATAGCCCAAGATGTTTTCAACTGCTTCATGCACATCCTTCCAATATTTCCTGATTTTAGAGCAATACCAGAAAACATGAGCATCGACATTGACTTCGTTACAATCTCTCCAACACGACTGGTCCGATGACAGTTGTCTGCTTTTAATTTTTGGTGTAATGAAATATCTTATTCCTTTTTTCCAGCAGTGTTCCCTCCAGATACGAGAAGATGTCGTAGAATGCTGCGTCTTCCAAATATGTGACCATTCTTCTTGACTTATACTGATATGGAACTCTTTTTCCCACTTTTCCTTTACATCATTTGTTGTCTTTCCCTTAGTTTCCATCATTTGCTTGTATAATGTTGAGACAATTTTACACTTCTTGCCGTTATAGGTTCCAATCAAAGTTTGGATTATACCATTTCTGTTTTCATTCATGTTTGGTTTAATTTGTTTGTCATAGAAGTCCCGTAATTGTAAGAATCTAAAGTGGTCTCTGTTATTTAGAGAGTATATTTGTTTCAGTTCTTGGAAGCTCATCATTTTGCCATGTTTTGTGTCTGTGCATATTGCAGTTAAACCTGGATCCACTGCCTGAACTGTAAATCCAGATTATTTGGAGTGAAATTGTTATTGTATGCTATCCAACTGAATATTTTAATTTCATTTTCCAATTTGTGTTTTCTGACCACCTTGAACCACATTTCAAGTGTGAATTGACTTATTGTATCTAATTGGTTACTATATTCCTTCATGGTTTTTCTGTCTCCAATTAGACTTCGAATTTCCTGATCTCTACATTTTTCTTCTAGATTTTTCCATTTTGCGTCAAAGTGTTGGTCACACCAACTTATAATTGGTCCTATCTGGGCCGCAAGATAGTATCCTCTCATGTTTGGTAAAGCCATCCCACCTCCCTCTTTACTAATCTGTAAGGTTTCAAATGTTACTCTCGGGTTTTGTCCATTCCATATAAATCTAGAGAACAATTTGTCCCACACTCTGAATAGAATCTCTGGTACCTCAACTGGTAATGCTTGAAACAGGTAAAGTAATCTAGGTAGGATGTTCATCTTGATTGTATCTATTCTTGAACTCAAATCCAGTGTAAGGGGACCCCACGTTTCTAGGTCAGTTTTAATTTCTTTATGTAGTTTGCTATAATTTTCTTCAGACAGTTTCTTGTATTCCTTGGTCAAGGTGACCCCTAGGTATGTTATTTTTTTGGCAAACCAATTTGTGTTTAATATTATTTTGAGATTCTCAGATGGAGTAAAATTCATTGCCATAATTTGCGTTTTTGCTCAATTTAATTTGTAGCCAGAACAGGAGCCAAATGCTTCCATGTGTTGTATTACTTTTGGAATACTAGTTTCTGGTTCTTGTAAATAACATATTATGTCATCTGCAAAAAGTCCAATAATTTGTTTTTGGTGATTCATTTCTATACCTTTAAGTTCCTTGTTTTGTCGGATTGCTTGGGCCAATGGTTCGATACAAATAGCAAAAAGAGTTGGTGAGAGGCAACAACCTTGTCTTGTAGATCTTTCTAAGGTAATAGGGTCTGATAGACTAGCATTTATTCTTATTCTTGCGGTCGGCTTTTGATTGAGCGATCTAATGCATCGTATTGCTTTACTATTTAGTCCAAATTTCTCTAGTACAAGATACAGGAATGACCAATTAACGCAATCAAACGCTTTTTCTGCATCAAAGCTTATGAGGACAGCTGAGATGTTGTTACGTTCCACATGATCTATTACATGCATAGTCCTCCTAATATTGTCATGCGTTTGACGGCCCTTGATAAATCCGGTCTGATCCTCATCCATTATCTCTGTCATGAATGTGCTGTATCTTTTTGCTATGATGGAAGTGTAAAGTTTATAATCTATGTTTAATAATGAGATCGGCCTGTCGTCTTCACACTTCTCACTGGTTTTCTTTTTTGGGATAACTGAGATGATAGCTTCGCTCCAAGACGGAGGAATCACACCCTGTTCAAGAGTGTAGTTAAATGATGTGTGTAGCATCGGGGTCAGCTGTTCATTGAATGTTTTATACCATTCAGACGGTAAACCGTCACTACCTGGTGATTTATTTGATTTGAACCTTCCAATTGCTCGCTCTATTTCCACTTTTGTTATCGGTGTTGTTAGGAGGTCATTTTGCTTTGTGCCGATGCATGGTAGATCTAGTGAGTTAAGAAAAGTTTTGATTTGACTTATGTCGGCAGAAGGTGGTTGTTTATACAAATTCTCATAATAATTTCTAAATTTAGTTTCTATTTCCTCTAAATCAAAAGTGGCTTCATTTGTTAAAGCATCTCTAATTTTATGAACGGAGCGGTCGATCTGCTGTTTTTTAAGTCTTCTTGCCAAAAGTCTCGTTCCTCTTGACCCCATCTCGTAATATGACTCTTTTAAATACCTAGTTCTTTTTTCTACTTCTGAATTTAATTGTCTTTTTATGTTCTCCCTGGTTTCTTGTATCTTTGGAAGTAGAGTGGGGTCCTGGCTGTTTTTGTGTTGTCGTTCTAACCTTAGTCGTTTTTCTTTCTCGTCCTTATATGCTGCTTCTCTTGTTTTTTTCAGTAAAGAGCACTTTGCTATAATATTTCCCCGCATAACTGCTTTAAGAGCATCCCACACTATTGCAGGGTTAACCTCACCATTTTCCTTTTCTTTTTGATATGTGAAAATATCATTTTTGATTTCTTCAACTATTTTTTTCTTGTTCAGAATACCAATATTCAACCTCCACATTGTTTTTTTAACTCGTGATTTTAGTTTAATTTTTAATATTACTGGGCTGTGGTCAGATATATCCGCTTCTCCTATTACACACTGTTCTACTTTGTAAAAATCTTCTTGATTTAGAAAGAAATAGTCGATCCTTGCATAGCTTCCGTTAGGTGCAGAGTAGTGTGTGTAATCCCTGTTTTTTGGATGTAACCTTCTCCATAGATCCATCATACCGTAGTCTCTTAACATGTTTTTCATTGTTTTTGTAACATGGTTCATATTTCTTCTATTGTTGGATGGATCTAATGTACTGTTTAATACCACTGTTGCGGCTTCCAAACACAAACTTTTCGCCGCTGAGAGTATGAGGTTGGGTCCTCAGGTACGTAGATTTATGACGCGCTTTGGTTTCCTTGTGATAACAGATACGCCGAGATCCAGATATGCTTTTGGTGCATTTATTGTTATCCAAACAGCACAGTGTAGCGTGTAGCGTGCAGCGCTTTCCAAAGTCTTTCTGATAGGACGGCGAGTATCCGTTGATGCACTGCTGATCACACTTGGGGGTGTCCGTCTCGCCCTGGCAGGGAGGTCGTGTTCCTTTGACGTGGTGTTCGCATGGAGCAATGGTGTAGCTTGTAGCTTGTAGCGTGTAGCGTTGAAGCCTGTAGCGTTGAAGCCTGTAGCGGTCAACAAAAATGACGGCTACTTCCAACCTTGACTCTCTCTCTCTCTCTCTCATCTGCGTCACCTGTGAGTGCCACCTTTACGCACACACCTCCGCACGCACACGCCTACTCCCATGTGAACCGCCCCCTCTGCAATACACACACACTCAAACACACCGTGCAGCACATCTTCAGCCTGTATGTCTCTTACACCGTAGTCTCTTAACATGTTTTTGATTGTTTTTGTAACATGGTTCATATTTCTTCTATTGTTGGATGGATCTAATGTACTGTTTAATACCACATTGAAGTCTCCTCCACAAATAAGTGTCCCATTCATTTCTGTTACAATATTGTCAAATACCTGTATATATATACACCAATTATTATCTTTTATATATACATATATATACTTTATATGTGTATTTATATAAGATAATAATTGGTGTATATATATATATATATATATATATATATATATATACACCAATTATTATCTTTTATATATACATATATATACTTTATATGTGTATATATAAAATATAATAATATAACAACAACAACACTTCATCAATGCTGAGGCATTATAGAGCCCTGCATGAGAGCTTGGAGACCAACGAGACAATTGAACCAACGCCAGGCAAGCTAGATGGCTTCTTTCAAATTCATTTATTTACTATACTACTGTTTGTTATTTATTTTATGTGGTCACTTACATGCAGCTTTTCTGTTTTAGGAAGCAAACTCTGGCATCGTTTAGATGCCACAGTACAGCAGACCAGGCCGAGGAATGAAACGGTTGATGCTACGGTGGCGGTGAAGACCTACCTCAACGAACACAATATTCCTAGAAACGAGGACCCCCTACAGTACTGGGCGAAATGTAAAAATATACACCCATCTCTCTTTCAGCTGGCCATGAAAATACTGTGTACCCCGGCTTCATCCGTCCCCTGCGAAAGGATTTTTTCCAAAGCCGGGGAAATAATCAGTAAAAAAAGAAACCGGCTAAAGCCCAGTACTGTGGGAAAATTGCTTTTTTTAAATAAAAATGAATAATTATTTAAAAAAAACAAGGTTGTCAAGCACATTTTTTAATATCAGAATCATTTGCGCACAAATATGCAATGCTCCCAATTGTCCACATGATGGCATGGTCGTACAAATGAAGCCTCACGAGGCTTTGCTCCAAAGATGAACTACTCGGCTGGGAGGCTTCGGTGCTTCATGAGGCTTCATCTCGCCATCACTACCATAGGATGTTTATATTAAACTTTGACAGAACCAACAACCACTCTGATCATATTCCTCTCAATACTGCACAAGGAAGTAAAGAAGGATCATCAATGACAGAGAACATATGAAGTGAATCATTATTCTCTGTCTGCTTCACACTCAGGAAGGAATATCACAACTCTTCATCATGGTTAGTGACACCAAACACTTTACAAACACATTTCTTAAGTTAAGAACTATAGAAATGATCCCTGAAAGTATAGTCTTAACTTAACTCTGCACCAACATCACACTCCATCCTCACACCAAACCATTACAGTGACGATCCAAAGGTGACCTTTGTGTTGAAGGAATGGCTTCATAAAAATCATTGTAAGGACCTGGAGTCTCTTAGTCAGTCTCCAGATCTAAACCTCATAGATCACAGATGTCAAATCAGTCCAGAAAAGTGCTTGTTCTTTGTAGTGTAGTTCACAGAAATAAAGAATTTTTTACTCAAAATTATTCAATAAATGACATTTGTTTCTTATAATATTGACTTTACTCCATGTGTGTGCAAGCTTTATGGTTCATGTGTTTGATATAAACATACATTTCATGTTGTGTATTTAATAGTGATGTGTTGATGAAGCCAAATGAAACAGTGTCATGTTGTTTAGAGGTCAGTAGGTGGCGCCATCAGTTTAAAAATTATGTTTCATTAGAAAAGTTGTTCAAAACAATGGAAAATAGTGCAGAGACCGCCATCTAGTGGACACCTAAAAATAATGACACTGCTTCATCAAGCTAAGAAGTACAAAGCACTTTCAATACTTACAAAGTATTTCATTAATTGACTTTTGTTTATTATAATATTGACTTTACTTTTTGTGTTTTTTAAATAATGTAGAAACCTAGTTTGAAAGTATTGTGGTGCATGTGTTTGATTTGTAAATACATTTCATGTTGTGTATTTAATGTGAATCACACAGTATCATGTTTGTTCAACTAAAATAAAAAATCAACCATCACTATAATAGTTTGGTGTGAGGATGGAGTGTGATGTTTGTTGTATGTTTTATTTGTATCTGTATTGCAAAAACAAAGCAGGAGTCATTCATGATGAAGTGGAAAAAGCGAGCCATCTGCGGCGCCATCTAGATGTTACTAATGAAGTCCTGAGGTCGTCAGTCAACAAGATGTTTGCCAAGATTGTTCGATGGTCTGCTAGTGTTTAGTTTTAGTCCTCTTGACTCTTTTGTCTCAAAAAGGCACAAATCCACTTATTAATCTGATCAACAATTAAATTGATTATTTTTGTGGAAAATAATAAAAAAAAAGTTTTTTTACATTTGTTGTTAAAAAAACTGAGATTTAATTATATTGTAAATGAAATTGTAATTTATTAACGTTTTGAACAGAACTCAAATCAGAAATAATATGCTTCAATTTCATTTTACTTTATTCCACATATTTAATTTAAAATATTTTAAAGCTTGACTAATGTAACTAACGTTTTTTATTTAAACATGTTCATTATAGAATCATATTATTACTACTACATACATTAAAATACATCAATGACAATTTCCACTTTTGGCACAGTCTCGTTTCAAAATAATTATGTCAAATGTAGAAAAAAGAACCAACCTTAATATTATTCCACAACATCATTTATTATTTGTATTGACCATTAGTAATGTATTTATTCATAGTTTCAGTTTTCTTTGAAGAAATAAATAACTATTTCTACATTCATATAGTTTTATTTTGTTATTATATAACAATTTACAAACAAGTAGATCAATCGCATTTTTTAACACTAAAGTGTTTATATTAAGAATATTTTATTGATCAATTGTGACAGGACAATATTTAACTTATCTGAAATGTAAACGCCTTTAAAAGAGTCGTTGAAGTTATAAATTCCAATATTAATCCAAGATTTCAAGTAAAATGGCATCTTGCTCGGACGGTACAAGCTTGACAACAGCGCCACCAAGCGGAGAGAGGAAGAAAGAAAAAAGACGACTACCATTCTCCACTTTTCATGCATTTCTTTAATACATCAGTTTTCCATATTCACAACAAATACATTAAGCTCTTTCTCCGTATGATACAGCCTTAAATATTTGTACACGCAACTGTTTTTCTTTTGCCTATCAAAATGTCTCTTAAATTGAACATTTTATAATTTGTTACATTTGTAGTTTCCATGCCTTCTAGCAAACTTGACAGTATTTCCTTTGTACAACTATTTACAGGTGGAACGAAACAAAAGAGAAAACGTCATGATCATTTTCAATTGAAAGGTTTTTGTGTTTGTGTGCGAGTGTAGGGAGTTTAAGGTGCAGGCAACAGGTCGAGAGAGAGGGAATGTTCCAGAAGAGTTGGTGACTGGAGCAGAGCTCAAGAGATATACAAGTCAAAAAAAAAGATAGAATGAGGCCGATGTGCGTCTAGCCCTGCACAGGTAGATATCCCGGCTGATACTGATGTGTGGAGGAGGCGACCACTTTCTTTTCAACTCATGTCAGCTCGTGACAACTTGGCTGTGACTTATGAAACATGAGTGATATCAGTGAACACGACCCAGGCCAGCTTCTCCCCGTGAGTCCAGGATGAACATGTGACCCGACTTCATCCATATGTGTATCCGACAAACCATTCATTTTTACATTGAATTGTTTTTGTGGATTTTTGCGACACTATGTCACGATGAGTTTCTTTCGAGAGGAACCTTTTGATTAGAGCTCCAATGTATTTGAAAACCTATTCAAATGTTACAAAAATGTGATTAAAAATAATGTTTTAGGTGCTAAAGTTGAATAAAAAAACCAACACAGAAGGTGTCGGAGACGTTTCTGATTCACTTTGATGATTCATAATTCAACATTTCATTTCAAAGTCGACCGAATCATTGTCATCAATCCATCAAAATATGAATCACACATCTTAACAAACAAAGATCACTCATCATGAATGTGCGAAAGGTAAACTTGCGATGTTGCTCAACCGTAAACACAGTAGCCATGTCACGATACTTGGATATGAAAAACTTCACCGGAAGCAGCGTTCATGGATCAGCAGCCAAGAAAACCCTGAAAGGACGTGGATGTTATTTTCCTCATCTTGACTTGTCATCTGAATTCAATTGAAGGGAACTCTTGTTGTGTATGGTTTTGGGCGATGAATATCAGTGGACGACGCTAAGACAAGTGTAACTTTGAGGTGTAAACTTCAGCAGGATAAGAGCTGATCATGCAACAACCAGCAGCAGCCAATCATTGAAGTAAGTGACAACAAAAATACCTTTTAAGAAGAGAATATCTTACTTTTTTTCTTCATGTACACACACTTTCATCTGTAAACCTTTTGCTGATATTAAAAAAAAAAAAAAGTAAGACTTACTGTTGTTATCAACTGATTGTTTAAATGAGGGTAGAAAACATAGTTAGCATTCAGTCAGCTAAGTGCTAAGCTACGCTAAGCTAAGCTGAGAGAAAACAAGAGTGTAAAACTCCACACCAGAAGCAAAATATGTCGTAATGATGTTGCAAAGGGGGTCAAGGTAGACGTGTACGATGGACGACCACCTCTCTGTCCGTGTTTGAACACCTCTCATCAAGCTAGCAGTTGTTTTAGCTCTCATTGCTGTAGGAATGTTCACCCTCCCTTTTAAAAAAACAAGAGCCTCCTCCGGTTCATCATCGGCTCTTCGTCTCGGGACTCATGTTCCGATCAAAAAGGCTTCAATGCATTTTCTACAAAGTGCAAAGTACACAAGCGTCCAAAAGAAAGACTTGTTAGCTTAGATTCTGAAAGATTAGCTCATAAAACAAACCAAAAAAGTCACTTTAAATATGTAGGTATCTGCAGGCCTGCCTGTACAGAAAAAAAGGCAAAAATAAAACAACAGGTGGATTCTAATCAGGACACATGCCGGGATGAGCAACGTAAAGAAGTGTGGACGATAGAGAATGTTTCAGTGAGTAGCAGAGTGCAATATTAAAGCCATGTGATCCAAGAGAAGCTTTTCTCGTCACATGAAGTTAAAGGAGGCGAAGCAGGACTCGTCAGTGCCACATTTTGTGCTGCACAGAACCTTCTCTTGAAAAGGCAAAACACAAATTGAAAGACGAAGGAGATTCAAGTCATAGTTACAGGGTGAACCCCCCTCGCCGGGTCTCAGGACATCCGCCTCCGACAGACGCCGTCGTCATCGCCGTGCAGGCTCTGTCCTGAGTCGGCCTCAGTGCAGTGGAGATGACCGACCTTCGACCTGGCCCGGGGAAGAACCATCCCAAAACCTCTTTTCTGCCGTCTCCCGTGTCCTTCTTCAGCGGAGCGCTCCAGTCCTCCTCACAGCCTCGACCACCGGTCCTGTGTCTGAGTGTGCTGGGCGGTGTTCGGTGGACGGACTCCTCCAGCAGGTGGTCAGAGGGAGGAACACATTCTGCTAATATTCACTTGTTGGTGATGAATGGATCCACCGAAGGGACTTTTGAGAGGTGAAGAAGAAGGAGGGATGAACTGCTGTGAAACAGCGCACATTACTTAAACGCCGAAAACTCCCCTGGGAAGGTAAAAAACAAAGGAGACAGACTTTTAGTGATGGATTGACGAGCATATGTCAGCAGTTATTCAGCTGGTTCTTGAAATAACCCAATAGACATTTTGAATTGTCAGGTTTGGACAAAACTTCTGAGATTCATGGCAAACTGAAGTGAACATGTAACATTCTGTCGTAAGCTTGGGACAAGAGACAGAGGACACCCTGGACAGATCTCAACTTCTATACATTTAAACCATCACACGGATATCAAATCATAAACACTTCAATAATCCGCCATTAAGTGACGCTAACCTGCTGTTGACCAATGGCGTTTGTGTTTCTGTCATGTGACGTGTGACTTACCTCCACAACTTTATTGACACCACATTAGAACAATTTAATTCGTACAAGTGTTATTTATTTATTTTTTAATTCACAAACATTTTAAACCTTGTACAATTACAATTAAGTGCAGCATCGTAGTATATCTCCATGAGGTGAATTATTATGGAGCCTCACATTTTGACCTTATTTTGAGCAGCATAAATCATTAATAAAGCTTTAAAGGAACTCTGTCGATTTATGAGAAAATGTATGTTATTCAAGTTTGCCTTATAGTCCCAAAAATATAGTACACTAGTTTATGTGATTCATTTGTTAACTTTAATTTAGTTCCTGAAATGGGTCTACAAGAATAAATCATTTTGGTCTGGTAATTATTGGAAAGGCTTTGCTGTGATGGGATTAGTTTTTTTTTATTAAACGGATACAGAACAGTGGTTATATAGGGCAACTGCAAGTAACTAGTTACACATGCCTCGACTGCGTAGAAAGAATAGTGTGGTATCTAGAGACTAGGGGTGTCGATGTTTGCAGACACGCCTACAGTAAGAATCAGTTACGAACATGCTTCTCTGAACTGTGGGAGGAAAGTCGAGTGCAGAGACGCAAATAAAACCTACCATAGCCACCGGCCTGTATTGGGGTCTTGGGTGACGCGCAGGCATACAAGCTGAAGTCCTCCGTCTGGAAACCAGCTCTGTTTAACGCTGCGGTGGATTTTGGGGAGCGAGCGAGCCAGCAGCTCGATGGACGCCAGGATCTCAAAAGAACAATGAGACTCACAATAAGTCTTACTTCACTTTCAAAGGTAAAACTTCTTTGAGATCCTTGGAAAAACATAAACAAACTCTTTTGAAATAAAATACTGATATAGCTTGAACAAGTGCAGACCGGGCGGCATTGGCGGGCATTGGGGGGCCGTGGCCGCCCCCAGGGTCAGCCGTGACCGCCCTGGCAGGAAGGGAGTTATTTTTACGTAAGAGTTCAACCCTCTGCCCTGTCGAACGAAGCCAAAGCGCTGGCCTATCACAGGTGATGTAAATGTACAATGTTGTAGCTCAACTCTTCAGTTATTGCCATGTGAGAACACACAACAACACTAACAGAAATCCGGGATTCAAAATATGTTCGTTTATTATCTTCTTCTATCTCTCAACACACATCCATCAATGTCAAGAGAACAGCGCACCCAAGTGGTCATTAGGTTCCACTACAGTTATTGTTATCATTTGACAATAATGGTTACAGTTGCTTATAGAGTCAGTAATTGGTTTTGGTTTTCAGTATGAACATCCATAATACCCTGACGAGTAAAAAGTAACAAGGAGAGCGAGCAGGAAGCAACGCCATCCATGTCTACTGAAAACACACTGAAGTCAACCTGAACCCTGGAGTGAACCTTCAAACTGAGAGTCGCTGCAGCTAAAGCTTTACTTGAACTCACCAAGTCACCTGTCTTGGACTTGGGCTCAGTTCAGTGTTTTTATTGTACCTTTTAAAAACAAGGCTCCTGTAGAATGACTAAATAGCCTATATTGTGATGATTGTTATTTGGTGCCCTTTAAAAAGACATGTTTTTAAGCAACTGGGCTTCATCAAGTATCAAACACATCACACATCACATGATTTTGTTTAATGAGATGACAACTTATTTGATGTTCAATCCAGTGTTCAGGTTGACTTCAGTGCTTATGTTTTTAGTAGAAGTGAAGCTGTGGTGCTTTAGTTTAATACATGGACACAGCACTAAACTTTGAAAATCACTTTTCAGTAATGGGAGAATGTTTTCTCTATACTGTGTGATTAGTCCCAGAGCCATTTTTCCATTTAGGTTGAAAAGTTTGCCCCCTGAAAAAATGTAATGCCCCCCTTTAAATGTTTTTTCTGCAGCCGGGTCTGAACAAGTGTGTGATCCCACCTGGGGGAAAAGGGGGCGCTCTTCTCTCTCACCATGAATATTATCTGCAGCAGAAACCGTTTCATTACATCTTTGAGAGGACTCTGCTTTATTATAGAAAAAGACTGGAGTGTGACGAACAAACATCTGACCTGGTCTCGGTTGTTGATGTTGGAGTAGGGCAGAGCTCCGGACATGAGCTCATACAGCACGATGCCGAAGGCGTAGACGTCGGACTGGAAGCTGTAGGGATTCTTGTCCTGCAGTCTGATGACCTCAGGAGCCTGAAAGAGCAGTCCTGTCAGGAGGGAGTTCAGGTGAGTCGCGAGGGGCAGCTTCACACTCACCATCCACAGGATAGACCCAGACAGCTGCTCAAACTGGTGTGAGCCGCTCCAGCGGGACTTCACTGTGGCCAGACCGAAGTCACCGATCTTTACCGTCAGGTCCTCGTGGAGGAAAATATCTGGAGGAGAAGTCGTCAAGGACACTTCCTGGGAAGAATGCTCTTCATTTCTGGAGAAAAGATATTCTTACAATTGTAATTATTTTGTTAGACGTTTGCTAAACCAAAGATTATTCAATAGTTATCCACAATCAAAATGGGACACCTGTCACTCAAGGAGCTAATGAGTGATAGGAATAACACGAGTTTCAATGCTTTTGATTTTTCTTTTAAAGTAGTTTCATGTAACTTTCAATAACTCCAGACTGGTTGATCTCTCTTAGGATACTGTTGCTCTTCAGATCCCGGTGGATGATTGATTTGGCGTGAAGATAACTGTTCAGGAAAAAACACAAAGCAACATAAGCGAGAAGCACAAACAACAACAAACAAGTGTAGCGACTCACTCCATGCCCTGAGCCGTCTGCCGGGCAATGTCGATGAGCTTGATCATCTCGAACTTGGTCTCCATGATGTGCAGGTGATGGTAGAGACTGGAGCCTTCGCACCACTGGGTGACGATGGCCAGCTGGGGCTTGGTGGTGTAGCCCATGAACAGCAATATGTTCACGTGACGCGTTTTCCTGTCGCACACAAACACAGATGTTTAAGTCCAAGGCAGAGGTCAAAGGTTCGAGTTAGTGACATGAGCTACCTGAGGACTCCCACTTCATTCTTGAAGGCTTGAAGCTGTTGAGGGGTGGGTGCCGTCACGTTCAACATCTTCACAGCAACATCGCCTGAAATGACAGGTACGTTTGATTAAAATGGAAAAATAAAAAGATAATTCAGACATGATCCTAATCAGAGACATGCTTACTGTTGAATACAACTAAATGTTTATTTAAAAATAAAATAAAAATATTTTTTAGTCCATTGAAAACGTTTTCTTGACTCCCGTCTGGTACAACTTTTAGCCATCATGAAACATTTTAGCTTGAAAAAAACTCAATAAATTCACACTTTCCCATAATGCCCAGAGACAATTTCTCTTAATGAAGTTTCAACATAAAGCATGTTGAAGTAGAACCTCAATGTAAATCAGCTCTGATAGTCTCTGGTTCAAATTGTATTTCAATGCAAACAAAGGCCTTATCATTAGATTCTTGAATGTACTGTAGTACCTTTAAATACTTTTATGGATTCTAGGGAACCCTAGCAAATCTACATGTTGTTAGACCCACAACCTCAACTGCTAGAAGATTTGTGTGATTGAGTTTGACACCACTTCTCTATTGAGTCTGGTCGAACTATTTAAGCTCATTTTTATCTTCCCTGTAACATGTTTACAAAGGACCAGGGATTAGTAAAGACACTCGCCACGATAATGATATAAAAGGCAGTTACCAAACAGTGTTCGGTTTTGCTGCCATTTTCTTTCTGATTTTGTTTAAAATATATATATTAGGGATAAGGATGTAACGGTCCAAATGTATCCTATTAGTAACAATTTCATTAAAGTTATTGACATTGGTATAAAACCTTAATAATTGGAATAAAACAATTTCCCGAAGGAGACCTCCTGAGGGATCAATAAAGTTCTACCAAACCTAAAATCTCCATCCCTTATAAAAGAAACGTCATTAACACTAGTCTGTAGACTCTAGCAGCGTTAAACTAAACTATTTAGACCGACTCTTACCGTGCCACTTTCCCTTGAAGACCGTTCCAAATGAACCAGATCCTATCCTCTGACCCAGAGTGATCTGGCCCTCAGATATCTCCCAGTCGTCGCTGGAGTCCCTCCTCCCGAGAGTTTTCTGTTTCACGGCACATCACCATCACCTTCATCATCACCACAGCAACGTTCATCAAAGCACAAAGACGGTCTCTTACCATTTTATTGCGATCTTCAGACGAGGACGACGACTTGCGCTCTCTTTGTGGACACGGGGACTTCTGCGGGACCTTGACGTTGGTCAGAGAGCCGGGTAGAGATGCAGGAGGAGTGGCGGACAGACCTGTGGTGGTACCTGGACAGCAGGGGAAACAGAGAAAAAGCATTTGGAGCTTGAAAAAGTGAGTTAAGGCAGAAGAGGAGAGAAGAAGAAAGTTGACTTTAAAGAGTGCGTTTGCCGTTTGAATGTGCAGAAGAGGTCATGCAGTGGCAAATAATGTTTGTTACCCTATGATTTATTATTTTTTCATTTTACATCATGAATGAAACTCATTCATACTTTGACTCTCAATTGTGAATACTTTCAAGAATGATTTATACAAGTTAAAAGCCTTAATAATTACAAATCTAAAACGAATTATTTTATTGACTTGCAGTCACGTTTATGCAATTCGATGAAAGAGGTCATATATATATAAATAAATAGCTCAGTTAGACTTTTTTTTTATTTATAAGGCCAAATATTTTTTAATGGAGCTTCACTGGTAAATGATACATGGACATTTTAAATACTACATTCATTATCAAAAGGCTTGACTTATCTAAGGAATCTCTTAAAAACAGCATCATTTATTTGCATATATTTACCATACAATGATGAAGAAAACGACTCTTTTGAAGTCTGTGTGTAACAAAAGTGCATCACAGTGTTTGAAACAGTAAGATTGAAGTGAATCCCACAACCATGAGAGAGAACATGTGAAAACATAAAGAGGGAAACACACACAGTGGACTTGACACAAGGTAAAGGGGCTGTTGTGCTGGGGTGGAGGTGTAGGTGAAGGAGGAAGAGGATGGGGGAAGAGAGGAAGAACACAGGAACACACAGAGGCCTAACTACCTCGGAAAACAGGCTCGGGCTCAAAATCAAAGACTATGTCATTGGGGTAGGAGTATAGGAGGGGGCTTGAGGTCCGTGTTCGGTGCTTCCTCAAGCAGCGGGCGGGGTGGGTCGGGGGGGCTGCAGGGCAAAAAGAGACAGACACACCATCACTGCTACTCACCCGGCCCCTCTAACCACCAACTGTCCATGGTTTTGCTCATGGCTTTACTGGAGCATTCATCTTACAACTATCACAGTTCCACTTCCTATTTTTAAACATTACCAGTTCAGTGAAGACGATTCTCTGAGACCAATCGTGGCAGAAACTAATACTGGCAACTCTTGATCCTTCTTAACATTTATAGTTAGAAAAATAAGTTTTTCACATTTCCATATTTTTATATTGAAGCAATCATTAACTGTAATTACATCTGTTAAGCAATGTCAAAGAAAACGCCTGTAAGAGACATACAGGCTGAAGATGTGCTGCACGGTGTGTTTGAGTGTGTGTGTGTTGCAGAGGGGGCGGTTCACATGGGAGTAGGCGTGTGCGTGCGGAAGGTGTGTGCGTAAAGGTGGCACTCACAGGTGACGCAGAGAGAGAGAGAGAGTCAAGGTTGGAAGTAGCCGTAATTTTTGTTCAACGCTAAACGCTACAGGCTTCAACGCTACAGGCTTCAACGCTGCACGCTACACGCTACACTGTGCTGTTTGGATAACAATAAATGCACCAAAAGCATATCTGGATCTCGGCGTATCTGTTATCACAAGGAAACCAAAGCGCGTCATAAATCTACGTACCTGAGGACCCAACCTCATACTGTCAGCGGCGAAAAGTTTGTGTTTGGAAGCCGCAACATTTGTCAACAAAAAATGGCGTAGAATGAAAATCATCAAGCCGCATCAAAGAACCAAGTCGTCACGCACCGACCAGCCTGAGATAAGTGCCACACCACGCCATCCATTCACCTGGGAACAGGTAGGCCTGAACCTGTTAATGTTTGTGGATTAAGGAATCCGCTTCAATTGGAATGCATTGTGTCAAGTGAGGACAATGTATTAAATGGATGTTACACTGGTTGCATTGATGGTGGCGCATATTCTCTGTGCTTTATTGGATTGTGACGTCAGGACTTTGTGGAATGTGGCGTCTGATGTTGTCTCAAGACCTACTCATTGTTGAAATTCTTGGATCGAATCTGCTCTGTCAATGAATTGAAATGCTATGGATGGATTTGAATACGCTCTTGAATGAAATATGATTGTTTTGCTACATACAAAAATACAATCCAACGGAAATGAGTCAAATAAACGCCGATGCTGAATGTTCAAACATGGAACGTGAAAAGAGGGAAATTAAACTGACGGCCAAAGCTATGGAAAATAAAATCGAACGGTTGCAGAATGAGCGCAAAAGTGCCGTTAATAAAATCAAAGAGCTTATTCCGCAAATTAAAGCGCACATGAAATCAAAAGAAAATGTAACTGAAATCCCATCACAACTGAATAACTTGAATGCACTGTGTAAAAAGGCCACTGACCTGCACAACGAAGTATTGCAACTTCTTCCCGATGATGAACATAAAAAACAAAAAGAGTGGTTTTCTATCATTATGGATTACAGTGATGCATTCAAGGAACGTGTGGAAAAATGGATAAAGGAAAATCCGCATGAAAACTCAAATGAATTACCACTACATACAAATACTTCTGAGCAACCAACAAAGGAAATAAATGATGCAGTACAAATTCCTGTCGAAAAAAGCAAGAATTTGTCTGTTGCTGACCCTCCAGTACCTGTTACCACTGAACAAGATCCTCAGGATGAACTACAGCCCTGTGACAGCATCTCAAATGCAACCAAGAAATCGCGCTCACATCATTCCTCATCTTTAGCTTCACGCTCATCTGCTCGCTTAAAAACGGAAACAAATCTTGCAATTTTGGCAACAAGACAAAAGGCATTAAAGGAAAAACATGCATTGGATGAAGAGGAGTTAAAGTTACGCAAAAGAAGAGAACAGCTTTTACTGGAGAATGAAATCGCTGAGGAAATGGCAAAACTAAGTGTTATAAAATCACAAAGCAGTGTCGGCAGTAAATCAAAGTCAAAGGTTTCAGACGGGATGAACTCATACTATGAAAAGACATGCTCAAAACAACAACTAAAACCCAATGCAATTGAAACCACACAGACAGTTGTGACGCCTAAAGTCACTCACTTACCTGACATAAAACATCTCCCAGATCCTTCTTACATGCTCCAACGTTATCTTACAATTCCTGAAGATCCTGTGACTAATGTCACACAAACTGATGCATCACAAAACGACAGTGTGCTGGACATAATGAGAAAACAAAATGAAATTTCAACACTCTTGATGCAACAACAATGCCTCTCAGCACTCCCAAAAAGGGAAATTCCCATTTTCGATGGTAACCCACTCAAATACCATTCGTTTATTAAAGCATTTAAAAATGGAGTTGAGCGAAACACCAGTAACAACTGTGACAGACTCTACTTCCTTGAACAATACACCAAAGGGCATGCAAAGGGACTAGTGAGGAGCTGTCAGCACATGGAGTCGAGCAGAGGATATGTGAAGGCGAAGGCTCTATTGAAAGAACACTATGGCAATGAGCAAAAGGTGGCAGCCGCATACATGGAGAGAGCTTTGTCATGGCCCACTATTAAAACAGAAGATGGGAAAGCCCTTCAGGAGTACGGCCTCTTTCTGCGTGGATGCTGCAACGCTTTGGAGGATGTGCAGTATTTAAATGATCTGGACACACCCACAAACATGGTGGAAATCATCAAAAAACTGCCGTACAAACTCCGAGACCGCTGGAGGTGCGACGCATGTGACCTGCAGGAAAGGTACAATAGGAGAGCAAGGTTTGTGGACATTACCAATTTTGTTGAAAAACAAGTAAAAATCTTGACAGACCCTGTGTTTGGAAACATTCAGGACACTGTTATGACAACTAAACAAATGAAACACAAACCACCCCCTCGCACCAGCATCAGAGGAACCAGCTTCGCTACCACAGTGAATCATGTGGAGAGAACAGCTCAACCTGTGAATAAAGCTACAAACATAAAACCACCAGCAAGGAAGATCTGTCCCTGCTGCACTGGAGGACACACATTGGATGTGTGTGCTCGGTTGGAAAAAATGGCACACAAGGAGAAAATTGACTTCCTGAAGGAAAATGGTGCTTGTTTTCGCTGCCTGTGTATAGGACACATAAGCAAAAATTGCCAAAGAAAGATTTCCTGCTCGAAGTGTGGCCTAAGACATCCAACTGTGCTCCATAAGGATAGTGTGGCAACAGCAGAACCGGCTGAGAGAAGCATCCAGGTTACAGTGGACGACACTTTGGTTTCCAGTGGGCTTACAGGGGCTGGTGAGACAGATTGCAAGCTTCCTATCGTGCCGATCCAAGTGAAGGCGAAGAAGGGCAATAAAGTCATTCTCACATACGCCTTTTTGGACCCGGGAAGTACTGCAGTGTTCTGTACTGAGAGTCTGAAGCAGAAGCTCAATTTGTCTGGGAAGAGAGCCAACATTCTTCTCAGGACCATGGGGCAGGAGAAGGTGGTCAGTAGCTACATTGTGCCAGAGCTGGAGGTGGCAGCACTTGAAGATGACAGCTTCATTGAGTTGCCAAAAGCGTACACTCAGTTGTCAATGCCAGTCCACAAAGCAAACATACCTTCAAATAAGGATCTGACAAGGTGGCCATATTTAAGACACATCTCCTTACCACAGATTGAGGCTGGAATTGAGTTGCTGATTGGAACGAATGTTCCACGAGCCATGGAACCGCTGGAAGTCATCCGCAGTGAGCACAATGGACCCTACGCTATAAGGACGGTGCTGGGCTGGACGGTAAATGGACCACTGACAGGAAACGGTGGAGAGGCCAATTACTGTGACCAGCCAGTAACGGTGAACCGTGTGTCCATTGTAAATTTGGATGAACTGTGGCAACAGCAATTTAAAATGGACTTTCCAGAATCTGCTGTGGAGGAACAAGTGGGTCTGTCCAGGGAAGACCTGAGGTTCATGGACATGGTCACAAAGTCAGCCAAACGGGTCAATGGGCATTACCAGGTTGCCCTGCCTTTGAAAAATTCAAACGTCTGCATGCCAAATAACAGGAAAGTGGTGGAACAGCGTCAAAACCATCTGAAGAGGAGGCTCCAGAGGGATCCAGTGTATTACAAGGAGTATAACACCTTTATTAATGATCTGCTTGGTAAAGGCTATGCTGAAAGGGTTCCTGATGCAGAGCTGGAAAGAAGTGATGGCAAGGTCTGTTACATACCGCACCATGGTTTCTACCACCCGACAAAGAGAAAACTCAGAGTTGTTTTTGATTGTGGTGCCAGTTACAAAAGACAATCTCCAAATGAAGAGCTGTTGCAAGGGCCCGATCTAACCAGCTCACTGATTGGAGTTGTGACCAGGTTCAGGAGGGAACCTGTCGTCATCATGGCTGACATAGAAGCTATGTTTCACCAGGTGCAAGTGCCCCCAGATGATACTGATCTGCTGCGATTCCTCTGGTGGTCACAAGGAGACTTGAACCAAGCACCATGTGAATACAGGATGAAGGTACATCTTTTGGGAGCTACATCCTCCCCTAGCTGCGCCAACTTTGCCCTCAAGAAATGTGCAGAGGATTTTGGACATGAGCATAAGGAGGAGACAGTGGAAAAGCTGCAGCACTGCTTTTATGTGGATGATTGTTTGGTGGCAGTTGCAACAGAGGAGGAAGCACTGACCCTCTGCCATGAGCTCATGTCTCTGTGCGCTAAAGGGGGATTCTGTTTGACCAAGTGGCACAGTAACAGATCTGTTCTGGAAGCGCTGGACAAAGGAGTACCTGCCTCTGTTACAGGAGCGACAGAGATGGACTGGAGTCCAGAGAAACCTTGTCGCAGGAGATCTAATTTTGCTTATGGACAGTACTGCACCTCGTAATTCTTGGATTATGGGACGTGTCTTGCAAACTTTTCCGGATTGCAAGGGATTTGTGCGTCAAATTCGGATTAAGACGAGAACAAATTGTTTGGACAGACCCGTATCCAAGGTGTGTTTGTTGCTGGAGAAGGAGGAGGCAGCATGAGGACATTGCTGACCTCTATATGGACTTTGTGTTTTGTTTTTGTTTTTGTCTTTATTACTTGTGCTGGACTTTGCACTAATTGGTCATGACGACCAGAAGAAGTAATATTTGGTATAATGACTTTTCATGGACTTGAGCAATTTATTAGACATTTTTTGCATTTTCATTGAAATTGATATGATTTATTATGTCTCCTATTGTGTTTGAAATGTGAATTATTATGTGAGTCCTAATAATTAGGGGCTGGTGTGAAAGAGACATACAGGCTGAAGATGTGCTGCACGGTGTGTTTGAGTGTGTGTGTATTGCAGAGGGGGCGGTTCACATGGGAGTAGGCGTGTGTGCGTGCGGAGGTGTGTGCGTAAAGGTGGCACTCACAGGTGACGCAGATGAGAGAGAGAGAGAGTCAAGGTTGGAAGTAGCCGTAATTTTTGTTGACCGCTACACGCTTCAACGCTACAGGCTTCAACGCTACACGCTTCAACGCTACAGGCTTCAACGCTACAGGCTTCAACGCTACAGGCTTCAACGCTACACGCTTCAACGCTACAGGCTTCAACGCTACACGCTTCAACGCTACAGGCTTCAACGCTACAGGCTTCAACGCTACAACGCTACACGCTACAAGCTACACCATTGCTCCATGCGAACACCACGTAAACGGAACACGACCTCCCTGCCAGGGCGAGACGGACACCCCCAAGTGTGATCAGCAGTGCATCAACGGATACTCGCCGTCCTATCAGAAAGACTTTGGAAAGCGCTGCACGCTACACGCTACACTGTGCTGTTTGTATAACAATAAATGCACCAAAAGCATATCTGGATCTCGGCGTATCTGTTATCACAAGGAAACCAAAGCGCGTCATAAATCTACGTACCTGAGGACCCAACCTCATACTCTCAGCGGCGAAAAGTTTGTGTTTGGAAGCCGCAACAATATGTTAAAGGTTTTTGTTAGTCTTCACTAGGTTTTCACACTGTTACTGTTATTTTGTTTCATTCCTCCTGCTGATCTCCTCTAGAGATGTAACACAAAGCGACAGCCTGTAGAGGGCGTTGCACGCTTCTTAGAACCTCAGTTACAAGGGTAATGGAGATTATCAGATGTTTAGATGTTTTATCAAGCGTCTTTGAGTGACCTCCAAAAAAGCGCTATACAATCAATTATTATTATTATTATTATTATCATGAACCTAAACACCATTGAAGGGACATTGTGAATTAAGAGATTATTAAATGTGTAAATGAAAATCAAAGTGTTCACACTTTTGGGCTGGAGTCGAACCCACAACTGGATCACAACCACCAGAACAATTGTACTGAAAGCAAGAGTGTTCTGAACTTGACAATCCTTGAGCAGTTCTATCTAGATTACATTTGAAATGGTGTCTCAAAGCATTTGTTTCGTTTCTCGACAATCGATTAAATGATTTGTTCCAAAAATTGATTTTTTTTTTACTCATGAATTGAGCAGAGTGCAGGAGCAGAAAATTCAAATGCCAAACAATTCATATACAAGGGCCTTAAAAGATCTCCATGATCCAGAACATCACTAGAACTAAATGATAAAAGTTGAATGCAAACTTTTTTATTTATTCAGATTAAGACCCTGTAAATATTTACAATTGGTTTAATCTTCAATCAACATGTTCATTTAAATTACAAGGTAAAGCTCTGTCTAAATACAGCAGTGATACAGGAGGGATTGATTTTGTCTTGACCTTTATTTTTCATTGTTTTATGTGTTTTTTTTGTTTCTATATGTACACTCTGTTGTTGTTGTTTCTTTGGTATTGCAATAGATTATTTTTCTGAATTTACTGTCTCTTGAAAAAAAAAGAGCATATACGTAACATTGCTGTGTCTGCATATTTACATAGTTGCCTTTACATCAGACCAACATTGCCTGGAATGCCTGTATTGCATACTTGTGCTCGATACAAATATTTTAAATTTAAAAAGTAATATCACGCTCCTCAAGAATTTATCAGCAGGATTCTACATACATAGAACACATTTAATACTTGATGGTCAGACAAAACTGAGTTCTGAGGAGAGACATTTGTTGTTTTAACTTCAGGTCTGTTTGCTAGAACAAGATCTAAGGTGTGGTTGAAACAGTGAGTCAGGGCCAAGAGATCCATAAAATCCTCCTATAGAGAGTGTCACATGTCTTTGTAGAACCATGGAAACAAAAATAACCTGTTGATTTTGAAACCGTGTGAAACGTACAAAGTATGTTTGTCTCATATATGGGCAATAAAATCAACCGCTATCAGTGAAAAAATGATAATGCAGAGAATAATGATTCACTTCATATGTTCACTGTCATTGATGATCAGCGCTATATAAATACAAATGACTTACTTCTTTACTTCCTTTAGGAGTATTGAGAGGAGGAATACGATCAGAGTGGTTGTTTGTTCTGCTAAATGGTAAAAGCAATTTAGTTCAGGTGAAATACTAATTTTCTACTCAGCCTCATGTTGTTCAACAGTTGTGATTCATTTTAGAATAATGGGTTCCTTTTCAGAGTTATAGTAAAAAAAAGGTTTGTTCATTTTAAAGAAGCAAATGACGCTCAATGGTCTTTGTCCACATCTTGTTCCAAAATGACAAACTTAAAATATCCAAATACTAGTGATGGTCTGGTGAAGCTTCATGAAACAGTGTCTTTTCATTTTTCCAGAACAATTGTTGTCGTCAAGGCTTCAGTACAAGAGAGATGTTACAGACGAGCACCACAGAGGTTTGGATATTTTTTAATATCAATTTCAACAAAGACAAAAATACCTACAAACTATAGTCTTTACATTAATATGAAAATACATTTTTATTTTATTTTTGTTAAAAGTTATAAAGAATTACATTAAAAATGTCACTTGATAGTATATTGTCTTGAACACAACAACCACTCTGATCATATTCCTCTCAATACTGCACAAGGAAGTAAAGAAGGATCATCAATGACAGAGAACATATGAAGTCAATCATTATTCTCTGTCTGCTTCACACTCAGGAAGGAATATCACAACTCTTCATCATGGTTAGTGACACCAAACACTTTACAAACACATTTCTTAAGTTAAGAACTATAGAAATGATCCCTGAAAGTATAGTCTTAACTTAACTCTGCACCAACATCACACTCCATCCTCACACCAAACCATTACAGTGACGGATGCATAGTTTTTGAATTTTAAAATGTTACTGTCATTCATTTGATTGCAAAGAGATGAGACTAGAAAACATACTTTGTAGTTTCATAGTTTATACACAACATGTATTCAAAATCACTACGTTCAATTCCATAATTCATCTAAACTGTGATTATTGATCACCATGACATTAAAACAACTATATCAGGTTATTTTATTATGCATTACAAACAATTGTAAACATTAAACAATATAGTTTAATACAAGGGAAAATACATTTGAACAAGAGTTGTGTTTGATGTTAAAATGAAAACGTTTTTTCAATTATTAACATTCTGACTTAGGTGAGCGACTCACAGCTAGGGGGCGATCTAGGTGGATTGTTGTGGTGTCCTCTTCCACGCTGCAAACAGAAAGCAGTTGAGTGCAGTGAGGGCGTGACACACAAGTCTCATAGAGGCACACCTGACTGGTGCAGGTGCTCGGGGGGCGGAGTCAAACATCCACACTGGGCGTCTCACCACACCTGTCCAAATGTGTCGTCAGTGTTGCACATTTGAGCTCTGGCGGGATCTAAGATGGCGGCACAGGTGTGGCGTGAGATCGGCGTCTCATGGTTGTGTAACCTGATGAAGTTTGACTTGAGAGAAGCAGGTCAGAGAGCAAACCTCCACAAACACATTCAGCCGACTCAGCAGGAAACTTTGAATCAAGTTTCTACATGTGAATTGTCGGCACAAGCTCTTCTGGATTTTTCTTCTACACAAAAGTGGACACAACTTATGTGCACCTGTTCAGCACAAGACGAGTTGATCAAAGCAATACAGTCATATTTAGGACATGAGTTGATCAGGAAACAGAAGGAGAGGTCAGAGATGTTGACCTTTCATAACAGCTGCACAAATGGATTCTTTCTGAGCCTCCACTGACCCTCAATGACAAGTGACTTTACTGAACATTTGGAGTCCAAACACATGTGGACGTTTTCTGTCCATTTATTTGAAGATCAAAACACACAAGAAATGAAGCAGCAGTTCAACTATGTTTGACAAGATTCTTCACCTCTGACATCACAACTGACGCTTCATTAACTAGTGTCTACACACCAGGAAGAAAACACACAAACTATTACATGAACACAAAACTGTCTGTGTACTGTGTGTGTGTGTGTGTGTGTGTGTGTGTGTGTGTGTGTGTGTGTGTGTGTCTACACATTCATAAATTTGTCACTGTGTGTCTGATTTTTTTTCCATTTTGGTTTTTGCATGTTTGTACTTCTGTTTGTTATTTGATGTGTAAATACATGTGTTTGTTATCTTTTTATTTGTGTGTGCGCTTATTTTCAGGTTTGTTCAACTGTTTCCGTGAGTGTGTTTGGGCATGTGTGCCTGATTTTGTGTGTCAGTACCTGTTTTTAGACTCTGTTTGTCTGTATATATTTTCCGTGTGTGTATCATTTTGTCTACAGAGACATCTGTGTGTGTGCGTTAGTTATTGTGTGTTAGTGCTTTTGTTGCGCCAGAGAAGAATGTGTTTAAGTATTTATGTGTGCGCATTTCTATGTAGTAGTAAAGCACATGTGTGTGTGTTTGTCATTGTGTGTGATTGCTTTTTTGTGTGTGTGCGTGTTTGTGCATTTTTTGCTTTGGTAAAGCATGCGTGTGTGTGTTTGCAGTTGTTTGTGAGTGCATTTTTGTGTGTCAGAGATGCATGTGTGTGCATCCTTGTGTGATGGTGAAGCATGTGTGTGTTTGTGTGTGATTGTGAGTGAGTGCATTATTGTGTTTTAGAGAAGCATGTTTGTGAGTGTTTGTGTGTGTGCATTTATTTGTGTTAAAGTGAAGCATGTGTGTGTGTGTTTGTGTGTGATTGTGAGTGAGTGCATTATTGTGTTTTAGAGAAGCATGTTTGTGAGTGTTTGTGTGTGTGCATTTATTTGTGTTAAAGTGAAGCATGTGTGTGAGTGTTTGTGTGTGTGAGTGTATTTGTGTGGTACAGAATCGTGTGTGTGCATTTATCTGTGTGTGTGTGTAGTTTTCATAACGGCTCAGATCACATGACATCCTGATGTGAGTTTCAAACACATTTCCAGTGAAGGAACAAAGATCAGCAGCTCTGACGTCTGCAGAGTCTCAGAAGAAAAAGACGTTTCTTGGTCGATTCCTCCTGAAACACGGAGACAGAAAAATGTATCAACTTGTAAAATCATGCGTGAAGTGAGTCTTGAAGAAAAGTGACAATTATCATCCACTGACTTTAGTCTCTGTCCACGGGCGGATCCTTCAGATGGTCCAGCTCCGAGCTGGGGGCCGCTGTAAGATCACAAACCCTGTTAGCTTGTGTGCTTCTCACCAGCAGATGAAACTAGTGTCAACACTGATGCTAGCATGCTAGCACTCTGTCACATGGTCAACATCTGAGCTGAGACAAGATCATGTACTTACAAGACGAGTCAGAGTCGCCTGAAATGGAAAGAAAGAGGACAAATTACACCTGAAGAAGATGAACATAGAAGAGTTCCTCTGACCTCTTCTCATCTCTGCTGACCTTCTTTGACCTTCTATTCTTTCTCTCCAGTATCTGGAGATGATCTGGATCAAATCACAAACTCTCACCTTTCTTCTTCTTCTTGTAGATGAAGTATCCAACCACTGTGAGCACCAGAGCGGAGGCAGCGACGGCGGCCATGATGATGTACAAGGTCAGGAAAGTCCTGGCTGTGGATGGAGAGCAAAGTAAGTGGAGACATGATCAGGTGACCAGTGTTAGAGACGTGGTGGGGCCTCATTCAGCAGATCCATGCTGACCACACCTGGACTCTCATCTGGATGAAAGAAACCTCTGGAGACACCAAGAAGGTTCTGAAGACTCTTACCGTTGGTCAGGATGTTTGACGGATCCAGTTTGGTGACCACGTCTTCCGGAATGCCGTCCAGTTGAAACACACACTCGTACCTGGACCAGTCGTCAGACGGGAGTTTCAGGTCCACCATGTTCTGGAAGGTTCCGTCAGGGTTGGGGAGGATCTCTCCGTGTTCCACGTCCTCGTGCAGCTCCTCTCCGTCTTTGGTCCAGAACAACATGGCTCTGTCGGGGTAGAAGCCTGTAGCGTGGCAGGTGACCGGAGAGCTGGCTGTCTTCTGGAGGAGAGACACTCGTGGACGCTCTGAAGGGAGAGACACCACACTTCAGAGAGAAAGTCAAAGGATGGACAGAGAATGAAGGAGAGGAGGAGGAGGGAGGACAGGGGTGGAGGTGAGGAAGAGAAGATAAGAGGAGAGAGAGAGAGAGAGGACATGAGGAGAGAGAGGAGGGAGAGAAGGAGGAAGGAGAGCAGAAGGAGAAGAAGGTCATGGAACTACCTGTTCTCATCAAGGTTTTGCTCCCAAACTTCACAAACTTCTTCAGATCATTTGGACATTCCTGGGTGTAAAAGAACTTTCTATATTTATTCATGCCTTCATTCTGGTCCCACTTGTGTTTGGTGATGACGGCCTGAGGACTCGGAGCGACCCAGGTCAGAGTCTGAAGGTCAAACACGATGAAGTCTTCTCCATCATAGCCGTACTGTTCATAACCTTTGACCTCTCCAGTCTCATCGTCCCACTCACAACCGCTCATCATCTGAAAGATGTGAACACCTGAGAGAGAAACCAGAGTGAGACCTGATCTACTCCACTGTTTAATACTCCACTGTGATCTACTCCACTGTGGTCTACTCCACTGTTTAATACTCCACTGTGATCTACTCCACTGTGGTCTACTCCACTGTTTAATACTCCACTGTGATCTACTCCACTGTGGTCTACTCCACTGTTTAATACTCCACTGTGATCTACTCCACTGTGATCTACTCCACTGTTTAATACTCCACTGTGATCTACTCCACTGTGATCTACTCCACTGTGGTCTACTCCACTGTTTAATACTCCACTGTGATCTACTCCACTGTGATCTACTCCACTGTGATCTACTCCACCGTGGTCTACTCCACTGTTTAATACTCCACTGTGATCTACTCCACTATTTAATACTCCACTGTGATCTACTCCACTGTGATCTACTCCACTGTTTAATACTCCACTGTGATCTACTCCACTATTTAATACTCCACTGTGATCTACTCCACTATTTAATACTCCACTGTGATCTACTCCACTGTGATCTACTCCACTGTTTAATACTCCACTGTTGTCTACTCCACTGTTTAATACTCCACTGTGGTCTACTCCACTGTGATCTACTCCACTGTGATCTACTCCACTGTGGTCTACTCCACTGTTTCATACTCCACTGTGATCTACTCCACTGTGATCTACTCCACTGTTTAATACTCCACTGTGATCTACTCCACTGTTTAATACTCCACTGTGATCTACTCCACTGTGATCTACTCCACTGTTTCATACTCCACTGTGATCTACTCCACTGTTTAATACTCCACTGTTTCATACTCCACTGTGATCTACTCCACTGTGGTCTACTACACTGTTTAATACTCCACTGTGATCTACTCCACTGTGATCTACTCCACTGTTTAATACTCCACTGTGATCTACTCCACTGTTTTATACTCCACTGTGATCTACTCCACTGTTGTCTACTCCACTGTGGTCTACTCCACTGTTTCATACTCCACTGTGGTCTACTCCACTGTTTAATACTCCACTGTGTTCTACTCCACTGTTTCATACTCCACTGTTTAATACTCCACTGTTGTCTACTCCACTGTTTAATACTCCACTGTGATCTACTCCACTGTTTAATACTCCACTGTGGTCTACTCCACTGTTTAATACTCCACTGTGATCTACTCCACTGTTTAATACTCCACTGTTGTCTACTCCACTGTTTAATACTCCACTGTGATCTACTCCACGGTTTAATACTCCACTGTGATCTACTCCACTGTTTAGTACTCCACTGTTGTCTACTCCACTGTTTCATACTCCACTGTTGTCTACTCCACTGTTTAATACTCCACTGTGATCTACTCCACTGTTTAATACTCCACTGTTGTCTACTCCACTGTTGTCTACTCCACTGTTTAATACTTCACTGTGATCTACTCCACTGTTTAATACTCCACTGTGGTCTGCTCCACTGTTTCATACTCCACTGTTTAATACTCCACTGTGATCTACTCCACTGTTTAATACTCCACTGTGGTCTACTCCACTGTGGTCTACTCCACTGTGATCTACCCCACTGTGGTCTACTCCACTTTGATCTACTCCACTGTTTAATACTCCACTGTGATCTACTCCACTGTTTAATACTCCACTGTGATCTACTCCACTGTTTCATACTCCACTGTGATCTACTCCACTGTTTAATACTCCACTGTGGTCTACTTCACTGTTTAATACTCCACTTTGATCTACTCCACTGTTTAATACTCCACTGTGGTCTACTCCACTGTTTAATACTCCACTGTGGTCTACTCCACTGTTTAATACTCCATTGTGATCTACTCCACTGTTTAATACTCCACTGTGGTTTACTCCACTGTTTAATACTCCACTGTGATCTACTCCACTATTTCATACTCCACTGTGATCTACTCCACTGTTTAATACTCCACTGTGGTCTACTCCACTGTTTAATACTCCACTGTGATCTACTCCACTGTTTAATACTCCACTGTGATCTACTCCACTGTTTAATACTCCACTGTGATCCACTCCACTGTTTAATACTCCACTGTGATCTACTCCACTGTGATCTACTCCACTGTTTAATACTCCACTGTGGTCTACTCCACTGTGGTCTACTCCACTGTTTAATACTCCACTGTGGTCTACTCCACTGTTTAATACTCCACTGTGATCAACTCCACTGTTTAATACTCCACTGTGATCAACTCCACTGTGATCTACTCCACTGTTTAATACTCCACTGTGATCTACTCCACTATTTCATACTCCACTGTGATCTACTCCACTGTTTAATACTCCACTGTGGTCTACTCCACTGTTTAATACTCCACTGTGATCTACTCCACTGTTTAATACTCCACTGTGATCTACTCCACTATTTCATACGCCACTGTGGTCTACTCCACTGTTTAATACTCCACTGTGATCTACTCCACTGTGATCTACTCCACTGTTTAATACTCCACTGTTGTCTACTCCACTGTTTAATACTCCACTGTGGTCTACTCCACTGTGATCTACTCCACTGTTTAATACTCCACTGTGATCTACTCCACTGTGGTCTACTCCACTGTGATCTACTCTACTGTGATCTACTCCACTGTTTAATACTCCACTGTGATCTACTCCACTATTTAATACTCCACTGTGATCTACTCCACTGTGATCTACTCCACTGTGATCTACTCCACTGTTTAATACTGCACTGTGATCTACTCCACTGTGATCTACTCCACTGTGGTCTACTCCACTGTTTAATACTCCACTGTTTCATACTCCACTGTGGTCTACTCCACTGTTTAATACTCCACTGTGATCTACTCCACTGTGATCTACTCCACTATTTCATACTCCACTGTGATCTACTCCACTGTTTAATACTCCACTGTGGTCTACTCCACTGTTTAATACTCCACTGTGATCTACTCCACTGTTTAATACTCCACTGTGATCTACTCCACTATTTCATACGCCACTGTGGTCTACTCCACTGTTTAATACTCCACTGTGATCTACTCCACTGTGATCTACTCCACTGTTTAATACTCCACTGTTGTCTACTCCACTGTTTAATACTCCACTGTGGTCTACTCCACTGTGATCTACTCCACTGTTTAATACTCCACTGTGATCTACTCCACTGTGGTCTACTCCACTGTGATCTACTCTACTGTGATCTACTTCACTGTTTAATACTCCACTGTGATCTACTCCACTATTTAATACTCCACTGTGATCTACTCCACTGTGGTCTACTCCACTGTTTAATACTCCACTGTGATCTACTCCACTGTGGTCTACTCCACTGTTTAATACTCCACTGTAATCTACTCCACTGTGATCTACTCCACTGTTTAATACTCCACTGTGATCTACTCCACTGTGATCTACTCCACTGTGGTCTACTCCACTGTTTAATACTCCACTGTGATCTACTCCACGGTGATCTACTCCACTGTGATCTACTCCACCGTGGTCTACTCCACTGTTTAATACTCCACTGTGATCTACTCCACTATTTAATACTCCACTGTGATCTACTCCACTGTGATCTACTCCACTGTTTAATACTCCACTGTGATCTACTCCACTGTTCAATACTCCACTGTGATCTACTCCACTATTTAATACTCCACTGTGATCTACTCCACTGTGATCTACTCCACTGTTTAATACTCCACTGTTGTCTACTCCACTGTTTAATACTCCACTGTGGTCTACTCCACTGTGATCTACTCCACTGTGATCTACTCCACTGTGGTCTACTCCACTGTGGTCTACTCCACTGTTTAATACTCCACTGTGATCTACTCCACTATTTAATACTCCACTGTGATCTACTCCACAGTGATCTACTCCACTGTGATCTACTCCACTGTTTAATACTCCACTGTGATCTACTCCACTGTTTAATACTCCACTGTGATCTACTCCACTGTGATCTACTCCACTGTTTCATACTCCACTGTGATCTACTCCACTATTTAATACTCCACTGTTTCATACTCCACTGTGATCTACTCCACTGTGGTCTACTCCACTGTTTAATACTCCACTGTGATCTACTCCACTGTGATCTACTCCACTGTTTAATACTCCACTGTGATCTACTCCACTGTTTTATACTCCACTGTGATCTACTCCACTGTTTAATACTCCACTGTTGTCTACTCCACTGTGGTCTACTCCACTGTTTCATACTCCACTGTGGTCTACTCCACTGTTTAATACTCCACTGTGTTCTACTCCACTGTTTCATACTCCACTGTTTAATAATCCACTGTTGTCTACTCCACTGTTTAATACTCCACTGTGATCTACTCCACTGTTTAATACTCCACTGTGGTCTACTCCACTGTTTAATACTCCACTGTGATCTACTCCACTGTTTAATACTCCACTGTTGTCTACTCCACTGTTTAATACTCCACTGTGATCTACTCCACGGTTTAATACTCCACTGTGATCTACTCCACTGTTTAATACTCCACTGTTTCATACTCCACTGTTGTCTACTCCACTGTGATCTACTCTACTGTTTAATACTCCACTGTTTAATACTCCACTGTTGTCTACTCCACTGTTGTCTACTCCACTGTTTAATACTTAACTGTGATCTACTCCACTGTTTAATACTCCACTGTGGTCTGCTCCACTGTTTCATACTCCACTGTTTAATACTCCACTGTGGTCTACTCCACTGTGGTCTACTCCACTGTGATCTACTCCACTGTGGTCTACTCCACTTTGATCTACTCCACTGTTTAATACTCCACTGTGATCTACTCCACTGTTTAATACTCCACTGTGATCTACTCCACTGTTTCATACTCCACTGTGATCTACTCCACTGTGGTCTACTCCACTGTTTAATACTCCACTGTGATCTACTCCACTGTGATCTACTCCACTGTTTAATACTCCACTGTGATCTACTCCACTGTTTTATACTCCACTGTGATCTACTCCACTGTTTAATACTCCACTGTTGTCTACTCCACTGTGGTCTACTCCACTGTTTCATACTCCACTGTGGTCTACTCCACTGTTTAATACTCCACTGTGTTCTACTCCACTGTTTCATACTCCACTGTTTAATAATCCACTGTTGTCTACTCCACTGTTTAATACTCCACTGTGATCTACTCCACTGTTTAATACTCCACTGTGGTCTACTCCACTGTTTAATACTCCACTGTGATCTACTCCACTGTTTAATACTCCACTGTTGTCTACTCCACTGTTTAATACTCCACTGTGATCTACTCCACGGTTTAATACTCCACTGTGATCTACTCCACTGTTTAATACTCCACTGTTGTCTACTCCACTGTTTCATACTCCACTGTTGTCTACTCCACTGTTTAATACTCCACTGTGATCTACTCTACTGTTTAATACTCCACTGTTTAATACTCCACTGTTGTCTACTCCACTGTTGTCTACTCCACTGTTTAATACTTCACTGTGATCTACTCCACTGTTTAATACTCCACTGTGGTCTGCTCCACTGTTTCATACTCCACTGTTTAATACTCCACTGTGATCTACTCCACTGTTTAATACTCCACTGTGGTCTACTCCACTGTGGTCTACTCCACTGTGATCTACTCCACTGTGGTCTACTCCACTTTGATCTACTCCACTGTTTAATACTCCACTGTGATCTACTCCACTGTTTAATACTCCACTGTGATCTACTCCACTGTTTCATACTCCACTGTGATCTACTCCACTGTTTATTACTCCACTGTGGTCTACTTCACTGTTTAATACTCCACTTTGATCTACTCCACTGTTTAATACTCCACTGTGGTCTACTCCACTGTTTAATACTCCACTGTGGTCTACTCCACTGTTTAATACTCCATTGTGATCTACTCCACTGTTTAATACTCCACTGTGGTTTACTCCACTGTTTAATACTCCACTGTGATCTACTCCACTATTTCATACTCCACTGTGATCTACTCCACTGTTTAATACTCCACTGTGGTCTACTCCACTGTTTAATACTCCACTGTGATCTACTCCACTGTTTAATACTCGACTGTGATCTACTCCACTGTTTAATACTCCACTGTGATCCACTCCACTGTTTAATACTCCACTGTGATCTACTCCACTATTTCATACTCCACTGTGATCTACTCCACTGTTTAATACTCCACTGTGATCTACTCCACTGTGATCTACTCCACTATTTCATACTCCACTGTGATCTACTCCACTGTTTAATACTCCACTGTGGTCTACTCCACTGTTTAATACTCCACTGTGATCTACTCCACTGTGATCTACTCCACTGTTTAATACTCCACTGTGGTCTACTCCACTGTTTAATACTCCACTGTGGTCTACTCCACTGTTTAATACTCCACTGTGATCTACTCCACTGTTTAATACTCCACTGTGATCAACTCCACTGTGATCTACTCCACTGTTTAATACTCCACTGTGGTCTACTCCACTGTTTAATACTCCACTGTGATCTACTCCACTGTTTAATACTCCACTGTGATCTACTCCACTATTTCATACGCCACTGTGGTCTACTCCACTGTTTAATACTCCACTGTGATCTACTCCACTGTTTAATACTCCACTGTGGTCTACTCCACTGTTTAATACTCCACTGTGATCTACTCCACTGTTTAATACTCCACTGTGATCTACTCCACTGTTTAATACTCCACTGTGATCCATTCCACTGTTTAATACTCCACTGTGATCTACTCCACTATTTCATACTCCACTGTGATCTACTCCACTTTTTAATACTCCCCTGTGGTCTACTCCACTGTTTAATACTCCACTGTGATCTACTCCACTGTTTAATACTCCACTGTGATCTACTCCACTGTTTAATACTCCACTGTGATCCACTCCACTGTTTAATACTCCACTGTGATCTACTCCACTATTTCATACTCCACTGTGATCTACTCCACTGTTTCATACTCCCCTGTGGTCTACTCCACTGTTTAATACTCCACTGTGGTCTACTCCTCTGTTTAATACTCCACTGTGGTCTACTCAACTGTTTAATACTCCACTGTGATCTACTCCTCTGTTTAATACTCCACTGTGGTCTACTCCACTGTTTAATACTCCACTGTGGTCTACTCCACTGTTTAATACTCCACTGTGGTCTACTCAACTGTTTAATACTCCACTGTGATCTACTCCACTGTTTAATACTCCACTGTGGTCTACTCCACTGTTTAATACTCCACTGTGGTCTACTCCACTGTTTAATACTCCATTGCGATCTACTCCACTGTTTCATACTCCCCTGTGGTCTACTCCACTGTTTAATACTCCACTGTGGTCTACTCCACTGTTTAATACTCCACTGTGGTTTACTCCACTGTGGTTTACTCCACTGTGATCTACTCCACCGTTTAATACTCCACTGTGGTCTACTCCACTGTTTAATACTCCACTGTGGTCTACTCCACTGTTTAATACTCCACTGTGATCTACTCCACTATTTCATACTCCACTGTGATCTACTCCACTGTTTAATACTCCACTGTGGTTTACTCCACTGTTTAATACTCCACTGTGATCTACTCCACTGTTTAATACTCCACTGTGGTCTACTCCACTGTTTAATACTCCACTGTGGTCTACTCCACTGTTTAATACTCCATTGCGATCTACTCCACTGTTTCATACTCCACTGTGATCTACTCCACTGTTTAATACTCCACTGTGGTCTACTCCACTGTTTAATACTCCACTGTGATCTACTCCACTATTTCATACTCCACTGTGATCTACTCCACTGTTTAATACTCCACTGTGGTTTACTCCACTGTTTAATACTCCACTGTGGTCTACTCAACTGTTTAATACTCCACTGTGATCTACTCCACTGTTTAATACTCCACTGTGGTCTACTCCACTGTTTAATACTCCACTGTGATCTACTCCTCTGTTTAATACTCCATTGCGATCTACTCCACTGTTTAATACTCCACTGTGGTCTACTCCACTGTTTAATACTCCATTGCGATCTACTCCACTGTTTAATACTCCACTGTGGTCTACTCCACTGTTTAATACTCCACTGTGATCTACTCCTCTGTTTAATACTCCATTGCGATCTACTCCACTGTTTAATACTCCACTGTGATCTACTCCACTGTTTAATACTCCATTGCGATCTACTCCACTGTTTAATACTCCACTGTTTAATACTCCACTGTGATCTTCTCTGAACTTGTATGATCTACTCCAGTTTCCTCCTCTGATCTACTCTGTATACAAGATTGATGGTTCAGGATGTAAAAAGGTTGAACATGATTCAGTTTAAGGTCAAACATTGATTTTAAAGACAACAAACCTCCAGTTTGGTTGAATCTCTGTTTTACTACTTCAATGTTGATCTTGTGGACCTGCTGGTCATTATTTAAGATATTTGTCTCTCTCTCCCAGTACTGAGGATCATCTGCTGTGACCTGGATCATCCAGTCTTGTTTGGGTACAAATCTCCTGGTGTTGCTGTCGTAGTGTTCCACTTCAACTCCGTCCACATAAGTGACATAAACAAACTCTGGGAAGTTTTTAACTCCAGCAGACGCAGTGTCGAAAAACTGCATTGTGTGAATCACTGTGAGACACAAAAACAAAGTTTAGATCTTCTCTGGTTCTGATGACACAACGTTGTGATGCAGCAGAACAATCACATCTTCTACAAAGACAAAGAGGTGAAGAACAGAGGGACAGTCAGCAGTGACACAAAGTTCACGTCCACACACGGACACCAGCAGAACATCCTTCACACTTCACTCTCCAAGAACCCTGGCTAACTGGGACACAACTATAGAAGAAGAAGAAGAAGAAAGAAGAAAAAACGATTAATATTAATAACAATCTGAAATGTAATAAATATTTATAATAAAACAAATAAGGAATAAAGAGAATTAAAAGAATAAATGGATGAATTAAGAAGAAACAGGAGCAACAATGTTGAAAAAGATCAAACAACTAAATTGAAATTGTTTTTAAAAAACGCATAGATAATAAAATATTAAAACCAAGTTCATGGAACAAATCTAAGAATGATTGATAGAATAAAGATCATTGAAGGACATTAAGGTTAATGATGAACTTAAATAACATGAGTTTATATCAGTTTATAAATAACATGTTTCTGAAGATTACTGTTCAACATGATTGTAAATGTTTCATTTAGATATTTTAAGTCCAAACACAAGTTCAGAGCAGCTGCTTCACTGAGTTGCTCCAATAAACTGTGAGATGTGATAATATGTTGAAGTGAGCTGAGCTACAAGGTTGTCTGAACATGCGCACTTAAGAAATGCGACACTTTCTTTGTTTTTATTTCCTCATTTTAGTTCATGATAGACTTGTTTACTAAAGTCAAATCAATGAAAATTGTAAAAGCTCTTCTTGTGAGTCAATGAATCTCCTGATGGCAGCATCGTTTAAAAACAAGTGATCAGCTCATGAAGCAAAACTCTGGAGTCACTTTCTGTTCAGCGTCAAACAAGTTCCTCCGTCAATCAACAGAAGTGACTCAACAGCGCCACCAGGTGAGCACCTGACATTGAGCTCGGATCTACTTTTCTGTGTACGACTTCTTCACGGTTCTGAGATGAAAAGTGAATCAGTGAAACACTTTGACTCCTCTGAGAGTGAAAAGGTCATGAAGGTTGTAGTGAAGAGTATTTGGAGAAATAAAAGGTGACGCAGGTGTGAACACATGAAAGTGGAGGAAGGAGACTCACTCGCAGTTGAGCTGTGGATCCACACAACAAGCACAAACAACACCTTCTTCATCTTCAGCTCTTTTCTGGAGACTAGGATCCAACAAGTCTTCAGGTCGACGAACGAAGTACAAGTGAAAGTAAACAACAGACGCAGGAAGAAATATCTGAGCCAATGAGGATTCAGTGTGACGTCACGTCCAGATGGAAAGTGAAAGTAAACCAAACATGTTATTACGACTATTTTCTGTGACAAAAACTCCACTTTAAACTTTATTTTTATTTCTTAGAGTCGTTCTTCTGAACCTTAAAGTCACGCAGAATGTGAACTATGGAATACCAGGAGTGTCAAATTAAAGTGAAGAGAAATAAAAGTGGATTGAATTGCTTTTTATTTTGACATACGATGATTTATATGTATAAACTTTCTTTCCTTCCTTTCTATTCTCTTTTATTCAGAAAATAAGTTTTTCTTAAATATTACTATGAACGTAAAAAATAAACGAGTTTTTTGTGGAGACGAGAAAAGCTTCTAGTTCCCTCTAGTGGTTCAAACATGACATTGAGCTCAAACAGTAAATACATTTGAATGATCTCAGGCAACAGCAGGTTGAAAGTGGGGATATAAGCAGTGGAGAAAATAAAAAAAGTAACTTTCAGGTTGAATTATAGAATTAAAATATATCATTTTTACTTAAAGTATACAATATTTGATTGTTTTTTTAGTTGATAAATCTCATACAGAAATAAAGTTGTGTGATGAGCTACAATATTTAACTTCATCAAAATGTCTTTAAATCCATTTTAATTAACATTTTCAATCAGGTTTTGTTTTTACACAAATAAATGTGATCAGTATCCGTTCATGGTGATTGTCCTTATCTGCCACAATGATTCTTCCCTGACTGAATATCTTTTGAGCGTGTTGTGTTGAGTCTGTAATGCTGCCAACAAAGTTATGAATCTACAAGCTTCCTGACACACTTCGACTAGAAATTGTTCTTGATGATAGTTTATTGAAAATAATTCTTCTCACTTTTGTTTCTTTGTCAAGATGAAACATTAAACATTTCCACATGGTTGGTTTAAACACTCAATGTGAACATTTTGGTGCATGTGTTGAACTTTCATTTGGATTAATATGTAAGTTCACAGTATTGAGGGGAGGAATATGATCAGAGTGTTGGTTTTCCATTTTAAAAGTGTAAATATTGTCTCATTCTGCACTTTGTCCAGGACGAGAACACAGTCTTCTCTTTCAGTCAGACAAGCCTACTCTTGGGATGAAGGTTTTTGATCATCCATTGTGCCGACCAAGGCTTTTCTATGGTTTTCCACCAGTGTTTCCTCTTTCCTCTTGAGAACAGTGAGGCTCGAGGGTTTGAGGTTGATTTTAGTGGCACCAGAAGCTCCAACAAATCACTGGTTCCTCAACTGGTTGGCTCTACAACAAACTGAAGAAATGCTGACTCTGCTCTCTGTTCTAATGTTGACCACAGTGTTGGACAAATCTGTGATCAACACCTTAGAGAGCATGAGCTCCATCATCACATAACTTATGCTATTTATCCCAAAGCTTTCATGTATATATTACCCATTGAATTAAAATGCCATAGGATAGTGATGTTACTGTATTGTTGACTATAGCAAACTTTGGTTTACTAGTATCATGGAACCAGCGAGAAAAAGGCGTTTTTCCCCCGTGTGGCAGCATTTTGAGCAGATCTCTCCTATTAAGGTATAATAATGTCGGAATATAGGCTGTGAATCACAGCCTGTGATTAATATATTCTCACAGACACATACACACACCCATTATTATATATACTATATATATATATATACACCAATTATTATCTTTTATATATACATATATATACTTTATATGTGTATATATAAAATATAATAATATAACAACAACAACACTTCATCAATGCTGAGGCATTATAGAGCCCTGCATGAGAGCTTGGAGACCAACGAGACAATTGAACCAACGTCAGGCAAGCTAGATGGCTTCTTTCAAATTCATTTATTTACTATACTACTGTTTGTTATTTATTTTATGTGGTCACTTACATGCAGCTTTTCTGTTTTAGGAAGCAAACTCTGGCATCGTTTAGATGCCACAGTACAGCAGACCAGGCCGAGGAATGAAACGGTTGATGCTACGGTGGCGGTGAAGACCTACCTCAACGAACACAATATTCCTAGAAACGAGGACCCCCTACAGTACTGGGCGAAATGTAAAAATATACACCCATCTCTCTTTCAGCTGGCCATGAAAATACTGTGTACCCCGGCTTCATCCGTCCCCTGCGAAAGGATTTTTTCCAAAGCCGGGGAAATAATCAGTAAAAAAAGAAACCGGCTAAAGCCCAGTACTGTGGGAAAATTGCTTTTTTTTTTAATAAAAATTAATAATTATTTAAAAAAAACAAGGTTGTCAAGCACATTTTTTAAATATCAGAATCATTTGCGCACAAATATTGGCTCCTATAATATATATAATAAATAATAAATAAATATATCACAAATATTGGCTCCTCCTTACATCACTGATCTGATCCAGCCTTACACCCCAGCTCGGTCTCTGAGGTCTGTGGATCAGAATCTACTTATGGTTCCACGCACACGGCTCAGGACCAGAGGAGAGAAATCTTTTCAGGCTGTTGCTCCTAAGCTTTGGAACAATCTTCTCTCTCTTTGCGCTTGATGGATCTACTGACTCCTTTAAGAAACATCTTAAGACGTTTCTATTTGTTCAGGCTTTTCCTTGAATTTCTCGAACTCCTGTGTTGTTCTCGGTGTTGTCTTGATCTTTGAAGTATGTACTGTTTTGAGTATTGTTTTGATTGTTAAAGCGCTTTGTGACCCTGGTCTCGAAAAGCGCTATATAAATATATATTACTTACTTACTTACTTACTTACAAATATGCAATGCTCCCAATTGTCCACATGATGGCATGGTCGTGCAAATGAAGCCTCACGAGGCTTTGCTCCAAAGATGAACTACTCGGCTGGGAGGCTTCGGTGCTTCATGAAGCTCCTGGACAGAACCGTCTCTCCCCGCCTGGATCTACAGAGGGACGCCGGTCAAACACCATCATAGCCCGCGTTCACTACTTCCAAGACTGTGAAAACATCCTGAGACTCGCTCGGATCAAACAACGCATCAGTGTGGACGGAGTCAGCATCTCAGTGTTTCCTGACCCGACAAGTGTTGCCAAAGCACGCGCGGCGTTCAATGACGTCAAGAGTCGGTTTCGTGGAGTGGACGGGGTTCGCTTCGGATTTGCTTATCCTGCCCGCTTCAGAATCACCTACAAGAATGTGGAGAAATCCTTCTACTGCTGCAGAGGCGCGAGTATGTCAACAAAAACATCAGTGGAGCCTTAATTGTATTAAGTCAAGTTCTGTTGGGGCCAACTTTAGCTTCCTGAGCGTGTTAGTGCAGATACCTTTTATGGTAGGTTTATTTGTTGATGTTGTTTTTGTTTGTTTATGTTTACTCCATACAGTTACAAGTGTATTTACACCCATGTTAAAATATGAGTCACAACCCACTGTCTTTAGGTTCAACACGTTTTGCTACAAATTTTAAAAGCCTTTAAAATTATCGCCTGAGAAACATGCAAGTGTATTACATGTCGAGGAATACTGGTAGCCATGGGTAATACTAAGTGTGCAACATCTAAATTATTAAAAATGCGAGAGAACGCAACGAAACTCAAAGAGTGCAAAATGAACCAGCGGATTCAAGGAGGTCTTGCACCTTTTCTTGATCAGGACAGTGTTCAGTGCTCAGTGTGTGGGAAAAAACCTGCGGCACTTGTTGATGCAGGGAAAATTCCTCACACGACTCTTGGTGCCATGCCAAGCAGTCAGACGTTAGACAGTGATGACGGGGGTGATGAAGGATTGTCCAGGTTGACGGGGACGACGTTGGTGGGGGGCAGGGTTGTAGATGGGGTGTGGGCGTTGACGTTGAGGAGGGGTTTGTCACAGCTCTCGGGGTCAGCTGCACACTGCGTCAGGTGGAACCAGGTGTCTCCTTTGCCTTCCAGCCGGAGGGCGTGAGACGTCCTTTCCAGTACGCGATGAGGACCAGTCCAGCGTGGTTCTGTCCACTTTCGCTTGAGCGCCTTCAGGTAGACACACGGGGTGACCTGCAGTGGGACGGGTTGCTTGGGGACCTCTTCAGTCTGCTTGGAGAACCCTTTAGGTTTGATATTGGTAATGGAGCGTGGGGTCCTGGAAAACAGCGACCTGTGTGGAGTTCGAATGGAGAGTAGCCCGTCCGGGTATTAACAGACATTCGGACACTTATCAGTGCCATTGGTAGTGCCGCGAGCCAGTTGACTCCGGTACTTATCATGACTCGGTTGAGGTTGTCCTTCAACGTCCTGTTCATTTTCTCCACCTGTGCCTGTGACTGGGGGTGGTAAACAGAACCAAACTTGTGTTTGAGGCCCAATTGGCGCTCCACCTGTTGTAAGTGGGTGTTCTTGAAATGCGTGCCATTGTCACTTTTCAGACAATGGGGAAAACCATGAGTTGGAATGTAATGTTTAACCAAATGTTTAGAGACGCTTTTTGCATCTTCTTTCTGGCAAGGATATGCTTCTGGCCATCCTGAGTAGGCGTCCACCATCACCAACAGGTACCTGTATCCAGAAACTGGGACCAACATGTCCTGGAAAGAAAACTGAAGGGTGTGTTAGTCCTGGTAGTGGTTTGAGAGTAGGCCTAATTGCAGCTTGATTGCAAACATTACACGAGATTAGTGCTTGTTTCACCATTTGGTTTTTAAATGGATGCCACCAATTGTCCAATCTTCGAATTGTTTCTTCTCTGCCTACATGTGTAGGACCATGTGCCTCAAGGATTAGAGATTTCAGATAGGCTACTGGTGCAGCCGGGCGTCCCCTTTTACACCAGACACCTTCTTCTGTTTTCCCTGAGCCTTGATTTATCCACATTGAAATTTCTTCAGGTGATGCTTGAGATTGAATGTGAAGAATTTTTGACCAAGATGACTGCTCATCCATTTCTTCAGCTGGAACCACCATCATTTGCCCTTGTGGCTGATAACCCGCGGTTTGTTTTGCCAATGCATCTGCCGCGCGATTACCTTTTGATATTTTGTCCGATTGAATGTCCTTTTAAATATATAACACCACTATGTTCCTTCTTTTAGCATTAAGTAAAGTCTTATTAGTTTGAGGGAAGTTGTATTTATCTTAAATCATGATTTCTTGTGTTTGGTAATTTACACATCTTAACTATATCACCACATGTCCAAAGAGTAGTTTCCTAAACTACATTTAAACTTGCTAGTCAAGTTTTAGCTTTACTCATGCTGGCTCATGTTTCTTGTTTACCTTCTATGATATATTTAAGTCTGCAGTGGACAGTGGCTTCTTATTTCTCCCTCTCTGGAGCTTCTCAACACCACCTCTAACAGGATAAGAATGATCAGAAGTTATGAGAAGGTCAGTTTTGAATCTATTCAGGTGATGATGAGGATATTGTGTGTGTGTCACGAGTTGTGTATTCATAACTTTGATCTGTGGATGTCTGTTAAAGTTTGTCATGTGTTTTTTTTTTTATCTCTGAGCTCAGTGTTATTTGTAATATCTATGTGAATGTCCGAGAGTATTGTGTGAGTTCAAATGTGTTTTATGAATGTAATGGTTAATTAGATCAGGTGTCAGTCATAGCTCTTTAATTATTTACCCACAACAGAAATACAGTATCTATTCTAGATTACTCTTTTGCTTATCTTAACTAGTTTCAAATATTCACTTCAAGGAGATTTCCTATTAGTCTATAGTTATTTGGTTTATTCTTCTAGAGAGAAGAATGTCATATTTATATTTCTCAGTGTTTCTTTTAATTTATCTCTTAATCTATTATTTTTTTCTTTGACCTTTCCTCCTACAGTATTTTAGTCTCTATAGTCTAGTCTCTGGAGGTGACAAGTCAGCAGCTCTAGACAGAGTCACTTTTAATTAGTTTAAATAAAATTCTGCATCAGTCGACCTCACAAGTTTTTGTTTAGTTTTCTTATGGCTGCTTTCTTCATAGCTCTGAGTGGAGCAATCAGAGTATGTTATTCTGGGATTTACTTTTTTACTGTTACATTTTAGACTCAGGAAGATATGTCTCTTACAGGCTAGATTTGTATGCTTTTTCGTCAAATCACAAACAACTTTTGTGCATTTCTTAATCATTTATCTCAGGGCCCTGTTATAATATCTATATAATATATATATATATATATAATATATAGAACCTAGCTTCTCCACCAGCAACCACAGCAGAGCAACATGAGGGACAGAAGTGTCAGAGAGCATAGAGAACCTTGTTTGTTTGTTAGTTCAGCAGCCACACCATCAGGACCACAAAAATGTCACTGCAGACAAGAGTCAAGTTCATGTTTGCGACCAGATCGTTTGTCTTCATCATCACGTTCATCATCATCCCAGATATAGTTCATAGTGCAGTGTGGGGGGTCCAAAGGTGGATCATAGGAATGAAGTCTCAAAAGTCTTTTCAAGATCAGAGAAATCAGATGTTCAATCATGTTGAACCAGTACAGCTCCTCCCTCTCTGGAGCAGAAGTTCATTCTTGGTGGAGAGTTGTTGAGGTTGAGTTCTTGTTTGTTCAGCTCAGAAAGATTGCTTCAACTGTAGGTGTCATCAATAGGGAACTGGACCAAAGTTCCTGGACTAAAAGCCAAAAATGCGCCATTGTTGAACACAATTCTTTGTTTGTTTCCATCCCCTCGTCCTCTTCTCCTGCCACACCCATGCACTCCAGCCAGTGGCCAATAGGGAGCTATGATAGGAGCCTAGAACTATCATCAACTATCATCTCTCTATTTTTAGAGAAGCTCTTTTAAGTCTTTAAGTTGAATCCTAATTAGCTGTATCTGGCTAGCTCAAGAGCTCAATAAGGGCACTTTGTGTAATTAATTACCATTAAGTTAAAACAGAGTTTAAAGTTTCCTATTTTTCTTCCCTGTCAGGAGCTTTAACTTGTCACCTGTAGTAATAGTTACTTTTGTCTTGTCAATAAATGAATAGAACAAATTAATAATAATATTAATGATATTAATAATAATGCTAAAAATAATAATAATAATAATAAGTAAAGAAGCGATTATCAAAAAATAATTAAATGAAAATATAAAAGAGGAAGAATTTAAAAATCTAAATTAAGAACCAAAACTTGAATTAACTAATTAAAATCCATTATAAAATCCGAGATAATAATAAAAATAAAACAAATAGTAAGCTAAGATATTAATAATAAAAAAATAAAAATAAAAATAAAATGGAATAATTTGAAAATAATAAATGCAATTAGATCTAATCACATATATACTAATTAATTAAAATGATTCAAGTCAAAACAATTGTCAATTAACAACTTAGTATTTATTTTTATTATTTATTTAACTTCCTAATTAGTTGCATATATATATAGCACAATTGACAAAGAGGAATAAGAGTGACCGTCTAAAGACCAAATACAACATCTTACTTAATATTCCTCCAATAATTAAAAGATAAAAATCCAATCCTTAATTTACTAAAAATAGTAAATTTATGACTAATTGTTAAAATAATAAAATTGATTTAAAGTAATAATTGAAAAATTAAAAAAAACAGAATAAACTGCAATTGATTAAATTAATTAGTAATTAAATAACTACACCAATTGAGTCAGAACAAAAGTCAATTAGGAAGTAAACAAAGAGCAAACCAGCAGGGGGCAGCATAGCAAATACAACACCAAAGATCAGAAATTGAGAGAAGAAGAAGAGAAAACAGGAACTAGATATCAACAAACGTACACGCGTGCAAGCAGTCAGTGACACACTTGTTTTAGATAAGCAGTATTAGCAACACAAAACAACCAAGTTACACTCAATGTGACCAATTGTATGTTGATCAATTGACAATGTGAAATATGAAGAGAGGATGATCAAGATCATTAATACATACAACAGTGAGCCAACAATCAATGTCAATTGTGTTATTGTTATTGAACACAGCAGAAGAAGGAGAAAATTGAAATGTGAGTTGGTTTGTTTTTCTTCTTAAACCAATTATACCACTAATTAACTGTATATATTCATATATACCTCAATTAAGTAATCAAACCCAATAGTGAATAGAATTCAAGATGACGTAAGAATGTGTGTTTAAAGAAGACATGAATACAACGGGAGGGTCGGTGAGGAAAAGAAGGAAGTCTTAAAAGTTCAACCTCCAAGCGAAACCACTCCCACCAACAAGGAAACACTTTCGGAGCTCAGTTGACTTGCAGCAGCTGAAGAGACAAGTCTGCCAAGCAGCAGTTCTTATCAGCAAGAGATAGTGTCCAAAGACACACACACACGCGGACTCAGCTGAGTCACAAAAAGTCAGAGATCTCACACAAATGAATGATAATTTTTAGTACTGCAGCGAGAAAAAATTATTCAAAAGATACAAACATACAGACACAGACAATTTTAACAGAACAATATGTCATGACAATACGACGACAACAGTATTTTACCAAAACAGGCCAGAGAGACACACTATGCTACGTGGAACGAGACTCTTGACCAGCCTGTCGTGTCTAAAGTGTCGAAATCAGATTGGAGAGCCTCTCGATCCGTAATCAGTTTCAAAACACCCTGGATAGGAGACCCCTCAACTCATCCATTCTATTTCAACCCCCGTCGAACTAACTCTAAACTAATCATCAATGAGACTTTATCCATCACCGTGATGGTTCGGAAAAATTAACTAGCCCTAACTATACTGCCAAATACCTGTGGAGCCCCTCGACACAGAAACACAATGAGATCTAACTGGCCTACACACCGGCTGGCAGAGTCTTCAGACCAGGATATTGGGAGAGACCCCTCCATCACCACATATCCCCCAATTTATGATAGCTACTTGGCTTACTGAAAAAGTACGTCTACTATAATCACCCATTGGCCAAGCATCCTAACTAGTTTAGGAATCTGGAAAAACGTCAGATGCCCCGTAGAGGGAACTGGTTATATTCCACCCCTACTCAGAATTCTCAAGGGTTACCCAGTCGTGTAACCGTCTCCTCTGCCTATCAATTCAACTTAAATTCTAATCAACGTTTTTTTCCTTTTTTCAACGATGCTTCTTCTTCCCGAACACGATAATGTCGTCTCCACTTAATACAACAACAAACAGCAACAGACAATGCAATACCTCAAAAACGAGCATCAGCTTTAAGAAAGCACTATTAAAAAATATAATCTAAATTTGTGACAGAACCAGAGACTTACGTTTATTCGTCCAGGCAACCAAAACTAAAAAATATCTAATCTTTCCTAACTTACAATATAAAAAAATAAATAAAATAAAATAAAATAAAATCTATGTAAAAAATAAGATAAAATCTTTCTCACCTGATTCTTGAAGTAAGGTATAGTGGCGCGCCTGGTTGCCTGGAGAACAATCAGCTCAGAGTTCGTCTCGGAATCGAAAAGGCCTTCAAACCATCAGTCCACGCCAAGGGTCACGTGCACCAAATTGTTAGGGGTTTTTGTGTTTCCATGAAGCGACCCCTCCCCAGCCTCGTACGTGGTGATGGAATGAAGGACAGACACATGGATGAGTTTAAGAAAAATGCTCGTTTAGTGAATTATGCAAAAGTCAGAGACAAACTAACGTGAACACGGGCGCTAGCAAGCAGAGAGATCTATCGCAGACGTCTTCTGATGCCAGAACGCAAAGATCAGACAAAATGGTGGATCTTTATAGTAGAATATTCAGGTTAACGCCTCTAGTCAAATGTGAATGTAGGATTGGTCAGTAAGTGTAAACATTTGATTCTAAGATGGCCGGTCGCACGTGATCGTAGTGGAAATTTACCAAAAGTTGTTGTTTTCAAGAATCTGTTCCCAGCGACTTGTGTCCTTCAGAGTGAATTCTCAAACAGGTGTCCAGACGTCCTGGAATCTGGGATTGTTTAATCTTTCTGTGTGTGAGGCTTTGTGACCTCGGCCTTTGAGTTGTGAACCTGAGTTTAGTTTAAGTGAATGCAATGCAAGAATAGGATTATTTAATATGAATTAAATATGTAAGATTATCAGTTAATCAAGTGACTATTTGAAATGTGTGTTAAATCTAGATGATTGATTACAGTAAAGTTGTCATTTCCTTACACAGTAGAACCTCAATGTAAATCAGCTCTGATAGTCCCTGGTTCAAATTGTATTTCAATGCAAACAAAGGCCTTATCATTAGATTCTTGAATGTACTGTAGTACCTTTAAATACTTTTATGGATTCTAGGGAACCCTAGCAAATCTACATGTTGTTAGACCCACAACCTCAACTGCTGGAAGATTTGTGTGATTGAGTTTGACACCACTTCTCTATTGAGTCTGGTCGAACTATTTAAGCTCGTTTTTATCTTCCCTGTAAAATGTTTACAAAGGACCAGGGATTAGTAAAGACACTCGCCACGATAATGATATAAATGGCAGTTACCAAACAGTGTTCGGTTTTGCTGCCATTTTCTTTCTGATTTTGTTTAAAATATATATATTAAGGATAAGGATGCAACGGTCCAAATGTATCCTATTAGTAACAATTTCATTAAAGTTATTGACATTGGTATAAAACCTTAATAATTGGAAGAAAAAAAAAATCCATCCCTTAGAAAAGAAACTTCATTAACACTAGTCTGTAGACTCTAGCAGCGTTAAACTAAACTATTTAGACCGACTCTTACCGTGCCACTTTCCCTTGAAGACTGTTCCAAATGAACCAGATCCTATCCTCTGACCCAGAGTGATCTGGCCCTCAGATATCTCCCAGTCGTCGCTGGAGTCCCTCCTCCCGAGAGTTTTCTGTTTCACGGCACATCACCATCACCTTCATCATCACCACAGCAACGTTCATCAAAGCACAAAGACGGTCTCTTACCATTTTATTGCGATCTTCAGACGAGGACGACGACTTGCGCTCTCTTTGTGGACACGGGGACTTCTGCGGGACCTTGACGTTGGTCAGAGAGCCGGGTAGAGATGCAGGAGGAGTGGCGGACAGACCTGTGGTGGTACCTGGACAGCAGGGGAAACAGAGAAAAAGCATTTGGAGCTTGAAAAAGTGAGTTAAGGCAGAAGAGGAGAGAAGAAGAAAGTTGACTTTAAAGAGTGCGTTTGCCGTTTGAATGTGCAGAAGAGGTCATGCAGTGGCAAATAATGTTTGTTACCCTATGATTTATTATTTTTTCATTTTACATCATGAATGAAACTCATTCGTACTTTGACTCTCAATTGTGAATACTTTCAAGAATGATTTATACAAGTTAAAAGCCTTAATAATTACAAATCTAAAACTAATTATTTTATTGACTTGCAGTCACGTTTATACAATTTAATGAAAGAGGTCATATATATATAAATAAATAGCTCAGTTAGACTTTTTTTATTTATAAGGCCAAATATTTTTTAATGGAGCTACACTGGTAAATGATACATGGACATTTTAAATACTACATTCATTATCAAAAGGCTTGACTTATCCAAGGAATCTCTTAAAAACAGCATCATTTATTTGCATATATTTACCATACAATGATGAAGAAAACGACTCTTTTGAAGTCTGTGTGTAACAAAAGTGCATCACAGTGTTTGAAACAGTAAGATTGAAGTGAATCCCACAACCATGAGAGAGAACATGTGAAAACATAAAGAGGGAAACACACACAGTGGACTTGACACAAGGTAAAGGGGCTGTTGTGCTGGGGTGGAGGTGTAGGTGAAGGAGGAAGAGGATGGGGGAAGAGAGGAAGAACACAGGAACACACAGAGGCCTAACTACCTCGGAAAACAGGCTCGGGCTCAAAATCAAAGACTATGTCATTGGGGTAGGAGTATAGGAGGGGGCTTGAGGTCCGTGTTCGGTGCTTCCTCAAGCAGCGGGCGGGGTGGGTCGGGGGGGCTGCAGGGCAAAAAGAGACAGACACACCATCACTGCTACTCACCCGGCCCCTCTAACCACCAACTGTCCATGGTTTTGCTCATGGCTTTACTGGAGCATTCATCTTACAACTATCACAGTTCCACTTCCTATTTTTAAACATTACCAGTTCAGTGAAGACGATTCTCTGAGACCAATCGTGGCAGAAACTAATACTGGCAACTCTTGATCCTTCTTAACATTTATAGTTAGAAAAATATGTTCTTTCACGTTTCCATTAATTCATATTTTTATATTGAAGCAATCATTAACTGTAATTACATCTACCTTTGATTATTATCGTTACTATCATTTATATTACAAATGCATTGATATTTAAAAATACAAGACAATATTTGCTTTATTTTTAGTCATGTTTGTACTGGAATGGTTCTAACCATCTGTTTTTATTTAACAAAATAATACAGTTAAAGAGTTTATGTTACAAAATTTCTAAACTGCTAATAAATGCAAGTCAAGTGTTGTTTAAGCTAGTTTTTAATTGCATGTAAATCTCCAAAAGGGAAATATATTGAGAGGTGCAGGCTTGTTAAACTGATATATAGATATAATATATATATATAAATATATATATATATTATTCACTTGACAACTTTATTTAACCTAATTACTGTGAATTATGAATGAGGAGCTAATGAGGCTCATAAACATTGTTGCTAAATTGCTAATGAAGTTATAGTTTATTTTACACACTAGCTTACAGGCAATATTTGAAAAGCACTGCAGAAATACATTAGATAAACAAATACATAAATATGGCTGATATGACAAGATTACTAACAGGTTTTTTTTATTCACCCTAAAACATGACTATTGACATGTGTACCAATTGTTATTATAGTTACTTATTTAACCAAGTAGCTGAGTGTGTAGAAGCTGTTGGATGAATCATTTTATCATATTTGGTTGTTCAAGCAAAGCGAACAACACACAATTAAATATTATATATGGTATATGGTATTGTCTTTTTCAACATTCCATTTATATTCATATTCATTATTGGGTCTCACACACACACACACACACACACACACACACACACACACACACACACACACACGCACACACACAAAAGACTAAGAGCACGCAGACGCGGAATGGTTGGAAAGAAAGCCACAGGATGTTTGGGAAATGTTGCGTGTTGATCTTTATAATAATAATCTCTATTTATATAGCGCCTTTATAGACCAGGGTCACAAAGCGCTTTGACAGCCATTCACACATACTGATGGGAGTAGGCTGCACCACATGGCGCCGAATCTGCCATCAGGGTAAAGTGTCTTGCTCAGGGACACAACGACACAAGCTTGTCTGGAGCTGGGATTGAACCTGCAACCTTTTGGACTGCAGGCAACCACTCTACCATCTGAGCTATGACGCCCCTTATGACCTCCCTCTGACCTCGGTAAGCACTGATCACGAATCAGATCCTGTAAAGAATCAACATTTGTGTTACTATTATTATAGATAAATAGTTTAAGGAAAGAATATACAATTTCAGAAGAAATAATTTGAACATTCATCCATTTTTTTCAGATGCAGGCAGAACCTCTGACTACTTGGTTTCACATTCTTACATCAAAAATCAAGTCATTTATATCAACAACTGTTGCATCTCACATCAATGTTGACAGGCTCGATGGTGTTGATATGGACGTTGGGTGCGGACGACGAGCGGTCCCGCTGCCCAAACTGGTTACGGTGGTCTTCCTCATTGGGCCGGAAACTAGGTGGGATGGGTATGGACTTGGACGGGGACACAGTGGCGTGGCATATGGATCTGGAAAGGTTTGAAGCCATCAATAAGAGAGAGCACAGAGACGAACACGCAGAAAGGGAGAGAGCGGGGATTACCCTGTGGAGTCTGATGGGGGGAGTGAAGGACAGACTTCGGACACGGGGGTCGTCCCTTCTGAAGAAACTTCCTCCTGAGTGAAGGGGTGGTGCTCGAAGAACTTGGAAACTAGCAATAAGCTTGAACCACAAAAGAAAATGTTATTAAAATCAAGTTTAAATGAAGGTTTTTTACTGAATGTTATCCTGCTTATATATTAATCTATAACTGCACACATGTTTATAGATGCATCAGGTTAAAAACAATACTTTCTTTATATTCAATTGTTAATTATTTAGACGAGCTTAAACTGACCATGACCTCAGTGAAGAGTCAACACTTTAAATCACAGCTTAATTTAAGATTTTGTACAACTTCTCAAGTGACACAACTTACTGTAACTGGTCGTAGTTGACACACATAAGAGGAACCTCGGTGCTGCAGCGCTGGTGGAACTTGTACCCCCATGTCTGGCAGCGGAACCCCTGGAAAAGCAGCTTCCTGCAGAAGTCGCAGAAGGCCAGAGTGAAGAAAGTCTTCCTCACCTAAAACTGATCAACTTTAATGCCTAAACAATTTAGAGTCATGAAGATGGAGGAGAACTTAGGTCTGTATCTGATGTGCTGATAAAGTACAATTTATAGTAATAATACCTTTCATTATTAGTCATTATTATTAATGATTTGAACTGATAAACATGTACAGACTCCAGTCAAGCTGCTTTTTTACCAACTAACTAGATTCATATCATATAAAATATAAGGAATAAGTTACTAAGACACATTGGACAGCAGGTGGCAGTGTCATTTCAGAGATTGCTTAAACGACATTATAGTGTTTAGGTTTTATATGATACAACTTTTAAAATACATAATGGAATATAACAAAAAAAAGTGTTCCTTTAGATATATGGAGGGAGGATTGTGTTCTCCTCCGAACTTGTCCAGGAGAGCTTCCAAGTGTTCTTGTGTCAGCTTGATCATGTGTTTGATATTCCAGATCTGAGGAGAAACACAAAGGTTTGTTCAAATTCTGATCCAACAGAGTTCAGAGAATCGTCTCACCACCCTCTAATAAACATGATGGAGATTAGGATCTGCTTTTCTCTTCAAGAAAAGAAAAAAGAAAACATCTAGAAGTATTAAACCCGTCACGAGCTGCTGCCGAGAGATGCTAGCTTTGTAACGTCTTAAACATGTAGCTCTTAAAGAAGAATTTCCATCAGTAAACATTCAACTTTCTTTTAAAAAGGTAAAACCAAAGTCCACCTAACATGTATAGATCAGATAGCACTGAGAACATGGACGTCACCTTCCTACTCATTTAAATCCATGTTGTTTCATTGTATCATCAAGTCCATAAATATCTTTTTAGGATTGTCAAAAATAGTCACGCAAAATAATCCTTTAGTATCGGTGGATCCAGATGGTAATGAGCAACAAACTCCAACAACAACAAAACCTCATAGGCAAAGATTAGAAGAAAAAGTTCAAGTTAACACTTTATTTCTTTAAAAAAGTTTAAAATCAATCATTGTGGACAACTTGTGTTATAGTAGCTCTATTTTACAAAGTATTTCAGCACCAACTGTATTTAAATTGATGTCATGTCATTTCCCAACTTTTAATGAACGACTTTAGAATGACCTTCAGTGGAGAAACAACACAAACTTTCACCAAGGAAGGTCACATTACTTCTTCCCAAGTATTTTATTTAAACCGAAGAACTTTGATGTTTCTTGGGCTGGAGTCGAACCCACAACTGGATCACAACCACCAGAACAATTGTACTGAAAGCAAGAGTGTTCTGAACTTGACAATCCTTGAGCAGTTCTATCTAGATTACATTTGAAATGGTGTCTCAAAGCATTTGTTTCGTTTCTCGACAATCGATTAAATGATTTGTTCCAAAAATTGATTTTTTTTTTACTCATGAATTGAGCAGAGTGCAGGAGCAGAAAATTCAAATGCCAAACAATTCATATACAAGGGCCTTAAAAGATCTCCATGATCCAGAACATCACTAGAACTAAATGATAAAAGTTGAATGCAAACTTTTTTATTTATTCAGATTAAGACCCTGTAAATATTTAGAATTGGTTTAGTCTTCAATCAACATGTTCATTTAAATTACAAGGTAAAGCTCTGTCTAAATACAGCAGTGATACAGGAGGGATTGATTTTGTCTTGACCTTTATTTTTCATTGTTTTACGTGTTTTTTTTGTTTCTATATGTACACTCTGTTGTTGTTGTTTCTTTGGTATTGCAATAGATTTTTTTTCTCAATTTACTGTCTCTTGAAAAAAAAAGAGCATATACGTAACATTGCTGTGTCTGCATATTTACATAGTTGCCTTTACATCAGACCAACATTGCCTGGAATGCCTGTATTGCATACTTGTGCTCGATACAAATATTTTAAATTTAAAAAGTAATATCACGCTCCTCAAGAATTTATCAGCAGGATTCTACATACATAGAACACATTTAATACTTGATGGTCAGACAAAACTGAGTTCTGAGGAGAGACATTTGTTGTTTTAACTTCAGGTCTGTTTGCTAGAACAAGATCTAAGGTGTGGTTGAAACAGTGAGTCAGGGCCAAGAGATCCATAAAATCCTCCTATAGAGAGTGTCACATGTCTTTGTAGAACCATGGAAACAAAAATAACCTGTTGATTTTGAAACCGTGTGAAACGTGCAAAGTATGTTTGTCTCATATATGGGCAATAAAATCAACCGCTATCAGTGAAAAAATGATAATGCAGAGAATAATGATTCACTTCATATGTTCACTGTCATTGATGATCAGCGCTATATAAATACAAATGACTTACTTCTTTACTTCCTTTAGGAGTATTGAGAGGAGGAATACGATCAGAGTGGTTGTTTGTTCTGCTAAATGGTAAAAGCAATTTAGTTCAGGTGAAATACTAATTTTCTACTCAGCCTCATGTTGTTCAACAGTTGTGATTCATTTTAGAATAATGGGTTCCTTTTCAGAGTTATAGTAAAAAAAATGTTTGTTCATTTTAAAGAAGCAAATGACGCTCAATGGTCTTTGTCCACATCTTGTTCCAAAATGACAAACTTAAAATATCCAAATACTAGTGATGGTCTGGTGAAGCTTCATGAAACAGTGTCTTTTCATTTTTCCAGAACAATTGTTGTCGTCAAGGCTTCAGTACAAGAGAGATGTTACAGACGAGCACCACAGAGGTTTGGATATTTTTTAATATCAATTTCAACAAAGACAAAAAGACCTACAAACTATAGTCTTTACATTAATATGAAAATACATTTTTATTTTTGTTAAAAGTTATAAAGAATTACATTAAAAATGTTGCTTGATGGTATATTGTCTTGAACACAACAACCACTCTGATCATATTCCTCTCAATACTGCACAAGGAAGTAAAGAAGGATCATCAATGACAGAGAACATATGAAGTGAATCATTATTCTCTGTCTGCTTCACACTCAGGAAGGAATATCACAACTCTTCATCATGGTTAGTGACACCAAACACTTTACAAACACATTTCTTAAGTTAAGAACTATAGAAATGATCCCTGAAAGTATAGTCTTAACTTAACTCTGCACCAACATCACACTCCATCCTCACACCAAACCATTACAGTGACGGATGCATAGTTTTTGAATTTTAAAATGTTACTGTCATTCATTTGATTGCAAAGAGATGAGACTAGAAAACATAATTGTAGTTTCATAGTTTATACACAACATGTATTCAAAATCACTACGTTCAATTCCATAATTCATCTAAACTGTGATTATTGATCACCATGACATTAAAACAACTATATCAGGTTATTTTATTATGCATTACAAACAATTGTAAACATTAAACAATATAGTTTAATACAAGGGAAAATACATTTGAACAAGAGTTGTGTTTGATGTTAAAATGAAAACGTTTTTTCAATTATTAACATTCTGACTTAGGTGAGCGACTCACAGCTAGGGGGCGATCTAGGTGGATTGTTGTGGTGTCCTCTTCCACGCTGCAAACAGAAAGCAGTTGAGTGCAGTGAGGGCGTGACACACAAGTCTCATAGAGGCACACCTGACTGGTGCAGGTGCTCGGGGGGCGGAGTCAAACATCCACACTGGGCGTCTCACCACACCTGTCCAAATGTGTCGTCAGTGTTGCACATTTGAGCTCTGGCGGGATCTAAGATGGCGGCACAGGTGTGGCGTGAGATCGGCGTCTCATGGTTGTGTAACCTGATGAAGTTTGACTTGAGAGAAGCAGGTCAGAGAGCAAACCTCCACAAACACATTCAGCCGACTCAGCAGGAAACTTTGAATCAAGTTTCTACATGTGAATTGTCGGCACAAGCTCTTCTGGATTTTTCTTCTACACAAAAGTGGACACAACTTATGTGCACCTGTTCAGCACAAGACGAGTTGATCAAAGCAATACAGTCATATTTAGGACATGAGTTGATCAGGAAACAGAAGGAGAGGTCAGAGATGTTGACCTTTCATAACAGCTGCACAAATGGATTCTTTCTGAGCCTCCACTGACCCTCAATGACAAGTGACTTTACTGAACATTTGGAGTCCAAACACATGTGGACGTTTTCTGTCCATTTATTTGAAGATCAAAACACACAAGAAATGAAGCAGCAGTTCAACTATGTTTGACAAGATTCTTCACCTCTGACATCACAACTGACGCTTCATTAACTAGTGTCTACACACCAGGAAGAAAACACACAAACTATTACATGAACACAAAACTGTCTGTGCGTGTACTTGTGTGTGTGTGTGTGTGTGTGTCTACACATTCATAAATTTGTCAATGTGTGTCTGATTTTTTTTCCATTTTGGTTTTTGCATGTTTGTACTTCTGTTTGTTATTTGATGTGTAAATACATGTGTTTGTTATCTTTTTATTTGTGTGTGCGCCTATTTTCAGGTTTGTTCAACTGTTTCCGTGAGTGTGTTTGGGCATGTGTGCCTGATTTTGTGTGTCAGTACCTGTTTTTAGACTCTGTTTGTCTGTATATATTTTCCGTGTGTGTATCATTTTGTCTACAGAGACATCTGTGTGTGTGCGTTAGTTATTGTGTGTTAGTGCTTTTGTTGCGCCAGAGAAGCATGTGTTTAAGTATTTATGTGTGTGCATTTCTGTGTAGTAGTAAAGCACGTGTGTGTGTTTATCATTGTGTGTGATTGCTTTTTTGTGTGTGTGCGTGTTTGTGCATTTTTTGCTTTGGTAAAGCATGCGTGTGTGTGTTTGCAGTTGTTTGTGAGTGCACTTTTGTGTGTCAGAGATGCATGTGTGTGCATCCTTGTGTGATGGTGAAGCATGTGTGTGTTTGTGTGTGATTGTGTGTGATTGTGAGTGAGTGCATTATTGTGTTTTAGAGAAGCATGTTTGTGAGTGTTTGTGTGTGTGCATTTATTTGTGTTAAAGTGAAGCATGTGTGTGAGTGTTTGTGTGTGTGAGTGTATTTGTGTGGTACAGAATCGTGTGTGTGCATTTATCTGTGTGTGTGTGTAGTTTTCATAACGGCTCAGATCACATGACATCCTGATGTGAGTTTCAAACACATTTCCAGTGAAGGAACAAAGATCAGCAGCTCTGACGTCTGCAGAGTCTCAGAAGAAAAAGACGTTTCTTGGTCGATTCCTCCTGAAACACGGAGACAGAAAAATGTATCAACTTGTAAAATCATGCGTGAAGTGAGTCTTGAAGAAAAGTGACAATTATCATCCACTGACTTTAGTCTCTGTCCACGGGCGGATCCTTCAGATGGTCCAGCTCCGAGCTGGGGGCCGCTGTAAGATCACAAACCCTGTTAGCTTGTGTGCTTCTCACCAGCAGATGAAACTAGTGTCAACACTGATGCTAGCATGCTAGCACTCTGTCACATGGTCAACATCTGAGCTGAGACAAGATCATGTACTTACAAGACGAGTCAGAGTCGCCTGAAATGGAAAGAAAGAGGACAAATTACACCTGAAGAAGATGAACATAGAAGAGTTCCTCTGACCTCTTCTCATCTCTGCTGACCTTCTTTGACCTTCTATTCTTTCTCTCCAGTATCTGGAGATGATCTGGATCAAATCACAAACTCTCACCTTTCTTCTTCTTCTTGTAGATGAAGTATCCAACCACTGTGAGCACCAGAGCGGAGGCAGCGACGGCGGCCATGATGATGTACAAGGTCAGGAAAGTCCTGGCTGTGGATGGAGAGCAAAGTAAGTGGAGACATGATCAGGTGACCAGTGTTAGAGACGTGGTGGGGCCTCATTCAGCAGATCCATGCTGACCACACCTGGACTCTCATCTGGATGAAAGAAACCTCTGGAGACACCAAGAAGGTTCTGAAGACTCTTACCGTTGGTCAGGATGTTTGACGGATCCAGTTTGGTGACCACGTCTTCCGGAATGCCGTCCAGTTGAAACACACACTCGTACCTGGACCAGTCGTCAGACGGGAGTTTCAGGTCCACCATGTTCTGGAAGGTTCCGTCAGGGTTGGGGAGGATCTCTCCGTGTTCCACGTCCTCGTGCAGCTCCTCTCCGTCTTTGGTCCAGAACAACATGGCTCTGTCGGGGTAGAAGCCTGTAGCGTGGCAGGTGACCGGAGAGCTGGCTGTCTTCTGGAGGAGAGACACTCGTGGACGCTCTGAAGGGAGAGACACCACACTTCAGAGAGAAAGTCAAAGGATGGACAGAGAATGAAGGAGAGGAGGAGGAGGGAGGACAGGGGTGGAGGTGAGGAAAAGAAGATAAGAGGAGAGAGAGAGAGAGAGGACATGAGGAGAGAGAGGAGGGAGAGAAGGAGGAAGGAGAGCAGAAGGAGAAGAAGGTCATGGAACTACCTGTTCTCATCAAGGTTTTGCTCCCAAACTTCACAAACTTCTTCAGATCATTTGGACATTCCTGGGTGAAAAAGAACTTTTTCTCTTTCTTTATGCCTTCATTCTGGTCCCACTTGTGTTTGGTGATGACGGCCTGAGGACTCGGAGCGACCCAGGTCAGAGTCTGAAGGTCAAACACGATGAAGTCTTCTCCATCATAGCCGTACTGTTGGTGACCGTTGACCTCTTCAGTCTCATCGTCCCACTCACAACTGCTCATCCATTGAACGATGTGAACACCTGAGAGAGAAACCAGAGTGAGACCTGATCTACTCCACTGTTTAATACTCCACTGTGATCTACTCCACTGTGATCTACTCCACTGTTTAATACTCCACTGTGGTCTACTCCACTGTTTCATACTCCACTGTGATCTACTCCACTGTTTCATACTCCACTGTGGTCTACTCCACTGTTTCATACTCCACTGTGATCTACTCCACTGTTTCATACTCCACTGTGATCTACTCCTCTGTTTAATACTCCACTGTGGTCTACTCCACTGTGATCTACTTCACTGTTTAATACTCCACTGTGATCTACTCCACTGTGATCTACTTCACTGTTTAATACTCCACTAAAATCTACTTCACTGTGTAATACTCCACTGTGATCTACTCCACTGTTTAATACTCCACTGTGATCTACTTCACTGTTTAATACTCCACTGTGATCTACTCCACCATTTAATACTCCACTGTGATCTACTCCACTGTTTAATACTCCACTGTGATCTACTCCACTGTTTAATACTCCACTGTGATCTACCCCACTGTTTCATACTCCACTGTTTAATACTCCACTGTGATCTACTCCACTGTTTAATACTCCACTGTGATCTACTCCACTGTTTAATACTCCACTGTGATCTACTCCACTATTTAATACTCCACTGTGATCTACTCCACTGTGATCTACTCCACTGTTTAATACTCCACTGTGGTCTACTCCTCTGTTTAATACTCCACTGTGATCTACTCCACTGTTTCATACTCCACTGTGGTCTACTCCACTGTTTCATACTCCACTGTGATCTACTCCACTGTTTCCTACTCCACTGTGATCTACTCCACTGTTTCATACTCCACTGTGGTCTACTCCACTGTTTCATACTCCACTGTGATCTACTCCACTGTTTCATACTCCACTGTGATCTACTCCTCTGTTTAATACTCCACTGTGGTCTACTCCACTGTGATCTACTCCACTGTTTCATACTCCACTGTGATCTACTCCTCTGTTTAATACTCCACTGTGATCTACTCCACTATTTAATACTCCACTGTGATCTACTCCACTGTTTAATACTCCACTGTGATCTACTCCACTGTTTCATACTCCACTGTGGTCTACTCCACTGTTTCATACTCCACTGTGATCTACTCCACTGTTTCATACTCCACTGTGATCTACTCCACTGTTTCATACTCCACTGTGGTCTACTCCACTGTTTCATACTCCACTGTGATCTACTCCACTGTTTCATACTCCACTGTGATCTACTCCTCTGTTTAATACTCCACTGTGGTCTACTCCACTGTGATCTACTCCACTGTGATCTACTCCACTGTTTAATACTCCACTGTGGTCTACTCCTCTGTTTAATACTCCACTGTGATCTACCCCACTGTTTAATACTCCACTGTGATCTACTCCACTGTTTAATACTCCACTGTGATCTACTCCACTATTTAATACTCCACTGTGATCTACTCCACTGTTTAATACTCCACTGTGATCTACTCCACTGTAATCTACTCCACTGTTTAATACTCCACTGTGATATACTCCACTATTTAATACTCCACTGTGATCTACTCCACTGTGATCTACTCCACTATTTAATACTCCACTGTGATCTACTCCACTGTTTAATACTCCACTGTGATCTACTCCACTGTTTAATACTCTACTGTGATCTACTCCACTGTGATCTACTCCACTCTTTAATACTCCACTGTGATCTACTCCACTGTTTAATACTCCACTGTGATCTACACCGCTGTGATCTACTCCACTGTTTAATACTCCACCGTGATCTACTCCACTGTGGTCTACTCCACTGTGATCTACTCCACTGTTTAATACTCCACTGTGATCTACACCGCTGTGATCTACTCCACTGTTTAATACTCCACCGTGATCTACTCCACTGTGGTCTACTCCACTGTTTAATATTCCACTGTGATCTACTCCACTGTGATCTACTCCACTGTGATCTACTCCACTGTTTAATACTCCACTGTGATCTACTCCACTGTTTTATACTCCACTGTGATCTACTCCACTGTTGTCTACTCCACTGTGGTCTACTCCACTGTTTCATACTCCACTGTGGTCTACTCCACTTTGGTCTACTCCACTGTTTAATACTCCACTGTGATCTACTCCACTGTTTAATACTCCACTGTGATCTACTCCACTGTTTAATACTCCACTGTGATCTACTCCACTGTTTAATACTCCACTGTGATCTACTCCACTGTTTAATACTCCATTGTTGTCTACTCCACTGTTTAATACTCCACTGTGATCTACTCCACTGTTTAATACTCCACTGTGGTCTACTCCACTGTGGTTTACTCCACTGTTTAATACTCCACTGTGATCTACTCCACTGTTTAATACTCCACTGTGGTCTACTCCACTGTTTAATACTCCACTGTTGTCTACTCCACTGTTTAATACTCCACTGTGATCTACTCCACTGTTTAATACTCCACTGTGATCTACTCCACTGTGATCTACTCCACTGTTTAATACTCCACTGTGATCTACTCCACTGTTTCATACTCCACTGTGATCTAGTCCACTGTGATCTACTCCACCGTTTAATACTCCACTGTGATCTACTCCACTGCTTAATACTCCACTGTGGTCTACTCCACTGTTTAATACTCCACTGTGATCTACTCCACTGTTTCATACTCCACTGTGATCTACTCCACTGTTTAATACTCCACTGTGATCTACTCCACTGTTTAATACTCCACTGTGATCTACTCCACTGTTTAATACTCCACTGTGATCTACTCCACTGTTTAATACTCCACTGTGATCTACTCCACCGTTTAATACTCCACTGCTTAATACTCCACTGTGGTCTACTCCACTGTTTAATACTCCATTGCGATCTACTCCACTGTTTAATACTCCACTGTTTAATACTCCACTGTGATCTACTCCACTGTGATCTACCCCACTGTTTAATACTCCACTGTGATCTACTCCACTGTTTAATACTCCACTGTGGTCTACTCCACTGTTTCATACTCCACTGTGGTCTACTCCACTGTTTAATTCTCCACTGTGGTCTACTCCACTGTTTAATACTCCACTGTGATCTACTCCACTGTTTAATACTCCATTGAGATCTACTCCACTGTTTAATACTCCACTGTATAATATTCCACTGTGGTCTACTCCACTGTTTAATACTCCATTGCGATCTACTCCACTATTTAATACTCCACTGTTTAATATTCCACTGTGGTCTACTCCACTGTTTAATACTCCATTGCGATCTACTCCACTGTTTAATACTCCACTGTTTAATACTCCATTGCGATCTACTCCACTGTTTAATACTCCACTGTGATCTACTCCACTGTTTAATACTCCATTGAGATCTACTCCACTGTTTAATACTCCACTGTATAATATTCCACTGTGGTCTACTCCACTGTTTAATACTCCATTGCGATCTACTCCACTATTTAATACTCCACTGTTTAATATTCCACTGTGGTCTACTCCACTGTTTAATACTCCATTGCGATCTACTCCACTGTTTAATACTCCACTGTTTAATACTCCATTGCGATCTACTCCACTGTTTCATACTCCACTGTGGTCTACTCCTCTGTTTAATACTCCACTGTGGTCTACTCCACTGTTTAATACTCCACTGTTTAATACTCCACTGTGATCTACTCCACTGTTTAATACTCCACTGTGGTCTACTCCACTGTTTAATACTCCACTGTTGTCTACTCCACTGTTTAATACTCCACTGTGATCTACTCCACTGTTTATTACTCCACTGGGATCTACTCCACTGTGATCTACTCCACTGTTTAATACTCCACTGTGATCTACTTCACTGTTTAATACTCCACTGTGATCTACTCCACTGTGATCTACTCCTCTGTTTAATACTCCACTGTGATCTACTCCACTGTGATCTACTCCACTGTTTAATACTCCACTGTGATCTACTCCACTGTTTAATACTCCACTGTGGTCTACTCCACTGTTTAATACTCCATTGTGATCTACTCCTCTGTTTAATACTCCACTGTGATCTACTCCACTGTGATCTACTCCACTGTTTAATACTCCACTGTGATCTACTCCACTGTTTAATACTCCACTGTGGTCTACTCCACTGTGATCTACTCCACTGTTTAATACTCCACTGTGATCTACTCCACTGTTTAATACTCCACTGTGGTTTACTCCACTGTTTAATACTCCACTGTGGTCTACTCCACTGTTTCATACTCCACTGTGGTTTACTCCACTGTTTAATACTCCACTGTGGTCTACTCCACTGTTTCATACTCCACTGTGGTTTACTCCACTGTTTAATACTCCACTGTGATCTACTCCACTGTTTAATACTCCACTGTGGTCTACTCCACTGTGATCTACTCCACTGTTTAATACTCCACTGTGGTTTACTCCACTGTTTAATACTCCACTGTGGTCTACTCCACTGTTTCATACTCCACTGTGGTTTACTCCACTGTTTAATACTCCACTGTGATCTACTCCACTGTTTAATACTCCACTGTGATCTTCTCTTCTTCTCTGAACTTGTATGATCTACTCCAGTTTCCTCCTCTGATCTACTCTGTATACAAGATTGATGGTTCAGGATGTAAAAAGGTTGAACATGATTCAGTTTAAGGTCAAACATTGATTTTAAAGACAACAAACCTCCAGTTTGGTTGAATCTCTGTTTTACTATTTCAATGTTGTTCTTGTGGACCTGCTGATGGTTATTTAAGATATTTGTGTTTCTCTCCCAGTACTGAGGATCATCTGCTGTGGCCTGGATCATCCAGTCTTGTTTGGGTACTTTTCTCCTGGTGTTGCTGTCGTAGTGTTCCACTTCAACTCCGTCCACATAAGTGACAGAAACAAACTCTGGGAAGTTTTTAACTCCAGCAGACGCAGTGTCGAAAAACTGCATTGTGTGAATCACTGTGAGACACAAAAACAAAGTTTAGATCTTCTCTGGTTCTGATGACACAACGTTGTGATGCAGCAGAACAATCACATCTTCTACAAAGACAAAGAGGTGAAGAACAGAGGGACAGTCAGCAGTGACACAAAGTTCACGTCCACACACGGACACCAGCAGAACATCCTTCACACTTCACTCTCCAAGAACCCTGGCTAACTGGGACACAACTATAGAAGAAGAAGAAGAAGAAAGAAGAAAAAACGATTAATATTAATAACAATCTGAAATGTAATAAATATTTATAATAAAACAAATAAGGAATAAAGAGAATTAAAAGAATAAATGGATGAATTAAGAAGAAACAGGAGCAACAATGTTGAAAAAGATACTTTTTTACAAACTAAATTGAAATTGTTTTTAAAAAACACATAGATAATAAAATATTAAAACCAAGTTCATGGAACAAATCTAAGAATGATTGATAGAATAAAGATCATTGAAGGACATTAAGGTTAATGATGAACTTAAATAACATGAGTTTATATCAGTTTATAAATAACATGTTTCTGAAGATTACTGTTCAACATGATTGTAAATGTTTCATTTAGATATTTTAAGTCCAAACACAAGTTCAGAGCAGCTGCTTCACTGAGTTGCTCCAATAAACTGTGAGATGTGATAATATGTTGAAGTGAGCTGAGCTACAAGGTTGTCTGAACATGCGCACTTAAGAAATGCGACACTTTCTTTGTTTTTATTTCCTCATTTTAGTTCATGATAGACTTGTTTACTAAAGTCAAATCAATGAAAATTGTAAAAGCTCTTCTTGTGAGTCAATGAATCTCCTGATGGCAGCATCGTTTAAAAACAAGTGATCAGCTCATGAAGCAAAACTCTGGAGTCACTTTCTGTTCAGCGTCAAACAAGTTCCTCCGTCAATCAACAGAAGTGACTCAACAGCGCCACCAGGTGAGCACCTGACATTGAGCTCGGATCTACTTTTCTGTGTACGACTTCTTCACGGTTCTGAGATGAAAAGTGAATCAGTGAAACACTTTGACTCCTCTGAGAGTGAAAAGGTCATGAAGGTTGTAGTGAAGAGTATTTGGAGAAATAAAAGGTGACGCAGGTGTGAACACATGAAAGTGGAGGAAGGAGACTCACTCGCAGTTGAGCTGTGGATCCACACAACAAGCACAAACAACACCTTCTTCATCTTCAGCTCTTTTCTGGAGACTAGGATCCAACAAGTCTTCAGGTCGACGAACGAAGTACAAGTGAAAGTAAACAACAGACGCAGGAAGAAATATCTGAGCCAATGAGGATTCAGTGTGACGTCACGTCCAGATGGAAAGTCAAAGCAAACCAAACATGTTATTACGACTATTTTCTGTGACAAAAACTCCACTTTAAACTTTATTATTATTTCTTAGAGTCGTTCTTCTGAACCTTAAAGTCACGCAGAATGTGAACTATGGAATACCAGGAGTGTCAAATTAAAGTGAAGAGAAATAAAAGTGGATTGAATTGCTTTTTATTTTGACATACGATGATTTATATGTATAAACTTTCTTTCCTTCCTTTCTATTCTCTTTTATTCAGAAAAAAAAGTTTTTCTAAAATATTACTATGAAAGTAGAAAAATAAACGAGTTTTTTGTGGAGACGAGAAAAGCTTCTAGTTCCCTCTAGTGGTTCAAACATGACATTGAGCTCAAACAGTAAATACAGTTGAATGATTTTCAGTCATTTTCATCAATTCAAGAACCATTTTTATCATTATTTTACGGACAGACTTTCTGTAGTTAAAAAAACACTTGAACTATCTTCAGTTCCCTCCTGGTCAGTGAGCTCTTGGTGCTCTACGATCTCTCCAACATTGTATGGTCTCACAGGAAGTAAAACTGCCTGTTCTTGGTACTATTTACCCACAAACCTTAGCATGAACTGGCCCTCAAAAGTAAACCTGTCAGAGAAAGTAAAGGTCTCAGGCAACAGCAGGTTGAAAGTGGGGATATAAGCAGTGGAGAAAATAAAAAAAGTAACTTTCAGGTTGAATTATAGAATTAAAATATATCATTTTTACTTAAAGTATACAATATTTGATTGTTTTTTTAGTTGATAAATCTCATACAGAAATAAAGTTGTCTAATAAGCTACATTATTTAACTTCATCAAAATGTCTTTAAATCCATTTTAATTAACATTTTCAATCAGGTTTTGTTTTTACACACAAATAAATGTGATCAGTATCCGTTCATGGTGATTGTCCTTATCTGCCACAATGATTCTTCCCTGACTGAATATCTTTTGAGCGTGTTGTGTTGAGTCTGTAATGCTGCCAACAAAGTTATGAATCTACAAGTTTCCTGACACACTTCGACTAGAAATTGTTCTTGATGATAGTTTATTGAAAATAATTCTTCTCACTTTTGTTTCTTTGTCAAGATGAAACATTAAACATTTCCACATGGTTGGTTTAAACACTCAATGTGAACATTTTGGTGCATGTGTTGAACTTTCATTTGGATTAATATGTAAGTTCACAGTATTGAGGGGAGGAATATGATCAGAGTGTTGGTTTTCCATTTTAAAAGTGTAAATATTGTCTCATTCTGCACTTTGTCCAGGACGAGAACACAGTCTTCTCTTTCAGTCAGACAAGCCTACTCTTGGGATGAAGGTTTTTGATCATCCATTGTGCCGACCAAGGCTTTTCTATGGTTTTCCACCAGTGTTTCCTCTTTCCTCTTGAGAACAGTGAGGCTCGAGGGTTTGAGGTTGATTTTAGTGGCACCAGAAGCTCCAACAAATCACTGGTTCCTCAACTGGTTGGCTCTACAACAAACTGAAGAAATGCTGACTCTGCTCTCTGTTCTAATGTTGACCACAAACTGTTCTTTGTACTGTAGTTCACAGAAATAAATAATATTTTACTCAACATTATTCATTAAATGACATTTGTTTCTTATAATATTAACTTTACTCCATGTTTTGTAATAATGTAGGAACTTACTTTGAAAGCTTTATGGTTCATGTGTTTGATATAAACATACATTTCATGTTGTGTGTTTAATAGTGATGTGTTGATGAAGCCAAATGAAACAGTGTCATGTTGTTTAGAGGTCAGTAGGTGGCGCCATCAGTTTAAAAATGATGTGATGTTTCAATAGAAAAATTGTTCAAAACAATGGA